>NC_072824.1:24408067-24769734 GCF_027744805.1 Dunckerocampus dactyliophorus | reverse complement strand
GCATATTTCCTGCCGCATTCTACAGTTGCCTTTCCAAGAAAAGCAATAGCTGACAAATGAATGGGTGAACCCATGTTGCACTTGTTTCTTTATGTAGCTGCAGTCCTTTTATATACTGTTGACAAAAGCTGTACTATCGCATCTTGAAAAAAAAAAAAGCCCCTAAATGGCTTTAAGCGAAAAACATCTCACAAAGCCTCACGTCTGTTATTTCATAATTTTCTTAAGCGGCCATATGCAGTATTAGGCATGGTCCACCTACTTTCACATCCACGGACAACGCTAAAAATCTTCAGCATTTCAGTGTGTGGAATCAAATTATGGAATGGATTGAGTAAGGAACTCAAACAATGCACTAAAATGAGCAAATTCAATAAATAGCACAAGCAGTTGATGTTTATAAAGTACAAGGAAGAAGAGCAGTGAACCACTGTGTACATACAAAGCTACAGTATCTCTAATCACGCTTACACTGACCACTTAACTCGTAAAACTATTAATCCCTCCATAAGTTATGAACTACTTATTATTATCATTAAGTCTATTATATATTTTCTTTATAGTAAGTATAAACCTCGACTGTCATTGTAAAATTTGCCTATGTGTTTTCAATTGTGTACATTTGGGACACAGGAGGTGAACAGATGTATTGAAATTGATGTGAAACGGATCAGGGGTAGGATTAAATAAGCTTTGCTTCTTCCTACTCCTTTTTGGACTTGTGGAACTGTGAGTTGCAGTATGTGATGCGCTCCAGTGTGACTTATATGCATGTTCAAAATGAATTAAACCATTACCATGACCATTACCATCCTGACAGCAATCTCGTTTGGAGTGTTTCTTCCAATTTCGAGTCACAGCAAATTTCAGGAATCAGAGTTGGAATATATGGCAGATGTAGCATTGCAACTGTCTAAATGTAAAAATAAGGTAATCAGGCAATTATGTATTACAGTGATCTTGCAAATTCTGTTTGATGAGAAATAGAGCACATGTAGCCCGTTTTTGCAGGGGATTTTTTTGTTTCATTATATTTAAACACGTGCGGCCAACTAGGTTAACTGGAGACTCTAAATGAAGAAATGTGTTTGACTAAAAACTGTACTTTGCTTTGTAACTGTTAAGCATCCATGCAAATAGTTCTTATGAAAGAAAGAAGGAGTTAAGGATTGATTTGCATTTTACATAAAACAATGTGTTGCTCCTGTTCTTCAAAGCATGCAAACTTAATGTTGTGCGCTGCCAGTGTCACTGCTACTACCACTACTACAACTATGACGACGGTGCAAAATGTTAGCTCAGCTAATTAACTCCAACGTTGTTGCGCTTGCGTACCGCAGTCCCTACCAGCCTGTGTCCGGACTCGGCACACATCCTCCCGGCTTGAGCCATCGCCTGAAGGAAGGGAAGTAATGTCGTCCACTGATTCAGCCTCAAAGAAGGATATCCATGCATATGGGGTCCTTTTTACACTTATTTTACCACCATAGAGCGTGTGCTTTTTGTGTTAATAAATAAGACGAACAAACAAACGAATGTAGCTTGGCTAGCTTGTCTGAGATGTCAGGCTCTGCTCACATCGCTACCAATCAACAACAAATTGTAATGCCAATGCTTGTGGTTGAGAAACACAATCACGACGCAATTCCAATCGCTTTATTAACAGGCGGCAAACAACACATTCAGCCTGAGTCACACTAGCATGCTCTGCTAAGGCAGAGTTACACTCACGTTAGCTGATGAGTAAGAGTTGACTTTCCAAGTTATTTTGCCGACTTAGCTGGCGTTTCAGGTGGCTGCTGCAGGGAGGAGCGGGTTTTTGAGGAAATACCACCATGAATGAGGAGTCCGCTGGGGAAATATTTGAGAGCCGCAATCCATTTTTAACTGGCCCATACAGCTGTACTTTGGACACCCCTGCTTAAACTCTTCTGGTTGAGAGTCAGACTGGAGGTCATAGTGTTGGCAGATAGACTCACACACAGACTCACACACACACACACACACACACGCAATATTTTTCAAAATATTTTTAATATGTTTCGGCCTTTCATCACTAAAAACTTTTTGCAAAACTCTAGCGAAGGTGAATATTGCTCAAAAGTTTGTTTTTATATATTTATATAGGAAAACTTTATGTGAGAGAGAAAAAACGTAAAATTAAATACAGTATTTAGGGCCAACATGGTTGATGACAGTCGCTTCTTTCACGCTGCCATTCTGCAAAATTGTGGAAAAACTGTTCAATGGGTAAGACAATGTTATTCTGCAACATTCAGTGACATACCGCTGACATATGTCAGAAATTATACAAAAGCTCAAGTTCACTTCAAGTTTAACACGGAAAACAAATACCTTTGTGTGTAATGAAATTTTATTGAATGATTATTTAAATTTTTTAATTAAACAGGATTCAGTGTTTAACTTTTGTTAAGCTTCTATATTAATATGTGATTTTAACCATATAAAATTGTACAGTCACTGTAACAATTAGGCTACTACTATCTACAATTCTACTATCAATCTTTTTTTCGCCCATATTGTACCCCCATTCTATAAATGCGAGTAAATTATATTCTAAAAAAAAAAATAAAAAAATCAAAGATCAAGTACATGCTGCTTTCGAGCATTCTTTGCTGGACTGCTCAGTAAATAGTTGTTAATATTATGTTTAATGATATGTAATTCGTTTTTTGTCATTCCATGTAGTATTGGTAGTTGCCCTGTGTGTGTTTACTTATCAGTTATCTCTTCTCTTACTTCTGACACCATGACTTTAGTTACTGTTCTGTGTTTCATTCTGACTGTTCTGTGCCTAACGAGCAAGCTTGAACAATGGCACGCTACCATTGTTAATCAAGCGCTAGTTTGAAGAATCAGAAATTAATGTTATTAGTTTTATAATTAAAATAAAATGAAACAATGAGAAAAATTGGGTGGAGAGGTTTGATTGAAGGTCAAAATGATTAATACAGTCTCAAATCTATACATACATTCATAAATAAACAAACATTATATACTGTAGATTCATACATATTTTAAAAATTGTTTCCAAGATGTCTTTTAAGTTTGCAAGGTCAAGCCCTCTTAACTCCTCATAAGTAATCATGATTGACACAAGATGACTGTTTCACGTTGTCATGAAATAATTTGTTTGCACTCATTGGCTCGACCAATACTCAGGAAAAATGGCAAAGTCCTAGGGACTGAGTGAATTGTACATTTATACAAGTTGTCAAAGCCTTCAAGTATGTATGAAGAAGTCAAGATGAGGCTTTCACACCAAAGAACTACAGCAACTGTCATGCGTTGTGGCGGCTGTGTCGTGTCGTGTTATGCTGCGTGTAGTACTGGTGATCTGCACAAAGTGGGTGGAATCATAAAGGAGGACTACCGCTAATTTCTTCAAATTCACCTCAAATCAACAGCTACAATTCAAACTTAAAAACTAAGGCTAAAATTCAGCTTCTGGAATGGCTTTCTCAAAGAACTCACCTAAAACCTGTTGAACATTAGTGGACTATGCTTAAAAGCCGTCTGTGCCAGGAAACAAATCAATTTAAATGAACTCTACCAACTTTGCCAAAAAGAGACGAGTCAAATATCCAGCCAGAATTATGCCAGAAGCTTGTTGATGGCGACAAAAGGCACCTGGTCGAGATGAAAACTTGTTAAGAGAGTTAAGAGTCTGTAGACATTTCTGATTTCAAGCCTGTATGGATTAGAGAAAATCCAAAATAAAAACATGCACACAATTCTTGTTTTTAAAAATCAGTGAAGATGTATGTTGTATAACCATACATGTATAATCATCCCACCTTTGGGGAAAAAAAACGGTTCAAATAAGTCATTAAAGCCCAAAAATGATGAGTGTGCTGTATGTTAACTTCTGAGTACAACTTTATGTGCCAAGGCTTTTGGATTGCATTACTGGCATATTCTGCTGAAGTCACCATGAGAACAGTCTTTCACAGTTTGTCTTTTTTTTTTTTTTTTTTTTTTTTGCATCGCCATGTGGTAGAATCCACTGGCCCATCTGATGAACACATGGCACAAACTGATGCTCATCCACAAGGCCACAGAATACAGATTAACCATAGTGGGAAGCAGCCAGTATTTGCAGTATGTCTTCACACAATATGTTTGGGGCAGTTGATGCGCCACGCTTTTGACTTTTACAAGACAGTTTTGTTAAACCCCAAAGCAATGATACTTAACAAGTAGCATAATAGTTTAAGAGGATGATTTGTGTGAAATTACATTACATTACATACATTTCCCAGCTGCTGTGGTGTTGGGTAGCAGGGATGTGGAACGTCATTGTTTAATTTGCATAATTGTTTAACAACAGCGTTGTTAAAGTTCTTCGCTTGCGGGTGTTTGTTTCACTTGTACAGTGATAGATGTGCATGCGTGTGTGCGTGCGCCTTATAATACGTACGCGCGAATTAAAAAAAAACATTCATGATGGTTCCTCGGCTCCATGTAAGAGGTTATCGACACGGAAACGTTTTCAGATCAAAACGGCAAAGTATTTTATCATTTCAGCCCCTCATCCACATGGGAACAGTGTTCTGGGTGACCTAAAACATTTTTTTAAAAACAGCTTCCCGAGTGGTACAATTTGAAAACGCCAGCTCACCGTTTCCATTTGGACTAGCAGATCCGCTACAATTTAAAAAGGATGATATCGCCGCCCCGTCGCAGCCGCGTGACCAGAAGTGAGCTTTGACGACCAGCCAACATATCTGAATATTTAGAGTGTCATAACTCACCGCAGTTGACATTCTCCCATTACTTATGGACTTATGTGCATCCTCTCTTTCTTCTTCTATGATTTGGTGTGTCACGTGTTTCCATCCTCGTATCTGTTTACAGCACCACATGTAGGTGTGTCTTGTGTTTTACATAGGGATGTCCCAATCAGATATATCGGGGTGATATCAGCAAAAAAACATTGCTTGCTTTATATCTGTCTGCATGTCAGATCTCAGATTATGCATGGGCCGGTATGAGATTCTGACAATATGATAACCTTGGACAAAAATATCACGATTTGACGGTTTCACTGTATTGTAATTACAGCTCTAAAATGTGTTATTTTTAAATATCTTAATTGAAAACAGAAAAAAGTCAAGTCAAAACAGTCATTTTTTAAAATGCCCGTGTATATTCTCCTTCATCCAGGTCATTGTATTCTCAGGGCATTCGAACGATCGCAGCTGGACTGTTCAGGTTACGGGTCATGTGATTGTTGTTAGCAACAGAGAAGTGGTGGTTAAGTGGTGGTTGCTTGTTGTTCAGTTACAAATAAACTGTCTATACCACTTATCTTCCCGGCGTCACTCACTGCTAACGAAGCAGCTAACGACTTTTGGCAACACATTGAAGCCCAGTTCAGACTGCGAGGAAGAACACGGGACGTGGCAAAGTATTTCCACAGTGGGCACGCTGGACCTCCACTTTCGGTATGATACGGTATGATACACAAAGAGAGAGCCCCTGTCGGTGGTGAGTTGAAACATGTCGGGGTTACCACACACCCTACGGTGACGAAGGTACGACAAGAACGGCTCCGGCACTCCCAAAAACATGGGATGTAAATGGTAGGAAATGAGACAGGGTCACGCATAGTTTAGGGCCATTGTAATGTGAGCATGCACACGCACGCAAACACAATGGAGCCTGGCCGTGATAAATGAATGGCCTGTTTTCCAGTCGCTCTCGCATGCAGCGTGTGATTGGCTGGAGTAGCCCCTGATAAGGAAAACATTAGCTGTGAGTATATCTGTTGCCTATTCAAAGCAAAGGCCGGGTGTTTGCTTAAGGTAATCCGTCTGTATATTCACAGTGGAAGACAGCGAGTGAGAGGAAGACAGAAACATGTGAGTATCAGGCCACAGCGCTCCTGCTAATCCTCACCTCTCTCACATTTCCCTTCCTTTTCCCTCCTCTCGTCTTCAGGCTCCCCTCCCCCATATAAACACTTTTTTGCTCTTGTTACACGTTCAGCAATTCTTTGTGGTCAGGCTTTTCCTCTACTCCATATGGCCCTGACTCAAAGATGGGCCTAGAAAACGCTTATGTTGAATGGTCATTCAGTTCTTCAAGCAAAATGGAGCACGCTACTTGGCAGCAACTAGTAGAGGGTACTGTTGATTTAGGCGTATTCTGCCCATTTTAAATGAAAAATATATAAATATTGATTTATAATAATAATAATAGATTAAAGAAATGTAGTCCTGGCACAACAGCAGATTAGCAGGAGCTGGCTGGAGGTTTGCGTAGCAGTAAGCCTCACCCCAGGTAGTACATGCAGTTTCTCACATGAGCACAAAAAGAGATGTGTACAAGTCGTGCACATGACAACATGAGCTAATTTTGACCTTTCTTCCCTTCAGCTTCAACTCTGTTTAAGTTATTTTTTAAGTTATTCCGTCCACTGTCCCGTGTGCAAAACATCTCAGGTGGGATCTTGTTGTCATGCCAATAATGCTGGAAGCCATCATGACCATTAAGGTTACATTTTTTATCATCAGAGAAAAAAAACTTTCTTCCACTTTTCAACGTCCCTTGTTTGGTGCTCTCCTGCAAATTCCAAACGGGCAATTTTGTGGCGTTGAAGGACCTCTGAAGACGTTTTTTGTTCTTAAAGCCCTCCTCTCACTGATGCGCTCTGATGGTTATTGGACTGCACTCGGCACCAGTAACAACCTTCTGGTCTGAGCATCGCACAGTGTCTTGACGGACAGCCAATCGGATCATCCGGATCAGGGCCTGTGACTTTTTTTTTTGGGTCTACCACTTGACTTTTTTGTTCCATAACCCTCAGGATCTTTGAAGGAGTTTCCAATGACTGTCTTACTGCGTCCATCTCAGCAGCAATGGTGCACTCACCAATCTGAGCGTATTCAAAGGGAGAAAGCTTTTTTGCCTTTAGCATCAAGAGATCATTACTTGCTAAATATAGAAACAATGTCACGATGTTAATAACACTGATCTCTCCTGCGACATCTTCTTATTCTCTGGCAGCCCACTGTGCATAGAAATCTGACTAAAAGTCTGCGTACGCCAGAAACCCCAAATGTGCGTACGGACAAAAATATTCAGACCTAAAAAGAGAGGCGTACGCGCACAGTCGCGCAATTTGTGCCGTCCAAATGTGCGTACGCAACTCCACCCCACGTCACGCCCTCTCCACGCCTTCAATTTGCCATAAATGGTCAATGCAAAGTGGCTCATGAATGCGGCGTCCATATTTAATGACCCTTGATTGCATTTCGCTCGTTTCTTCTGAATCATGGCTGCTGAGAAGCCTAAGACGAAGAAGCGGAACTTCACCGAAACTGAGGTGGAAATCTTAGTTGGAGAGCTGGAGGCCCGTAAAAACATAATATTTGGAGGACACAGCAGGGGCATTATGAACAAGTAGCAACAGTGTCAGTGGAACAGGACGCACCGTTGTAGAACTACAACAACAACAAAAAAAAAGTTGTCGGATATCAAGGCGCATATTTCTATTTTTTGTGAGCATCTTTCTACAATTTTCCTAATTGTAGCACATTTTAGATGAACATAAGCGTAGCGAAATCTGTTTAATTTAAAAGGTAGACGCAATGACTCAAAACAGGGATGAAGTTAAGTAGAAAATTAATTGCTGTAATTCCAGATGGATATTTTAAAAATATATAACTTAATGATGACATTAACACAATCGAAATATGAGGTATATTATAATTATTTTATGAGGACTAATGTGTGTTATTTCAAAGCACAACAAAAGAAAAGCCCATCATTTGTGGAAAAGGAAAAGAGGAAGTTTACGCACAGGGCCCTGACACTATCCACAAAAATAAAAGCCGTGCATGATAAATAAACGTTGCTATTGATGACATCCACAACAAAAAACTGTCTTTTTTGTGATAAATTGTCCAAAAAATAGCGAGAAACAAAGCACTTAGGACATATTAGCTCTGTGTCTTGTAAACGTAATGCCTAGAATTATTTAACTGACAAGCTGATGTTTGTTATAATTAATATTAATGGAACACATAATGCTATCATGATTATAAAAATAAAATGATGAAGTATCCAAGCGCTGCGTTGTGTTTTTCATGTATCTTTTAGTGGGGCTACTATACACTGGTGCATAATGGTGTTTATGATCAATGACAAATGATATCCATCAGTGTCATGTCAAATAACAACACTGTCCAAGTCAATAACGGTGTGATGTCTTCATGCAATGATGGATACATCTTTATTGGCTTCCGTTGCAGGTTTATTTCTAACACATGATTTCCCCTCACCACTTTAAATGTACATCGTCTTTTTGCCATGTCTTCAAAAAGTGCGTACGGCAACTACAAAAAGTGGCGTAGCGATACGCACACTCACGTCAAGTTGTGTTTTAATAGGTAGCACAATTGACGTGAAAAACGGCGTACGCGACTTTTCGGCCATGTTTTGTGTGTACACAAGCTTTATACGTAAGGCCCCAGGAGCGCCCAATATATTTGTGGCAGTCCAAAGATAATGTATGTAGAGGAGTGAGTGCATTGTTGGAGTTGGCTATGTAATGTTTGTGTCGGTGTACCACCCCACCTAGTACTAGTACTAGTACTAGTACTAGTACTAGAGAACCTATTGAGACTTAACTTTAACTGCAAGCTGCAGTTGGGAGTAGAACAAACTAAGAAGATAATCATCTATACCTTGTGCACAGCTGTATAGCAGCCAACTGGCTGATTTCAAGGCCGCACTGCCTCTCCAGTAGCGAGCCCTTGAATGTGGAACATAAAACACCATGACACCTTGAGGATTATCTTTGATAAGACAACACTTGTACGTCATATTCAAGGGACTGACAAAAAAACTATGGCAGTGCTGTTGTTAGAATGTTTAAACATCTGAACTGATTGACAGCAGATTGACAGCTGGCTTCTCATTGGAATAATACCAACTTCCTATAAATTATAGCACTAACATATAATTATAGCACCAACATATACTGTAGCATGTTTGGACATCCGTGGCCAAGTGGTTAAGAATGCGTGTTTTGACTGAAGGAGATACGGTGCAAGGGAGTAAATGAGCACGGTTGATGCCCTTCAGCAAGGCAGCTAACTTGCAAACATTCATAAAAATAAAAATAAATTGAGACTCTTTCATTGAGATTTCTTTCACTGTAAAAAAAATTAGGGATTTTGGATATGGGGCCGATATCAGCACAAAAAAATAAATAAATATCGGCCTGCATCTCAAATCTCCGATATTGGCACTCCGATACAAGCACTCGATTCCAGACTCCGCCCCAACATGTCGATCCAGCAACAACCAAATATACCCCATGGAATCACAACAAGTGTTTGCTAGCGTGCTAACAGAGTAGCATGAAGCAGGAGTGATGTCACCCACGTGAAAAAAAGACATTGCAGCTACGTTGCAGCTAAGTGCGACCGACCTCATCGCACATATGAAGTGGCATCACACAGGAAAATCCCACGGGACGACAAAAAGTCTTTAAGCTGCAACAGAAAAGAGCAAGCCCCTGTCGTTGGTGAGTGATAACGGGTTTAAACGTTTCATTGAGCACCTCGAATCTCGTTTTATTATGCCTAGCTGCCACTACATTGTGAATAAAACAATATTCCAAATGCATAAAGAAGTAAGTGGGTGAATTTTTTTTCATACCTCCCTACACACACTCCAAAATGTATTAATTCATTCATTCATTCTATGCCGCTTGTCCTCATTAGGGTCGCGGGGGTATGCTGTAGTCTATCCCAGCTGACTTTGAGCGAGTGGCGAGGTACACCCTGGACTGGTCGCCAGCCAATCGCAGGGCACATATAGACAAACAATCATTCACACTCACATTCATACCTTTGGACAATTTAGAGTTGCCAGTTAACCTAAAAACACAAGGAAACCGGAGTACCCGGAGAAAACCCACGCACACACGAGGAGAACATGCAAACTCCACACAGAGTTGTCCAATGAAGATTCGAAGACAGATCTACTGACTGTGTGAGCAACATACTAAAGCCACCGTGGGGCCTACACTACAAAAAAAATAATACAAGTATGTATTATTCCTGCTTTTGTAACATTCCCGGGGTTCCGACGGATTTGACATTTTAAAATTTCCTGTTTTTTTCCCAAACTGAGTAAATAGATTTGTATCATTCGACAATCATATCAACAATTAATCAATGAATCAGCGATTCATCGATTATCCAATTAATCTACTACTATTTTGGTATTCAATTAATCGCTTCTTTTTTATTTAAAAAAAAATGTAAATATCCTCTGATTTCAAAATTAAATCATCCATGAAAGCAGACTTATTATCTTTGTGTTTTAGGCAAAACAGCGATGGACATTTTTGCCTCTATGCTGATATGTTGCGAACCAAACCACTAACTGTTTGTGTTTGGTTCATATTGATTTGGTCCGTCTGGGGCTTAACCAATTAATCGAGATTAATCGACTAAAAAAAAAAAAAAAAATTGTTAGTTGCAGCCCTGGTATCATTTAAATAAATGTAATTAATGTAGCTAATACAAAGGGTTGGAGGAGGATCAGAGGAAAGGGCTGGATTCAACTTGTCAATCTCCCCAAATGTTTTCCAAGAGATGCGCCACCCACTGTGTGCTCTCACACAAACATCTTAGCTGCCCTAGCAAATGCGTTTTTTTTTTGTTATTCATAATTTTATTTTTTAGAAAACAGAACAGTGGTATCGGTCTTGGAAACATGAATATTTGTCCATACATGTCATTCCATTTTCCATACTTTTCCAGACCTGTTTACTTACAAAATCCAATTCCATACTTTTTATACTTGGATAGGAACCCTCCATTCCACTCTTCAAAATAAATAGTAAAAGTATGTATGATTTCTGTTGATATCGGGTCAATATCAGGAACGGACAATGTTCAAGGCAGCAATATTGGTATCATATCCGAAGTGAAAAATTTGTACCGGGACACCCCTAGTTAAAATCTTGTTTCATCTCGTCTTGTCACCATAGACCCAATATCATGTAATGTCTCATCTCGTGCATCGTCATACCTCCACGGTAGACCCTTTTTTGCTGTTGTTGGTGTGTCTGTCTGATGCATTTGATGCGGTGTGGTTTTCTCAGTTTCCAGCAGTGATACTGCTGTGGAAAACTGACCGCTCCAAACAGAGGCAAGCAGAGAGGAGTTGAACTGAGCAGAGTCGTAGTAATGACAAATCTGCCCGGCCAATGAGTGAGTAGCAGTATTCTTTTCATGTTTAGTCAGTTTGCTTGCAGATCTCGGCAGCCACCCAAAATCCCGTCACTGCAGAGCCGCATGTACAACAAAGTGCGTCTCATTCTATATAGAGTCCATTTGTGGGTGTAATGACTATAAAATGAGTCCCACATGAAGGGACAGTCACAAAGCAATGTCTTTTATGAGTCTCAGCTGGAGGAAACACCCCAGAGTGATGACAGCAAATGTTAGTCTGGCTTTGACCACAAAACTAATAAAGCTACACTGGCTAACGTCACAGGAAAACCCTCACAAGTGGTCAGAGGGAGATCTGCTGGCCAACAGCTTAATGGGTGGTGGGAGAGGGGCAGAAAGAGGTTAGCAACACCATCTACTCACAAGTTGGATGTTCTTTTTCTTGGTCAAGGTTTATGGGCTGAAAATAAGTTGTAATATTGTGATCCTGTTTTTTTTTTTTTTAAACCAGAGAAAGGAGAGCACCTTGGATAAAAAACACTTACCCTCTAACCATGTGCTATTTTTAAAATTCAAAGACACATTCATACATACATGCATTCATGAGAAGCATTGTATGTAATCTTGTAAAGGTATCACGTTCGTAACTCTGACCCACACTTCAACATGGTAGGTGCTGTAATGCGCCTCAAAGCTGGTTGCTACTCGACTCCCACCAAAACACAACAAAACCATGCAGACACGTCCGCGGTGTACCGTGGTGAAGTTAGTTTCATGTTGGACATTTGGCTCCATAGCTACAAAGGTAGTTCCCCCTCACTGTGCCTGGACTGTTGTGTCACTGTACAGTGAGCTCGCACGCAGTGGCAGAGCTACGCGGTGGCCAATGGTGGCCGTGGCCACCCTTGGTCACTCTCCGGCCACCCCACTGGCCATCTAGACATTTCAGGTATCAACTTATTGCCACCCCTATGCGAGTATTGGTCTCACCTTGGCCACCCCAATGAAAAATTTATGGCTCCATCACTGCTTGCACGGAAAGTCCTGCTCTGGTTGTTTACACTCAGGACCGTCAATAAATGATTATTGTGCTAAAGAGTTTGTTAAAAAAATGTAATATATTCTAAATAACACCACAAATTGATCTATAATCTTGTCAAATAGGGGTGGGAATCCCTGGCAACCACACGATTCGATTACGATTTAGAGGCCTGCGATGCGATGATAAAGCAATCATTGATGCATTTCAATGCATCTTTTTTGTGATCAATAGTTTGTCCGTTTTTTCATGCAAAATTGTTTTATATACCTGTAATTTCTTTTTATTCAGTGTGTACTACTAAAACAAAGCATATTTCTAATTATCCACAATTTTTTTTAAAACATGAAACACATAAACTTACTTCCATTATCTTTTAAGAATTGTAAGGTTACATCTACCAACATATTTCCCATTGCACAGAACCAGCAGGAAAAGTGAAGTGCACCAGTAGCAGCATGTATAAAATTAACAAACTTCAGCATATTCTGAGTAACCAACATGAAAAAATCTGCCATTATCCACAAATAAACAATAGATTGAATTCAAACTAAAATCCTGAGCATAGAATCTGTGGCAAAATAATATTTTTGCTGTATAGCAAAGTCAAAAACAGCTCTCGTACAAGAATAATGCTTGCAGACGTCAGTATATTATGAAGAACCAAAAAAACTAGGCTGCCCTTATTCACAATTGCAGTGTCAGTGAAATAAGGTTGCGATGGGACGTTGTATCTACGTTCCAAAGTGTGCAACACAGCACGAAAGCCCTGCTTCTCAACAACTGAATACGGCCACAAATCCTTCGCAATAAAAGTTGCAATTGACTTTGTGATTCACTTCGCCTCTTTCGAGTTTGGTGGAAAATTAGTCATCACCTGCTCGATGGTTCTCTGGTTGGCAGCAACTTCATCTGGCGGTTTTTCCTCCTGGTTCGGGTGGAAATGCACTATGTGGTTTCTCACATTTGTCGTGTTCCCAAAATATTTTAAGCTTGCATATTGTCTGGCTCTTGTCCAGCTCATTTTTACCTTCAACTACGTGAAAGCCAAAGTGCTTCCAGACGCACAATTTAAATCCAGCGGGGACAGGTCGGAGTTTACGCTCAACCATTTTGGTAGCATCTTACACTTCTGTTGCTAAGTGGTTGTCGCTTGTTGTTCAGTGGAGAGTAAACGGCTTATACTCGACTTCTGTCTCGTTCTGAATCACATCTCCACATTTGGTGACCCTCAATGGGAGTAATATGTCAACCGACAACGATGGATAAAAGGGCGGTTGTACGGGTGGAACGACGACACGTGTACCTTCATCGAGTTGTACCAACTAGCGCCACTGCGCATACATATATATATACAAGGAAACTGCTTGTCAATGGGGTAAATCTTGTAAATGTGCATCCCTTTGAAAGTAGCTTTCACATGAGTGTAATGTTTTCCCTTAGTAATGTTATATTAGTGTATTTTGTCACTTTACATTTTAAGCTGCAACCTGTCATGTCTATGCATGTTTGTTTACACAGTACTACAAGTGATTAAACGATGACATTTGGGACTTATTAGGTCGTGATATTCACAATAACATGTCGAAAATGTACTTAAATAGTGTTGCACATTAGTTGGATAGCTGCAAAGCCATGTGAAATACACACTAAATTCACACGCTACAGAATGCAAAACTCTGCAAGGGCACACCCACTCTTGTCACTGCTAGCTATGCCGCGACCTTTAAGTCGCATGACTTTGAGTAACACATCTCATGCCCGTAGTCGAAGCCCAGTGGCAACTGCAAGAAAAAACACGGGACAAGTACTTCCACATAGTGGCCGTGCTGGACCTCTACTTTCTCTTATACTGTAGGACGGTACGACGGACTATTTTAGTGGTTTTGAAAGCTCGACTTTTTCCATACCATGATATACCTTGAAACCGGTAACTGGCCCATGTCTAATAAGTCAGACATCACAAACTCTTAACACTACACAAACCGCTGCAATATCATACTTGCCAGTAGAGAGAACTTCATTACAGCCTCATATAAAATCAACAATAATGATGATTTAGTGCCCCCAAAGTTGTGTGCGATGTTATGAGTTCTGTGTTGTCCAACTCTCTCTGAACCCATGAACGCATCAGTAGTGCATCCCTACTGGTGGATACTGCCACAGTAGCATTTTTTCTGACGTTTAAGAAGAGCAAAAGGATAGTGTTTAAGGCTTCTGCAGACTGGCTGCTTGACAAGGTGTGGCTGAAATCTACCGCAGCCATCTACCACTTGTTTTGTTTTGAGTAAAAGGTCCAACTGGAAAGAGCTGTCATGTTTGGACTATGTCATCACTGATGGTGTCTACACCTGCTATTTTTGGAGCTCGCAGCTAAGTGCAACAAATAAACACGGGTATTCAAAGGAGATTCTGCATAACGGATTAACAACCAAAACAATAAAGTTCAATTCTATAAACCAGGGGGAGTCTGCTTTTCTGTGGACAAGCAAGTGTGCTCGTTGGGTTGTTTGTTTTTGTTAATCCCCAACACAAAATGCAGCAGCATATTACAAATACATATTAAAATTGTCATTGTCATTGTCATGTCTTCTCTAAAACGGTCAGCAACAACAAAAAGGTAAGTCGTACTGTTAAGCTGTATGACTGTACATTTATTTTTTATGAATATTTAATGGGCACTGCTGAGAAGAAACCCTAGACCTCTAAAGCCTTTCTATAAAGCCAATCAAATGGTTTGAATGAAGCACAAACCTGTATACAAATGTGTTTTTATTGCTAGAAAATAATATGTTAATATGACAGGCAGAAGAACACCGCTCCCCAACAGTCTTAGGCCATTCTTACAAACAAATGCATGGCAGTGAGGATTTTCTTTCACAGCTACAAAAGTAAACAATATTTCACAGACTTCAGACCACCATCTGCTGTGCTATGATAGGATGCCAAGAAAGACGCTCGTCAACAGTGGAGTCTGCTGGATGAACTATGATCACTGGGAGTGTAACGATACACTAAAATGTAATTTTGGTTCGGTTCCGTTTCTTGAAGTGCTCGGTTCGGTTAATTTTCGGGACAAAAAGGTAGGAAAAAAATGTCTTAAAATGCTTTTATTTTTTTTTTTAATGCAAACAGAACTATTTTAAAATAAAAGCGACCCATTTGGGTGATATTTCAAATAAATTAATAAGTAATAATTAGTTTTTTTTAAATAGAAAAATAATAAAATACAATAAAAACCGTTGTATTTAAACAATTATTTAAACATCGGACAGTTATAGTTAAATACCTTTAGTTGCATCATGCATTAAAATGAACAAGCAACTGAAGAAACAAGGGTGGTCTAATCATTTTTCCATGGCTGTACTTAAAGCCAGTGCTCTCAACAACTGAATATGGACGTAATCTCGTGGCTATAAAACTCCAATACCATGTCTTACTGCTTTGGCCTGGTCAGAGTTTCTTGCTAGAGGTTGTTTATATGCTGAAGTTATCTGTGTTTGCACTAAGCTGCTTTTCTTTCTTGTACTGTACATGTAACATTCACTGCCGGATGATGCCGCTTTACGTGCGCTAACATGTAAGACGTGTTTGCTGCAGCATACCCGATATCCGTGGAACAATGTAGAAACACAAAAGTGGATTTTTCGACCTGCCTTTGTCCAGCCATAATTTTAACAGGGGACCAAATCTTCCCGATCCCCTGACTGTGTGGTCAACATGCTAATCACTATGCCACTGTGCAGCTCTATTATGGAATAATAATAATAATAACACAGTGGAAACTCAGTTAGCGTCCGCCCCGATTAGCATGTTTTTTGGGCTAACGTTAAACATTTACACCAAAATTTTGCTTTTGTTTGCATACATTTTCAGGTTATCACTTGTGTGTTAAAAACATGTGTGTGAAAACTTGTCAATGTACTTACTGTATGTGCGTGTCAGGATGACGGACTGGAGATTCCCTTGTAAATGAGGTTTTATCACTGCCTGTATGTATTTTTCAATTTGCTACCTGCTCAATATCACCTTCAAGCACTTGTTGCAGGTGGCAAAGTCTGCATTAAGTTACCACCAAAATGAGGCACCGAGAGCTTTTTGGTCTGGTTACTTACTACCTTTTTAGTCAGCACCAGTGCCATTACGATAGAGTTTCGATCAGCATCCCTAACAACAAACCCATACGGTCTAACCATTGATGAAAAATGTCACGAAATGCCAATCCAAATCAGTATGTATGAAATAGAAGAAGAAGTTTGTCAATGTGGGACATAATATTTCATTCATATTGGAAATAGCAACTATATTTAACTTCAAAATTAAACATTTGTAATTTTTATTAACTCATATAGGAATTGCTGACAGTGCCTGGATGTGGCATAGCCCAAGGAAACCAGCCACCACTGGTCTGTAACAAGCATTCTTGCTGAGTCCCACACTGGGGGTTTGTCTTGTCATTTCCTTCTTCACCGTGAGGTCAGTCAGTTCAAGAACAGTCTTAACAACACATTAGCAGGACAAACTCTTGCAGATTCAAGGGATAGAACACAAATTTTGCAGTGGGGACTCATTCCACACACTCCACGGGCGTATGCATAGACTTGGTGTCATGAAGCATTAGGGGGACCAAAGCGCAAAAAATAGCAGCCAACATCTGAACCACAGGAGAAGTGTTCTGCCAGAATGTGGGGATTTAAGAGTGATGTTTGCTTCGGCTGTCTACAGTATCAGTGTGACAGCCATGCTCACTCAAGGAAAGGCAAACTGCAATACATGATTGCAATAAACACAGAGTTATCCACATAGCTACAGTATTTATTTGTAACACTCAAAACAGGGTTCATCTAATTTGGGCTTCTGCAAATCTGAGAGGAAGAAGTAACATACACAGTCGTACTTTTTGTTTGCAATGCTGAGCCTAACTTTATGAATCACCCTGGTGTCTTTCATGCTCTATGACAAATTGATAACTAATTAAAAAGAAATACCTACCTTAATACACCTTTTTCAAGGTCGAATTCAAGCACTAATCCTAGGCCTGTCACGATAATCAATAAATCAATTACCCGCACTATAAATCAAAACAAACTTCATAATTTTGCCCGCCTCGATATATTGGCTGGCGCATGCGTGTTTGATTTCCTCCTCTCTCCCTCTCTCTCTCTCTCTCTCTCTCTCTCTCTCTCTCTCTCTCTCTCTCTCTCTCTCTCTCTCTCTCTCTCTCTCTCTCTCTCTCTCTCTCTCTCTCTCTCTCTCTCTCTCTGCCAAACAGGTCATCGTGACGAGAAGAAGCGTTTGTGTTGGGAAGTATCTGTTGGTGACCTGACATACCACCAAAACTCCTCCTGGAAAAACTCCTCTTAATGGAGCGTGAAGGGAAGCTAGCTGAGTTAGCTTAGTTTAGCAAAGCATGCAACTGCGGCTGCGTGTGTACAACTCAGGGTCTACAAGTGTGTTTACACTGTGTTGTCTTTTACCACTTGTTAATGTAGGCCAGCGTTTTACGATGTCCGCATATGTTTTCAGTGAAATAAGGCGAGGGGCACGTTTACTCTTGCTCCCAGCTCATCTTAACTGCCAAACATTCTTTACACACACAATACACTTCTGGCCTTCGAAATAAGAGCGCCACATCCTGTCTAATCGTGCAAACAAAATAGTGTCATAAACAATATCTGACATTACAATTGGAATTGCATATGTGACTACATCTTCTTAACCACAAGCATGGGCATTACCTTTGTATTTTTTCTAATATTCAACAAATGAAAGTGACACTGACACAAAATATTGTGATTGTGATTTTTATCTAGTCCATTTTATTTTCATTGGTTTTTTTTTTGTCTTTTTGTAGTTAATTTTTAATGTTTGTTTGTTTATTTTATTTAAAAACTCGTGACATTCATATTACAATGTTAAACACGCTTGAGAAATTAAAGTATATTGCTTTTGATAGGGTGTTCTCCCATTATTATGCCATATACTGTATTATCATTACATTAATTTAAAAATGGTCTTGAATGAGCAATGTTGACGATAATACTGTTTAGAATTTGTAGGACAATTATCGCCCAATTATCGCCCGTGACATGCCAACGAACCATCATTTTCAAATTGTTCCAGCATATTGGTATCAATCACTGTGCTATGAACCAGAGGTGTCCGAACTCTTTCCAGCGAGGGCCACATAATATAAAAGTCAAACGTGCCAATGGAAACATGCTGCGGGCCGCTAATGACACCAAGGCCGGACTCTGGACACCACTGCTATAAACAAATGGCTATGTTTGGTAATGGCAGTGGAAGAAGAAATTAGAAATTGAAGGAAAACCTGTTTCTTGTTTATGCCCATATATTTCACATCTCCATCTAACCAGCTAACTATTCGGTCAGATAGCCATTTGTTCAACTTAAGGAAACCTGTTTTATGTTGCTGTGTTGGGTATGCTCAGTAACATCTAACACATACATTCCCAAAGCGGGGTACGCGTACCCCCAGGGGTATGCCAATTGTCATTGGGGGCACATGAATAAAAATGAAAAACAATAAGCGCCTAACATTCACAATTACGAGCGCACCTGAATGCCTCATAGCACAGAGCACGCGTCATAGCAGAAAGAAGGAAGGAGACGCGGCATGAAGTTCTTCATTGCTTTGTGCGAGTTCTATGAATGAGTAAGTAAGTTTGATGATTATGTTGTGTATTAAGAGTGTTTAATCTTGAACGTTTAACTCGTACTGGTGTTCCAATCCCCGCACTGTGAAAACCTGTCAATGTATGTGCTTGTCAGGATGAGAGAGAGTGGAGATTCCCCTGAAAAGGAGGTCTTATCGCTGCTTGTATGCATTTTTGTACTTTGGATACTGCTTTAACATGTTTGTTCAGCTTTCCCTTTCAATTTGGTATCAAATTAATATGCAAGCTCAAGTTCAACACCTTCAACGGGAAGAATCCCAACATCCGGCTGAAATAAAAAGATACGTAAGACGAATACTTAGATACTACACAGATACTTCAAAGAGAAATTCACATCTTATCTAGTTATCAGTGCTCATGTAAAACATTTATCAACATTTGACTATGCGCAATACAAATTTTTGAATCAGAATTACTATAAAATTAATTAACCAATTAATCATGTTTAATATTTTTAAGGTTTATGTTTTTCAAGTGCGCTGCAGTAGGGGGTGCATGACTTCAAGTCAAATGTCTGAAGGGGTACGCAACTGTAAAACGTTTGGAAACCGCTGATCTAATACAACAGCAAAGAAGGACGAAACAGTAAGAACTAACCACACACACACACACACACACACACACACACACAGACACACACACACAGCTGCACTAGCTAAACTAAGCGAACCGCGCCTGCTTCCATTCACGGTACTTAAAAGAGGAGTTTCCAAGGTTTTTTGTCGCCATTTCGACATGTTTAGTAGTGTTTGTGCGGTCCCTATTATAAGCAAACAGCGCGGCACTTCCCGTGCGAGCTACCTACACCATGACACAGCAGTCTGGGCACAGTGAGAGGGAACTACCGCTGTAGCTACGGAGCTCGCGGTGGAAGCAGATATTATCCGATCTTCACAAGGATCGGGATCAGCTGCCGATCCCGATGCTGATGATCGGATCGGGACATCCCTAGGTAAAAGTGAGGCTGTGTTTTCCCTTAAAGTCCAAAAAAGACGTTGCAGCTGAATGAAAGACTTGTCATGCACAAGTTTCCTGTGGAGGCACAGAATCGGGGAATTTTAAGACGACCAACCTCGTCACGCATTTGAAGAAGGATTTTCACAACACCACGACTTCCTTGAAACATTTGCAAAGCGTGGGAAACTTCCACGCAACGACAAAAAGTCATTGACTGTAAGTGAAAAGAGCCAGCCCCTGACACGTCACAGCTCTTTGATAATCTGAATAACCACATAAAAAAACTGATTTTAACAAAAAAACTAATTGGGCTTACCATGCAGTGTGAATGTAGCCTAAGATTGGAACACTGAAGGTCTATGCTGTCAGTTTGGGGGTTTTTTTTGGTTTTTTTTGTTTTTTTTTAATCGGAATCGGCAGGTGAAGCTTTTTAATTAAATATCTTTGATCGGCCATAAAATTGTAATCAGTGCACCCCTGCTTTTTTTCTTTTACTACTCTCTCTTCCAACAACAAAATAATGAACCTGTCAGACGACAGATATACAAGCGAGGTGAAATTCAATTTTACAAAGCGTGCAGCGACAGCATCAGAACTCAACACAATTGCTCAGATTCTTTTTTAGCTTCCTCCTGGTCAAGTTGGCGATCATTTGTTGATTTCGTAGGACTCTACTGTAACTACGCCTTAGGCCAATGACAAAAACCGCCGTATGCATCAATAGAGTTTAAATTGCAAACTAGGACCTGACATTTAATGAAATTACTCCAATCAACACTATAAGGTGACAGCACGGTGGTGCATGTGTTTAGCACGTCTGCCTTACATCCAGCAGGCTCGGGACTCGATCTCAGCTCTGACCTTTCAGCTGGGATAGGCTGGCGGCTCACCCATGAGCCTAATGAGGAAAGGTGGTATAGAAAATGGATGGATGGTGCTGATGGATCTTTTGAGACCCCTGCTCTTAATTCAAAAGACTAATCAGGCAAAACAGTAGTACAGTACTAGCCATCTATCACACTCTGTATGCTTTATAAACTGCCATCTACCACTGAGGCACTCTGAGGCTTCAGGTGATGAAAGACCTAAGTGTATGACAGGTATGAGCTCATGGCCTGGCAAAGCATTATTTAGTGGCAGCCTGATCCTCCTCCTCTGGAGCAAAATGAACACAGTTGCTGCGAATGTTTTGAAAAACGCAGTCGGAGTAAAAGCAAATTTAAACTAGGGAGCTCTCTACAATGGGCTAAAAGCACACTGTGAGCTACTTGCTATCAAATAAAAGTGGTCATCTCGACTATTATCTTCATAGCCACCGAGTGGGTGAGAGCCATATTTGTGCAACAATAATACACCCCCTCCCCTCCACCTGCGCTGCACACCCACTCTGCGCCCACTCTCTCTCTGCCATCTCCTGGAAACAGATGCACTCTCTGCCTTTGATCCTCCACCTCCAGGTGATACCCTGCAGGGGGATCACCGTGCAGGCTCGGGCTGCACATCTGGGCCCAATGCAGCCCCCGACTGCATTCAAAGCTGCGCTCGTAGCAGTCAATGGCAGTGGCATACCTCTGCGTCAAACAGCACCGATCGGCTCACAAGCGTCACACGAACAGGTACGAGAAGGGTTTGCGTCCACTCCCATGTTATAACATGCAATGAAATGGAAATAGCCATTAAAACCCCCATCGGTGCTCGTGTGGAAAAATGCGCTCGGCCGCCTGCAATGCACCGATGCTGCAAACACTCCCTGCCTTGTTCACTCTCCCAGTCAACTGGGCCCAAACCTGCCCGCCTAATATACCTCTTGTTAGGACTGAGAACAGCTGATTTCAAGCGATAACTGCGCGCAGACAAAAGCAGCGAGCAGGTATGGAGGACTAAGCAGAAAGCCCACGAAGGAGGACCTGATTGTTCAAAGCGAGGCTCAGCTGGCTGGAACAAGAAGAAAAAACACATCTTGTCGTGCTTACCTTCTCTCGCCTTTAGGAGAACCGTGTTGGCCACGATATTTTCAATCTCCATTGTCACAATGTGGTCCCCAAGCAGTCGCGACACATTTCACTCAGCGAGAAAAAATGGCGTTTTTTCCTGTCAAATCAAATGTGCCGACGGCTGCGAGGCGCTTGTGCATAGTAGCTAGCTTAATGGTGCTCGTTCTTCTTCTCCATTACAACATGTTTGGGAAGCTGTGGACGATTACGACGGGGCTCGTTAGCATTCACGGCCTGCCTCTCTCCCCTCTCTCTCTTTGCCAGTCTGCCTCCTTGCCTGCCTTCCTTCCTATTTCTCCTCCCTCTTCCACCTCCCTCCTCTTCGCCCCTCCCCTCTCTGCACAACCAGCAAAAGGACAATTCAGTACACAACAACTTACATATATTGGAATCCTATACAGATATTATAATTATTTATTTTTCTATTTATTATTTAAATCATGTATTATTATTATTATTATTATTATTATTATTATTATTATTATTATCATTTTTTTTTATTATTATTACTTCGCCGTTTTTTGAGGCCTAAATCATTCCTCAACATTTTTCAAACAAGTCACAACATTCAAGCATCAAATTGAAAATGAAATTTTTCAAAGTTTCATATTTCTTTGCTTAAATCATTGGGGGATATTTTAACACAATATATATATATATGTTTCATATAAACAGTTTGGTCTGCAATATACGGTTGGGAGTTTGTCTTTGAAGTTTCCCTCAGGTGCGAACTCCATAGCTGTAATTCAGGGTGCATGCAGCTTAATGCTAAGCATCAAATCATTCAGTTCATTCAGGAATCGTTAGCTATCTATTCCGATTTTTCAAAAAATTCCCAGATTTTAAAACAAATCCACTGAAAACGGACGGGCCATTTTTCAAACTTCCACCATTCGCACATTTCTCAAACGATTCCAGCCGTTCCAACATGAAACCATTCCACTCATTCAGGACTTTCAAACTGACAATTTTTAGCAGTCCAAAAATTTTGATTTTTTTGCAAAATTCACTACTAGGAACACTACTTCCTCTTCTTCTAAGACTTCTTTCAATAGATTTCAATAGATTTCTATAGATTTCTCAATTATTTCAAGCCTTTTTAACATCCAACTGTCCAGCACGTTCAGGACATTCAGGCTACAACATTTTTCGTGTTATTTAAAGTTCTCACTTTCTGTAAAATTGTATCAGTTGGTTCCTGCTAACACTTTTTCACACCACAGTATATACAGTATACTGTATCTTAGGGCTGTCAATCTAAATATTTAATCGCAATTAATCTAATGTTGTTCATAGTTAACTCATAATTAATTGCAATTAATTACAGATAGAAGTTTTTATCTATAAGTGTACCATTGAAAGATCATTGAAGACTGCATAATATGTTTGCTTTATTCAAATTTTTGTTTATTTTTTTTAAACAGCTCAACACAAAATGGACCTGAATGTATAAAAAGCAAACACAATGTAACAAGTAGACATCTGTAAGCTGTCCATCACTCAAATATCATAGCCTTCAAGCAAATAATCTCAATAGAATTGTGACTAACATTACAAATAACGGTTTTGCAAAAACACCCAACAACTATGTTAAATGAAAAAAGGGTGTTAAAAAATAAATGTGGCAACTTACAAAAAAATAGAGTGCTCAGTAACAGTCAGTAGTTTACAGAACTAGGACTGCGCCCATATACTGTACTGCAGTCAGCCTATAACTTATACTTCATTTACAAACACTCTTTTACAGAGACATACACAAACACAAACACACTCTTGTATACACACTTTATCACACTTTCTTAGTCTGGCGACTTCAACGACGTCTTTCAGCGTGCAACTTTTATTCTCACCGTAATAAGGGACGTTCCTGATCAACTCAATATGGAACACGTACATTTATCTGGTCTCACGTGCACGAGTAGATGAAAATTCGCTCCCAATGTGTCATATTTAGGTCGCAAAATGCGACCATTTAGTCGCACTCTGGAGCCCTGCAAATACCTTTGTAAAGAGAGCCATCTGCCAGGGCTTTATAGCTAAACTTACCATTCAAAATACCCTTTTGCACACTGATCTAAGGTTGTTGTTGGGTTTTTTTTGCTTAGATTATTTTTAATGAATGAATGAATATTGTTGCATTCATATTCATCTCACCTCATAAGAATCCCTAAATTATGACTGCCCGATTAAAATTACCCAACATCCAATTATCCAACATTAACTGCAATGCAGAAATAACCATGACCCCCCCCCCCCCCCCCCCCCCCCCCCCCCCGTACGTACACTGAGGCGTCTTACACGGTACGATATTTAATGCTGCCATCTGGTGGAAATTATGCAAAAATTCAAATTCAAATCCTGCGTCACAAAATACACAGGAAGTGGTATTCTATAAGAGGTCATTTTATTCCTCCAGTGTTGACGAATTTATGAGTCAGCAATATATATTATGTGTTATATAATATATATATATATATTATGTCTTAACATTATATCAATATCAATTGTTGTTTCTGTCAGTAAAATTTTCTAATTTGTAGTGTTCCCGGGACATTTCCAATTCACTATTGTAATGTCAAGACAGAGTAGTTTGACAAAAAATACGTCAGCTCATTTTAACACTGTTAGCTTTGAAATAGGCACTAGATGGCGCTAAAGACAAATGCGTAGGTAGTTGTGTGCGACGTATGAAAAACTCAAACACTATTAAAATGTGGATTTCAGATTCAAGTGCTTGGCATTTCCAACAATAGCTCAGCATTGCATCAGTATACCATTTGTTCCATCATTTACTTCCGCATTTACAGGATATTCTTCACACACTTCCTGTGTCCGCGCGCGCGTGTGTGGGTGTGTGTGTGTGTGTTCGTTCACGTGACTGTCTGCGCTCTGAGGCAAGAAGCAGCAGAGCAGAAGGCAACACTGCGTTACTGTGTTGACTATTTGAGTAGACTTCTAAACGTTCGTTTTGGATTTGACGTTCGCTGCCAACTAAACAGGATGTTTTCGCTCGGGGAGAAGATGGAGTTTCTCATCGGAAACGCCTTTTCAACACCTGTTGGTCAGAGAATCGGTAAGTTGCACAAGGGCGATGCGGTTCCTTAATTCACAGCACTCATAGTAAAGTTGTGCGCTATTGACTTAAGGTGCTACATGTGATATTTTACCCACATTTGACATCTGGAAGTTAAGAAGCCAAGCACACAACGGAGGCAGGCATTACTTCCTTTACAATCTTCCAGAGGCTGCTTTGTGTTAAAGTGACAACCAACACTACTAGTCAGTGTTAAAATAGGAGTTTTCATGTTTTATTCATGTCTTAAATGGAGACTCTTCACCTTGAAAGTCAACCTTTTGCAGATGTGCAGTCATCGTGTATGCATTATTTGCCATCGCCAGCAGGGGGCGACTCAGACGATTCAGAACGTGTACGTATTACTGTACATATAAAAAAAAAATCTTTAATCCAATCCACTTTATTTATATAGCTCATTTTATAAACACTCTTTCCAAAGTGCTGCACAGACTAGTAAAACCATAAATAATAAGTAAAAGTACAAATGACTACAGTAAAAACTAAAAGATCAAATAAAAACAGACACTTAGAACAGTAAAATATTTGAAACAAGAAGTAAAAAGAATAAAAGCAATAAATACAATAATTAGCAAAAAAATAAATATAAATAAATTAAATTAAATTAAAAACTAAAATAAATAAAACCATTTAAAACTAAAAAAGAATAAAAGACACAGAGAACCACACGACTCACGCCGAGTTAAAAAACAGAGAATAAAAGTGGGTTTTAAGACGAGACTTAAAGCTTTCAATTGTGGGGGCTGTTTTTACATGAGTGGGGAGAGTGTTCCACAGTTTTGGGCCAACTACGGAAAAGGCCCGGTCTCCCCTGGACTAAAGTCTCGTCTTAGGCACCACCAGTTGGAGCTGGCCTTCGGACCTCAATGTGCACTCTGGAGTGTAAATTTGGATGGGGTCCGAGATATACTGAGGGGCCAGACCATTCAAAGCCTTAAAAACAAACAATAAAATCTTAAAATCAATTCTAAAACACACAGGCAACTAGTGCAGGGAGGCTAAAGTTGGGATAATATGCTCCCTCTGTTTGGTTCCTGTTAAAAGCCGTGCTGCAGAGTTCTGGACTAACTGTAAACGAGAGAGCAATTTGTGGTTTATTCCAGAGTAAAGCGCATTTCAGTAGTCCAGACATGACTAAATAAAAGCGTGCATGGCTTGTTCGAAATGTCGCAAAGATAAAAACGATTTAACTTTGGATAAAAGCCGAAGATGATAAAAACTGGATTTTACAATGGCGTTGATTTGTTTATTAAGTTTAAAATCACCGTCGATTATGACTATTAACTCAGTGAGCCTGCACAAATGTTTTTTTTGGTATTGTGTAGATGATGTGATTTGGGGTGAGGCTAAATTTGATAATAAATGAAATAAAACTAACAATATGATTATTTTTTTTTTTGGCATTTCAGCCTTTAAACCATGAAACTGTCACATTTAATCTATTTTAATAGAATGCATTTTACTAAAATGCATTTGTGTATTGTAGAGAGTAGGTAGTATGTGCTCATCACACATAGCTCCATGACAGCCACATTTCAAGAACACAATTTAGTCTTACGACACCAGTGACCTGCGGTCAGGGGAGGTAGGTGAATTACGTTAAAATTTTTAGTGTAATAAACGCATGCGCACCATGACAAAGCCACACGTCTGTTATGATGACAGACGGAGGCACAGTGTAGCATCCCCACAGTCACACAGTCTTTTATCATTTTAGTCTAAACTGAACGCATCAGCAGCAGTGCAATTCCAACACCATACAGTACATTTATGTCCAACTCACAAACACGCCTTTAGTCCGTTCAGCCTCGGAACGACACTTAGTCATTGTCACTAGACTACCACGCGGCGCATTCAAGGACACTCTGAATATTACAATGTTTTTATTATGTGGTCTAAATAAACAGAAAAACAAAGAAAAACAATAAGTGGATCTTCTTACCACTCACTAACATAAGTGGAAGTACTATTTGCTGCGCTTAACTATGCTTGGAAAATACATGTACACTCAAAACATGGGAATTCTACTTTAATTACGTGGCGGCGTCTTTGAAGTAAACCCCACATTGCTCATAATAACACAGTTAACGTGGGATTCAAATGTTAGGCAAATATCTTTTAGCTTGATTTAAATTTTCAGTTCATTTGGAGCTGTTAATGCGTTCATTTCATGTGTGTTCGTTTATCTTTCTATTTGGAAATTACATTAAAAGTGGACATTTTGTTGTTTGTCAGCATGTCGCCAATAATATCCATTCATCCATTCATTTTCTATGCCGCTTATCCTCATTAGGGTTGCAGGGGCATGCTGGAGCATATCCAAGCTGACTTCAGACGACAGGCAGGGTACACCCTGGACTGGTCACCAGCCAATCGCAGGGCACATATAGACAAACAACCATTCACACTCACATTCATACTTATGGACAATTTAGAGTCGCCAATTAACCTAACATGCATGTTTTTGGAATGTGGGAGGAAACCGGAGTACCCGGAGAAAACCCACGCACGCACGGGGAGAACATGCAAACTCCACATAGAAATGCCCAGGTCGAACCCAGGTCTTCCCGATCTCCTGACTGTGTGGCCAACATGCTAACCACTCGACCACCGTGCGGCCGCCAATAATATAATGTTGCAGAAACATTTATTACACATCATGATTTTCTACAGCCTGCGTAATTTCTTGAATGTACGTATGACATCCTTATTCTTGCCAATCGGACAATAAATAGAAATGTCACATGGTAGGCACCTGCAGTACCGCTGCACCCTCAAGGGGTCAGGTGTGCATGAGCTAAAAGGTGCTTGTCACTGCTGTACTTCCATAGAGGAAAAACAGCACTAGCAAGCAGAAAATCAAGTCATGCATTCAAGATATTTTTATTCTCTGCTTAATGAATTAATGAATTAGATTGCCAAGATGGAGGATTATACCATATACCCAAACTTTTACATAGGGTGCATGTACTTAACATACAGATAAAAGGTAAGGACACAAATGTTTTTCAGTTAAAAAAAAAAAAATGGGACTAAGAAGAATCATTTGAAAACATTTATCTTAACCAAAGTAAATTATTCTCTTTTTTTATCCTTTTATGGAGTAACTTGTATTAACCTAAAAGAAACGCCAAAGGGCCTCACCAGCCATTGAACCTCACCGCATGTCGCTGTACAACGCGTAGCAATGAGACATGTCAGCTGATTTCTTTTATTTACCAAGGCATTTTCGACAATTTCATGCTTCTAACTTTGGAAGAGTTTTTTGAATATGCCCTAGTGCACAAAGCAATAACACTGTTTGAATGCATTTGGAGGTAAAAGATCATTAAACACCTTGTAAACTAGAAAAGGGATTATGAGCCACTGCTCGGGTTCTATATCAGTGACCTCTGAGCTCACAAATGGATTCATTGGCAACAAACTCCTACAAACACACGCCAACATCTTGTAGAAAGTCTGACAAGGAGAGCGGAAAAGTTAGAAAAGAGTGCAAAAATGAGTGCAATCATACAGTAAGGGTTGTGTCCATTCATACAAGAAATATGTGCTTCTGGCCGTGCGATGATTGTCTTCACGTCCTTGGAAATATAAAGTGTTATCTGCCCACTCAATTAGTGACAGAGTGTTGCACGCACCACTCAACCCTTCCTCCCTCTAATGTCATTCGCTCATTTTCTCACACATAAATGTCAGTGCGCCTTCAGCTCCTTCTGAGGCAAACACAAGCAGCTGACAGTCACATGAAGTGCACAAAGCTGGGAAGTGGAAGTCGAATGGGGGAGTAGATGCAACAAGGGTAAAGAGAGTAAATGGGATTGAGAAGTGTGGGGGGTGGAAGGAATGAAGGAGATTACGAGGAACCCGTGAGGGCTGGAGAAAGCTGGCTCCGATTGCTCAATTGTTAAGTTGCTAGGTGCTTTGGTTACATAATAAACGGGTAGAGGTTTCTGTGTTTTAGTCAGGATCACGGTGTGATTACTGACTGTGTCCTTTAATTTGAGGGACAACAAGCCTTTTCAGTCAGATCTAATATAAATATATTCTACCTAGAGATGATCATGTCATCTGTCTCTAATGAATCATATCCTGACAGCATACCAGCATAGCATTTATCGTGTTCATGCTCATGGATGAGCTGGAGCCTATCCCAGGTGACTTTGGGTGGTCACCAGTTTATCACAGGACACATGTAGACAAACGAGCATTCACACTCATATTCACACCTATAGACAATTTAAATCCTTCATTTTGCCTAATGTGCATGCTTTTAGACTGAGGGCGAAGAAAAACCCATATAAGGGCATGCGGAAGAAGAAAATTCCACACAGAGAAGTCTGAACCGAGATTCAAACCCGGAACCTCCTGACTGTGTATTTGTTGTTTATTTTGACAATTAAATGCGTACAGTTGGTTATTCATAGCAACGTCTTTTT
The DNA here is from genome assembly GCF_027744805.1 of Dunckerocampus dactyliophorus. Classification (NCBI taxonomy): domain Eukaryota; kingdom Metazoa; phylum Chordata; class Actinopteri; order Syngnathiformes; family Syngnathidae; genus Dunckerocampus; species Dunckerocampus dactyliophorus. The sequence goes on along the minus strand of NC_072824.1, from coordinate 24,740,297 downwards.
TTCCACATTTTCATTCACTAAAATGGAATTGTCTTGAAATGCAGACAAATGTAAGGCATATTTTCAGAAATCACATTTATTTGCAGTGTTTCATGTACATAATGATTAACGTTCAAGTGGTCTTGGTAGAAGTCTTTACAGTTTCAGTCTACATCGCTTAATTGTTGTAGAGCGAGCGACCAGTGGCAGTCAGCAGTCAGAGGACTGGGGGCTCAACATGGAGATATGCGACATCATCAATGAGACAGATGAAGGGTAGGAATAATGTCATTTGTCCTTATTTTATTGTCTGATGCAAAACAAAAAAAGCCCTGTAGAAACGAGTCTTGTGAGGAAGACACAGTGTTTTAATGAAACCAAGCTACAACAAACCCTTTTCTTCACACTCAGTTTATTCATAGTTGACTATTTACCCCTGCTTTTACGCTTTACACAGAACAGTATATGTGTCATCTAAAAATGCAAATTAAAAATTAAGGTTGTGTTCCCAGGCCAAGAGATGCAGTCAAAGCCATTAAGAAGAGAATTGTAGGTAACAAGAACTTCAGAGAAATCATGTTGGCCCTTACTGTGAGTATTTATCTGCATAGGTTTTGTTATGTTGTATTTTATAAATTTGTGCTGAGTCTACAGTGTGCATACACAGATGTCTTAAATAAATAAAGTAATATTTTTAAGTAGCTTTGTTCTTTGGGGGTTCAGTCTGTGTCGCTGTGTCATGCAGGTTCTTGAGTCATGTGTGAAGAACTGTGGCCACCGCTTCCATGTCCTTGTGGCGTCGCGGGACTTTGTTGAAGGGGTTTTAGTGCGTGCCATTTTACCCAAATATAACCCACCCACTGCCCTGCATGACAGGGTGCTCAGTCTCATACAGGTATGGTTCATTTCACTGTTATCATTCCTGCAGTGGTACATTTGTTGTAAATACAAAAACACCGCAGGACAAATGGTCTCTTTTTTTTGTTGTGATTCACGTATTCCAGTTATTTGTGAATGTAGGCTTTGTTACGTCTGAGGGTTTTCTGTGCTTTTCTCAGTCATGGGCTGATGCTTTTCGTACTTCCCCTTCCCTTGCGGGGGTGGTGTATGTTTACGACGACCTAAGGAGGCGAGGTTTGGAGTTTCCCATGACAGACCTGGATGCTCTATCCCCCATTCACACTCCCAGCAGGGTGAGCCCATCCATCAGGTGTAAATAAAGCAAATAAAATGCATCATGTCTGGACAGTATATTTATACACACATATACTGAATCTTTGTGTTCACATCCTTTGACTTAATATTTCAGACCGTCCCAGAAAATGAGACACCTGAGGCAACGGATGGTCCTCCCCGTCAGTTACAATCACAAACTCCTTCCATTTCTCCCACTCACAATTCTTCGCCTGTATCGCCGCCCAGTGAGCGACCTGGTACCCTCTCTGCAGAGCAGGTAACACTTTTTAAATACGGAAAAACAAGACTAAGACCAGGATTGACGGGAGGCTCATCCAGTATTTTATATAGTGTATAAATGTGTATTTGTGTGTACGCTTTTTCAGAATTAGTGCACCAAGCCATCAGTGTTGGCATTGGCATAACTAAGAATACATTACACACAGTTTGTATCTATATACCATGTTTCCTCACATAGTGGTCAGTGGCATTTATTTACAAATTTTTAGGTATTTTTGTGAATATATATACAGTATATACATATATACTGTATATCTAAGAACATTAGTCATGTTGGTCGTGCACCCTTCTTTGCATGATATCACTGTGTTGCAAATGTTGCACTGAGCCGGCGCTTTTTTAAAAAACTTTTAGATGCTTCTTCTTCGCTGGTGCTCGCCAGCTTCTTCTTTGTCGGAGTTCGCGGCTATTTCTTCCGTTCGGTGAAGTCAGCATTGGAACTATGAATCGGAATAAAAACATTTGAACAATCCCGGGTTCATCAGAATGTTATTCCCGGTCCCGACACTCGAGACTCGATGCCCAACGCTAATGACGAGTTAACGGAAATTCCCTTGAATGTTCTTTTGACGTGCGGCTAACGTGCTCATGTCCTGTTTCATGTCCTACGGTGTGTTTTCATTTCACTTAGTCGGTGGGTATTTTTGCAAACCTTGATTTGTATTGTTAGTCATTGTATTGTTAGATCCTTTGCTTGAAGAGAATGACATTTGAGTGATGGACAGTTTACTTTACCAATGTCTACTTCTTATACAGTACATTGTGTTTGTTTTTTATACATTGAGGTCTATTTGTGTTGGGCTGTTTGAAAAAAAAAACCCAGAACGTTTACAAAACAAAAATGTCCATGAAGCAAACACATATTATCCAGTCTCATGTTGATAAGTGTATTAAAAACTTTAAAATGAACTTTCAAAGGTAAACTTATTATAGATAAAAGCTTTTTTCTATCTGCCATTAATTGTGATTAATTACGAGTTAACTATGGATGTGATTGAGATTAAATATTTTAATCCACTGACATCCCTTATATTTCGATATATGTTTGTACTGTTCTTTTCAGTTCATTTGTTTTCTGATCCCTCATTTCTTTCAGGTCAGTGTTGAAATCATTTTGGTTTTAAGGAAATGGTTTAGTGTGTAATGTTGCACTGGCACTATTGATGTGCAATATTGTATTATTAATCAACATTCATGGGGAAGAAAAGGAAGAATGTTAGATTTCTTACTGTTGTCACTTTCAAATGTTGTGGGTTTATTTTGAAAATGTCCTTTCCAGAAAGAGAAGCTGCAAAGAGAGCTGGCACTGGTTAAGGGAAACCTCACTGTAATGTCCGAAATGCTGAATGAGCTTAAACCAGGACAGAACCAGCAGGATGATACAGAACTGCTACAGGTGTGTGTGCATGTGCATTTTGGGGGTGTACTTGTTCAATGAATAACAGTATTTACACATGAGGAGTTGCACAGAGGTTGCTGGTGTCAGGACAGTACAATGCCACTTTAAGCATTTGCTACTCTTTGCTACTCATTGCATTTTCAAGGCATTCTGGGAAATGTTTAACATAATTTCTGCGGATGAATTTGATACCATGAACACAGATGGTAAATCCTACTGCCATCCCCTGTCCAAACAGCAACTGTACTCAGTATGTAAGAACATGCAGACTCGGGTGGTGGACCTCATCCCACAGTTGCTGGATGAAGGACTCATTGAGGAGCTTCTTGTGGTTAATGATGACCTCAACAATGCTTTCATCCGCTATGAGAGGTACAGTATGTGGCAGCCACTTCAACTATTCTATTTATTAAAGGACTAATACAATCATATTCTCACATTATTTATTTTAGGTTTGACAGGCTTAACAAGGCACAAACTACAAATGGTGAACAAGTGAGAAATTTTAATTTTTTGGTGCTGTACTAATTTATTTGTCATTAAAACTCTAAGCATGCAGTCCTTTGTGTCATTCTCCCATCAGAGTTCTGTCAGCAGCCCGAACCTCATTGACCTTAGCCTAGAGCCTTCAACGTTGACCCAGCCTGCTGTCATCACAACAACCAGCCAACCTGAAGCCAACACACCGGCCAGTCAGAGGGAGTCAGCCAACCACAGTCAGTATAAGTGTTTGATGTACGCTATTGCTAATAACAATGCCATTGGAATATTTGTTGTCATCTGCTAGTATCTGATTAAGGTTTACCCCACGTTGCAGTAAAGTCCTTTATTAATAAATACAGTATAAAGGCAAGCAACAAAGACCGAAAACTCAGAGTACAAATAACCTGTGTAGTAGAATACACGAGGGGTACATGGAAGTACCTGGTTAGCCTTAGGAAACTAGGAACAAGCAATAACACGCACAATGAACCGGCATCCTCCTGGTACCACTGCTGTGCCTACAAGCACTACTAATTACTTACTACTAGGGGTGCCACGAGACAGTAGTCACGAGACGAGACGATGCATGAGATTGGGTCCACAAGAATGAGACAAGATGACATTTTAACATTAATTAAAGTACAATAAAAAATGTGACTGGACACAGAAACGTTTTTATTTTACAGAGTCACAAAACAATGGCGATGTGTTTTGAAATGTTTGTTGTCCCACAAACTGATGCTCAACAATATTATTGTCAACATTTTTTGAGACCAGATAAGCCACTATTATGATAATATATAGTAATACATATCAGAATAATGCAGTATTTCCTTTAATAAGTCATATTTAAGTTTGTAAAGTTGTGGAATTGGTGGTTGTGGCATGTATTTTTTTCATGGCAATTCTTTCTGTCTGTCGAACCTTTGCAGCATTTCTTTAAATGCTGGCTTTTCAATAGGGGTGTCAGCATTAATAGTTTCAACTTGTAGTTGAACAATGTCAGCTCATTGTTTCATTCTTATCTACTTGATTTAAGCCACAGGGCTGTCCAGCTGTCCTTTGGTATTTCTAATACAAAAAACAATTATAATGAAAAAAAACAATGTTATATTATCTTAAGATAAATTTTTGTGTTTTTATTAATTATTTGTATCAACATTTCAGTTTTTTCTAGTTACATCATGCCGTTTTGTTCTATTTTTCCACTTTCGCTGGGTTGTTCATTTTATTTCCCATGGCCCATGTGCCACACTTTGGACATCCATGCTTGTTTCACCAGGAAGGCGAGGTTTGCCAGGCGACAGAGGAGTGTGTCCATGCTCTGTCTTCTTGGCTCTGTCGCTTGTCAGGGGTTGGGGTGCGTTGTGGAGGGGTTTATGCAGATTTCAGAATTCAACATAAAATGGACTTAAGAACACAGGTGTAAAATTCAGCATGTTAAGAACGTTTCTTGAACCCCACGTGGACTTTTCTTAAGTTCATATCATGTCAATGTAACAGGTGTATCTCAATAAATTTTAATATTGTGGAATATTTACTGGTAATTCATTCCAGTAGTTCAATTACAAAAGTGAAAACGATATATTACAGACACGATAAAATATTTCAAGAATGTTTTTAAGAATTTCTTAATCGGTTAAATGTTTATAGCGTACGGCTAATTAAAACATCTTTGAATATTGTGAAAAAGGTCAATATTATTAACTACTGGTATTGCCCTCTTAGCAAATTAACTGCAAACGCTTCCTGTGCCTTTTAAATGATCCCTTAATTGAATGAACGGTAAATGAGGGCCCAGCATAGGAGAATAAGATATTTTGATTCTTATTTTTGGCTTGTAAAGTTATTCAGCGGTCAAAAAACTTCTGTCTGTTTTAGAAGAAGAGGAAGAGTTTGACATGTTTGCCCAAACCCGAGGCAGATCCTTAGCAGAGCAGAGAAAAAGGTGAGTAGCGATAGCAGACACTATCCCCTTTTTCACTACCTTAATTCTCTTTTTTTGCTTTTGTGTAGCTGTTCTATTGGGACAATGTTGACCTGGAAATTCTGCCTTGAGCATAGTATCAGAGGTGTGGATGTGTGTATTAGGGAAATGCTGTGGTGTGATTTTGACACATTCACACTGACTCACTTCTCCTGCCCTGTTGTGTTGAAAGCAATGACACCGTCCAACAAAGGATGCAGTGTCACTGTGTGAAAGGGCCCGCAGTTGCGGCAATATTCCACCTTCGCTAGGATAAACAGTGTGCCGTTTGTTACGTTTATGGTGCAACAATTTTGCTGGATCTCTCTGTAAAAGAGAGTACAATACACACATCAGGTCTCGGGTAACATTCTAAATTCTAGTATCTACAATAACTGTGCACGATCGTTATGATTGCGCATCATGTATGTGTGCTTTCCTATGGAATTATTCATGCTTTATGGACTACAAAGTGAATATTTTGTTTGCACAGTGTCAGGTATGAGGATCCAGGAGCTGTCGAGGGCCTTGCTGGGGCCTTGGACTCAAGGTTGCAGGTCACAAGAAGTGTATGTACATACAGGATATACTTTTATCCTAATTTTACTTGAAATGATGACGATCTAAACTGTTGGTGAACGTGCCCCCAATCCCCCTGTTGTTGGATTAGCATTAGCGCAAACATTGTTACAGTGAACGTGTTGCACACTTAAATGACAAGCAAATACATTCATTGCCTTCGTCTGTCTTTGTCAGTCAACAAAAAATACTTTATTTTGGATTTAGAACAATAGCTGAAATGTAAATTTCACTTCACAACTACAGGGGGAGCACCAGAGCCAAAAGTAACATTTCATGAAAAACAGGGGAGTAAACACATGAGTAAAAAGGTAACTTCTCTTTTTTTTATTATCCTGCTAGACGATGCAAGTGAAAAACACACTGCAGAACAATGGGGATAAATGGTCATGTGATATGGTGAGATCCTTCATTTCTTAAGACCAGTATCATCACAGATATTTTAAATATCACATAATCTTCGGTCTTTGTGTTTTCTTTGGTCTGAAAATGCAGCAAGACCAGTCCGCTGTCAGTGAGGGCGTCTCCAGTGAAGGTGCACCTCTATCTTTCTGTATAAACATTATCTTTTTTGAGCTTTCACTTCTCTTTTCTGTGTAATGAAGCTTACTCTCTTGACTGTTGTTTCCAGAGTTGGATCAATTTTTAGAGGATCGGGCAAAATCGTCAGACCAGGGTAACCGTACGACCTGTGGCACATTGCCCCCCACCTCTAGACTGACGACGCAGTCAACAAGGCAACAGGACAGATCACATGACCAGCTTTTTTCACTCTAGACTTAGAGGCAAGCGCTCAGACTGATATATACCTACAAGCACATACAGGTACATGGCCTCTAATGTTTCCACCAAGCAGTTCAGTTCAGCTTGACACAATGCAATTTGGAACATCAGTTTTAAAGGGATAGTTCAGATTTTTTGACATGAAGTTGTATTTAGTTCCCATCAGCAGTATAGTACACCAACGGTGACTTACCCCCCCAATTGGTCCTTTGAGTCTAGATCTGGTCGGAGATCCGTGACATTAGTTGCTGGGGGTCATTTAAGTAAAGAGTTTGGCTTCTCAAAACGATATGCGTTCAAAAGAGTAATACATTTGCATCACAAAAATGCCTCCACAAAAAAATCAGACCTCACAAATCGCTCAGCATTATATTTGCCTCCTGACGTATCCCTGCGCACTGTCGCCTGTGCATTCTTGTGTACGTGATGAAGACGCTCTCATCTTCTTCTGAGTCCAATTGTGTTCTTAATGTATTTTTATCACAAAACATCTTTATGTTCCGACAAAGAAGCTAGTTTGCTAAGTTATAGAAAGGCAGCCGGAACTGGAAGTCAGCTACATAGCCCGTCTATGATGTCATCAGTGGTTGACTCTCAAAAATGTTCACAAAAAACACGCTTTTATTGTTTTACATGCATAAAAAAATGATAAATGCATATAAAATGGCAAAGTAAAAGAGTAGATGATTATTTAAGGTTACTTTTCATCTTCACTGAAGACGTGATTCTTGATGTGAGTGTTTCTATAGACATGATATGGCAGCGAGACGCAACACGGATACAATTTTCCTGTTTTGTCATGAGATATTTCTTGAATTCATTACTCATGGCAAAACAGGAAGATGCTTAGAAGTCTTTCATTTGGAATTTATATGTAGTTGTATGCATTTGGAATTGTTTTACTGCGTGTTATTGTAAAACTATAAAAACGTGTTTTGTGTTAATATTTTTGGCTTTCTGGAACGGATGAATTGGATTTACATTATTTCTTCTGGGAAAAATTGATTCGGTTAGTGTCCGTTTTGGTTAGAATTGGACCTTCTGGAGCAAATTAATGACGCTAACCAAGGTATATACAAAAACAAAGTAAAAAATAACAATTTAAAAGAAGGTTATTCTTCCCTGATTTTTTGGCACCCCTCGGAGGCCATGGCGCCCTTAGCATCCACCTATATTCATCCACCTGCAAGTAAATGTACTGATTTAAGGACTTCCAACGTTGTCTTCTTCTTGTGTCTTGGCTCATCTGTTTTGTGCATAAAATGCTGATCACACTTTTATTTGGTTCACACATTAGTACTGGACTTCTCAACATCTGCCAAGAATTGTAACAATCTAATCTAATATTTCTTTAATTTTGATGAAATTATAATGTTTAAGAAATTAAATTAGTTTTGCTGAATAACTGTTATGGAACTCAACTTCAGACATATACACTGTCATAATTATTTAGAATTTCCTGGTTGGGATTTAGTCTGCGACGGTGCATTACAAATGCATTGTTTTGGTACCTCTGACCACATCTGACAGTACAAATGCAAAAAAAAATTGAAACCCATACTGTGAACTGAACTGTGTTGCTTGGGAGACTTATGTCCGCTTATAGTAAGACCTGCACTACACCACTGCTGTAATAACTCTGCTGTTTATTTACTTTATGTGCATATTTATTAAATGCAATATTATGATGTTGATTCAAACATTTGATTTAAATCTCAGTATGAAAAAGTGTTTCCAGATTGTTTAAAATAGTTTATCACCATTGTTTGCCTTTGAGCCTAGCTTTTATACAGGCAAAATAAATGGGTCCGTCATGTTTTGTGCTTCTTTTTTAAAAATGAAAACCCTTGTGATATCTACATTAATGCACATTTCCCTTGTTTTCTAACGGATATAACAAGTCTTTATGGAGGTCTTAACTAATGCAAGCCCAAATGATCCTCATTGAGGCATGTTTTCCTTTAGTGCAAGGTGTCTTCTTATTCCAGTTCTCAAGTATAGCTTAGAGAGAAATTGTGATTTCTCAGGTGTATTGTATTTCTTCTGATGGAAATATAGTCTAAACATCGGATTTTTGCTAAGCCGTCTGCTGACTATGCTCAATAATAAGCCTAGTCTATGTGAGATAAGCCTTTATTGTTATTGTTGAAGAACTCAAGGATGTCTGGGTCTTGGTACATGAAGTCCCTGTGGCACTCAATAATAGGAAGACAGAGGAGTAGGCAGAAGTCCAAAAGAGAAAAGTAGGAGTAGAAGAAACATTCATCTGTTGAAGACCACTCAGACCTAAGACGATGCTCAGTCGTGATGTCTATCTCCGTTGCTGCCTGTGTGTATGTGCACTCCTACATGTGCCTGCAGCTTCCATCTCCAACACGTCCACCAAGGATCAACTCCCAACTGGTGTTGAAGATCAGGAGCACACTGGTGGGGATTCACCGTTGCTTTGGTTGAGAGACAGTTTGCCTTCTTACTCACAGCCACTTCGTCCGTACGCCTTGCTGACCAATGCAGAGGACTACATCTACATGCCCAAACCCAGACATTATCGCCCTTCACGCCTACTTCGCATTTTGGGATCCTCTTTTGACCCATTTTGGATGTCTATTGGTCCGCCATCTGGAAGCTCTGGGGTCAGCACAGACAAAGGTAGCTGTAATGCTTTGTCAAGAGGTGACTCCCTACCTGTCAAATTACCAAATGACACCACTTCCAGAGAAGATGTCAACGTCAGTGCTTCTGCAGTGCTGAGGAAGGCGGCAGCAAGTCAGAGGAAGAAGTTGGAGAGGGAAGCTGCAGATGTGGACCTCAGTACTCTGCCTCCAGATGTTGCCACCTCGGTCCGAGCCTCGCTGGTGCACTCAGCCACATGTGGATTGTGTTCCCAGTGGGTGGATCTAGGCCCGGCGTTCTGGCCACGTTGGCTGCGGCAGACCGATTGTGACAAGTCAGACAGAGTGCAAAGCTGCTCCTTTCCTACTGGGATGGTATGCGTGAGAGCTCAGATAGCACACATTAAGATTCTGGCTTGGCATTGCTTGAAAATCAGGGAAGACGAGTCAAAACGCTTTAAGACTGACAGGTCTGATGTCAGCATGTTGATGGGAACCAGTGAGGAATTGAGAAGGTGTTTATGGATGGTGGTGCCCTACCCTGTGGTCACAGCTTGTAGATGTTCATGTCAATGATTGGTTTTTTTTCATTAGTAGTTCCAATATCACTCTTAGATACACATTTGCAATCATTAGTCTTGAATGAGCTCACAGATTTTTGCAAATAATAAATAAAAAAAATCAGAATAATTCACCTTGTGCTACTTTAGAACAAATCTAAAGTGTGAACATTCTAGAGGCTTGCTTTCCCCTCTCATCTCTAATATGAAAAAATTGTCTTTGGAAATTGATCGTGTGTGACAATGTTTTTTCACATTTAATTAAATGAGCAAAATCCTTTAACATGTATGGTCTCCCTTTTTTTGTGATAACGGCTTACCTGTAAAGGGATAACGATACTTGGATGAATAGTATTTTTGAGAGCTGTTTGTTGCCTTTTTAATGAATCACTTTTAAAACTCCAAATAAAGACACTCAAGGCAGCATTCAAAGGCTTTTATTGTCAATAAAGCAACAAAGAAAGAGTGGCCTACTGTGTATGTTGACTTGAAAGTTACGATCAAGCCTTTAAACGAAATAGTACAGTAATTAAATTTCATCGTTACATTGCGAGTGCAATTATGCTAGAAGTAAAAAATTCGAGGATCCCTGAAGGCATCAGAGTCGGTTCATCCCACCAGAGCTTTACGACAGCAAACACACACAAGATGGCAGCGTTGGAAGACGAGTTTGAAGATGCGCCTGACGTAGAGCCTTTAGAACCAACATTGAAGAATATCATCGAGCAGAAATCTTTAAAGTGGATATTTGTAGGCGGAAAAGGTGGTGTAGGTAAAACGACATGTAGGTAAGTAAAAGAATACGCTCATTAGCCCTTCAAGCTCCAGTCACAACAGCATACGTTGCTAGCTAGCATAGCGAGTTTCCAATCAGCATTCGGCGTTTCCTAACGTAGATCTTGACCATTAAATATTGTCATGTTACTTTCCATAATATAGCTATGTTGGAACATGTTACTCTACATTAAAATCCAAAAGTGTTTTTCTGTAATTGTCCCCAACTGCCTCTATGCGGGGCCGGTTAGCATGCTGTTAAGCTGGCCCAGCGTCAGCCCACTGACACATTACTTGTGTCCTGAACAGCTGCCTTGTCGCATAACATAAAGGTTTCTCTTCTGAGAGGCAACGTTTCCTGTTTATATTTTACGAACCAGCGTTTTACAACTAAATGTAGTCCCGCTTGCTAATATGTCATTTGCTTTAAAATGACGATGCCAATGGGTTAAACTGGACACTTCATTAGGTATACCAACACTGTTATGGGATCAAACGCAAAAGCTGTATTTACTAAAATTATACCTCCTATAATAATAATAATGCGCAAAAATGTGGTTATTTAACAATATTATTGTCTTGAAAATTTATTTGCATACGAAATTTATGTGTTTTATGCAAAAAATGTGTGCAATTTCCTCACTTGATGTGTGTTTGAGAATTCAGGTACACGATTTACTGCAGACCTCGAGAATGGCCGGTTTGCAAAACACGTTTTTCCATTATCCTGCGTTGCCTTATTATATGGATTAATATGTCTAAGGTTGCAGCTATTGATTATTTTAGTAATCGAGTTTTCTACTGAAAATTCCTTTCATTAATCAAATAATTGGATAAAGCATATTTTTCCTTGGTTAAAGAGTAATTATAAATGCCATAAAAAAGAAAATAACCAACTGGTTTCATTTTTTAGGTAATCAACTGTTTTATTTGTTAAATTCATTGTATATACGAACAAACTATTTTCTTTGGTCTGATGGCCTACATAATGGTGCTTTGACGATTAATTTATCCATCCCAGTCTGATTTACTGAAAAAGGAGAGAAATAGCTAATTGACATTACTAAGACAAAATTACATACAGTCATGCAAACTATTACACCACCCTTGTTTCTTCAATTTCTTGTTCATATTAATGCCTGATACAATTAAAGGTACCTTTGTTTGGACAAATATAACGATGACAACAAAAATTGCTCATACGAGTTAGATTTTTTTGCAAGAACTGAAGTGATCTTGGTTATTATCGAGAAAACAATGGAAGTTGCTAGATATCAGCTCTTAAATTAAACTCTTATGAGCTATATTTGTTATCATCGTTATATTTGTTCAAACAAATGTGCCTTTAGTTGTACCAGGCATTAAAATGGATCAATAAACTGAAGAAAAAAGGGTGTTCTAATATTTTTTTCCGTGATTGTATTACAGTATGTTGATGGCTGTGCATTTATAAACCCTCAATTTATACAGGCTGACTAAAAATAAGACAACTATTCCTTGTAAGATTTTGAGTTTTTGCAGTGTTCAAACTAAAATGAAAACAGCTACTCTAGTGGACCACATTAGTCTCAACCAAATGAGTGAGACACACAAACTTCCTTGTTCCATTACACTGTATTGTCTGCTACAAATGACTAGAGGCATGTACTGCGAAAGTGGCTCAACATACCTGGGTTTTGTGCTCATGATGCAGCTTAAAAAAAAAAAAACTCCATCCATCCATTTTGCATGCCGCTTATCCTCACTAGGGTCGCAGGCAAAACAAAACCTAAATGACCAAAACAGAGTTAAACGGTACCGCAACAGTGGTTATCAGCGTCTTTTGTCAAATTCAGTTCTCGGTTTTGTGCTGAGTGCACGTTCACATAAAAGGGTGAGTTTGATGTCGTCATAGTCTATTTCCATGCAAAAGTGGAGTGATCCCTGCTGGTGTGTTTTACACAAGAGGAGCAAGCAATTATTATAGAGAGTTCAAAACTTGCAAAAACTGATTATTACATGTTTAAATTTCAAAACATTGTGCAACTTTTAAATATTAACACTTACCCATTAAAAAAAACCCAAACAGGAATAACACCTGTTTTTTCCATCTTTTGAAATATGTCATGTTATGTTATGTCAATATGTTATGTTTTCATTTTTGACTGAAGTCAATTATAGTGTGTTTCACATGCTGTAACTCTTGGTGACCACTAGGTGACGTGTTTTGTGAGTTTTCCTTTGTGACAAGTTTTTTTCTATTTGATGTCTCATGGTGCTTTTTCCTCCAGCAAATATTGTTATATAAGAAGACCAACGGGCTAAGTACTCACGCAAGGACTGCCGTGACATATAAGTCTGCTAGCACTGACCCAAATATTTCATATTGCACTTTATTCCAGACGCTCGGCTCAAAAAGTGAGCAAATGTAGTGTATTCCCTCTGCTGAAAATCTATGTCTCTTATAGTGAATTTAATCAAAGAATACTTGCAGATCAGTGTGATCTCGAAGAAGCCGCTCGTGTCGTAGTGCTGCCCAGGTCCGTTGTTCCCAGGTTAGCCAACTCCGAATGAGTTACACAGTGAAACAGCGGCACTTTTATAGCCTATTTTAGGATGAAACTCTGGACACAACTTGGAGCTAAACCCAAGTTACCATGGTGATCTAGCCACGTTTAGAGAGCCACCTTTGTAGTACAGGCAAGCTTGGCTTTCGACTTAACAGAACTCGCTAACTCACTAAACTTGCTTTGAAGTACACCTCGCAACTACTGATTAGTGAGCTGTATCTTCTTAACTTTCAGCGCTGTCTTTTTGCACAGAAAAAATAAAGTAGTCACACAGTAGTCATAATTAAGAGAAACTAACCCTCCACACGGCTAACATAGTTTTAGTAAGGTACGTTATTGTTTATCTCGTTGATTTGCGCTATGTTAATTTTGCCTTGTCTTGGATGTTCTGCGTCATTGTGGGTGTCTTCGGAAATGCTGCAGCATATAAGATGTGCTGTTTGGATATGTAAGTGCCGTGTTAGAATGGATACACGTCACAGTGTTCAACTTGCTGTTTAGTCTGAAATGCTCCAACACTTTAGACATTTTCTGTCTTTTAAAAAAATGTTATTTTCCTTCTTTCGTCGTCATTGTCGTTCTCCCTGGTCTCTTCCATCTTCCCGCTCCTCCAAGAAAACATCTACTTCTTCCTCTGCGTGGGTGAAATAAGCACGTTGGTGACCTAAGCGCACGTGACGATGCAGAGAAAATTCCTCTATCATTTTTTGTAACTGAGGTACTCTAATTACTCGAGGAATCGTTTCACCCCTAATAACGTCTAATATCTTGTCCTATTTTGTTTTCCAGCTGTAGCTTGGCTGTCCAACTGGCTGCTGTAAGAGAGAGTGTCCTCATAATTTCTACTGATCCTGCCCATAACATCTCTGACGCTTTTGATCAGAAATTCTCAAAGGTGCCCACAAAGGTCAAGGGCTATGACAACCTCTTTGCTATGGTAAGTCTGCACTTTGTATGTGAAAATATGCAAGTAATATAAGATAGGAGGTGTTTAAAGATGTAAATTAGAGTGTCTTAAAAATGTACACGCTTTATTAAAAAATACATTTGCCTTGTCTTTTAAAGGACCTTTTCAGTCATATGACTTTTTTTTGCATTTTCCAAACACAAACCATCATTTAGCAAAATGAATGGCCTGAGGTGGGTGTTAACAAATGCTACATTGTGATATCATCAGTGTGTTTGTATTTGTGTGACTGTAGGAAATTGATCCTAGCTTGGGTGTGGCAGAGCTGCCTGATGAGTTCTTTGAGGAAGACAACATGCTCAGCATGGGCAAGAAGATGATGCAGGAGGCCATGAGTGCCTTCCCTGGCATCGATGAAGCAATGAGCTATGCAGAGGTCATGAGGTGAGACGGTCACATTAATTAGCTAAAGTCGTAAAGTCTTAAGTAATTTGCATCCAATATTCAAAACAGTTTTCTATCCTACTGTTGCTCATGTAGAATGTTGAGTCATGGAGGAAAAGGCTTCTTGAGACGTCATCTGTACTTCTGTGTAGAAGGTGTCGGACGTTTCGCTCCTCATCCGAAGAGCTTCGTCAGCAAACTAATAAGTGCTGGTAGCATAGGCCTTAAATACAGTAAGAGTGGGCGGAATTGGTGTGCCAACACCCTCCTCCTATTGGTTCGTTACACTAAGCCTGGGCGGAGCAGTGGTATAATCCTATCCTGTTATTCACACCTACGATAAAAGGGAAGTGTCGCTCCCTGAATTGGGTATGAACGACTCTGATACTGGCTTGTTAGCATCTATTGTTCTGGCTCGGCCCTGCCTTCACCTCATTTGCAAGACTAAGAGCTGTGGGTTTTGGTCTCAGTAACCTGCTGAACACAGGGTCCAAATTAAACCTCAAACCACCATTCCGATTCAATGATGGGTTCTGTTGTTTGACAAAAATAGCTTCCTTTACTCCTCTTTCAAACCATCTGTTTTCTTTGGCCAAAATCTTAACCTCGCTGTCCTGAAAAGAGTGATTGGTAGCTTTCAGGTGTAGATGTACTGCTGATTGAGGACCACTAGCATTGTCCCTGCGATGTTGATAAAGCCTTTTTTGGAGCATTTGCTTAGTTTCCCCAATGTAGTGCTCTTTGCATTCCTCATCTTTACAGTGGATGGAATAGACCACATTGCTCTGTTTCTGGTTTGGAGCCTTGTCTTTAGGATGCACCAATTTTTGTCTCAGGGTATTTACTGGTTTGAAATAGGTAGGACACTAAAGAAAACCAACTAGCCTTCTTAGACTGCAAGGTAATTATAGGAAAGGACAGACAGCTACTTACAGAGGTCTTTAGAAAGGCCACACACACTGACCAATACCTGCTTTTTGAATCAAACCATCCACTACAACATAAACTAGGGGTTATTAGGACCCTCCAACATAGAGCGGAACAAATACCAACTAGTGCTGAGGGAAAGAAAAAGGAGACACAACATGTCCAGAGAGCGCTCTCAACCTGTGGGTACCCACGGTGGGCTTTTAACAAATGTCAAAAGAAGAGAGTAGGGAAAGAAACCCAAAAGCCCACAGAAGCAAAAAGGAGAGGAGTGGTAGTCCCTTATGTAGCGGGGGTCTCCGAAAAACTCCAGAGGATCTTATGGCAACACAAAATTCCTACCTATTTCAAACCAGTAAATACCCTGAGACAAAAATTGGTGCATCCTAAAGACAAGGCTCCAAACCAGAAACAGAGCAATGTGGTCTATTCCATCCACTGTAAAGATGAGGAATGCAAAGAGCACTACATTGGGGAAACTAAGCAAATGCTCCAAAAAAGGCTTTATCAACATCGCAGGGACAATGCTAGTGGTCCTCAATCAGCAGTACATCTACACCTGAAAGCTACCAATCACTCTTTTCAGGACAGCGAGGTTAAGATTTTGGCCAAAGAAAACAGATGGTTTGAAAGAGGAGTAAAGGAAGCTATTTTTGTCAAACAGCAGAACCCATCATTGAATCGGAATGGTGGTTTGAGGTTTAATTTGGACCCTGTGTTCAGCAGGTTACTGAGACCAAAACCCACAGCTCTTAGTCTTGCAAATGAGGTGAAGGCAGGGCCGAGCCAGAACAATAGATGCTAACAAGCCAGTATCAGAGTCGTTCATACCCAATTCAGGGAGCGACACTTCCCTTTTATCGTAGGTGTGAATAACAGGATAGGATTATACCACTGCTCCGCCCAGGCTTAGTGTAACGAACCAATAGGAGGAGGGTGTTGGCACACCAATTCCGCCCACTCTTACTGTATTTAAGGCCTATGCTACCAGCACTTATTAGTTTGCTGACGAAGCTCTTCGGATGAGGAGCGAAACGTCCGACACCTTCTACACAGAAGTACAGATGACGTCTCAAGAAGCCTTTTCCTCGATGGACAACTCCTGTACGACTGAGAGCCTACACAGACGCAATGTTGTGTCATGGTTTTGATGGCATTGGCATATGGTAGCATTTTTTCAAATAATTTCCAGAGAAAAGTGTCCCAAATTATTATTGCTCCTTTCAACACGGCTGTATCGTGTTACTTTTATTATGTTTATTCAATTATCAAATGACATGCTGTCTCGCTCGGAAGGGACATTGTTAAACTGTTACGTAGTTGACACCTCTCCCCACACCTGCCCAAAATTGATTTTCGATTAATAGTGTCTTGAAGCAGTCGAGGCCAAATGGGGTGCACAATGTGGCTGCAAGCAGCAGAGGCGCTGTTGATTCTGACTCAGTTAGGTTGCGGTCTGAAGAAGACTAACATTACACCAGCTACGGAAAGATGGGCCACATCCACACTGTGGCAACTCCAGGCAGCATTATTCTGTTCAATATGCACTGAAACAGGAGTTTAGAACAGAAGTCGACAAAATGTTCTTTCAACTCTTTAAAAAAAGTAATAGCCAAAAAAATAAATCACTATACTTTGCTTCTCCCCTGAAACTCAGGTTAGTGAAAGGAATGAACTTCTCAGTGGTTGTCTTTGACACTGCTCCTACTGGCCACACGCTGCGCCTGCTTAACTTTCCCACCATTGTGGAACGAGGCCTGGGCAGACTCATGCAGATCAAGAACCAGATCAGTCCATTCATCTCCCAGGTGAAGACAGCACTCATTTGGTTGAAGATGGTCCCACACAATGTGTCTGTGATGTCATCTCTTTGATATTTCCTCTGTTGTTCATAGATGTGCAACATGCTCGGCCTGGGTGACATGAATGCAGACCAGCTGGCATCCAAGCTGGAGGAGACTCTGCCAGTCATCCGTTCAGTTAGTGAGCAGTTCAAAGATCCTGTAAGTCACATGACAAGGTGATAATGAAGAACGCTAGTCATAAGACTACAACATTTCATTTGAAAATACAGCCATCCGTCTATTGTGGTTAATTGGTTCCAGACCCAAATGCAATAAATGAATTGCCATGAAGTAGGATTCAGTATTAATAAACTGAATATTTTTGTGGTTAAGAGCATAGAAATCATTTTTATTACTGTCTCATTATGTTTTTTTTTTTACCATTATTAGAGCCCTGTAGACCTGAAATGACACTATAGTCACTGTTACGCTCCTATTATTTTTTTTGCATACACAGCATTGTACAATATTAATGTGCAGGCTATGGGATCACTGCAGGGAGCCGAGCACAGTGTGAAATCTCAACACTTGATGAAATAACATCAGTGAAGCATAAAGACATTTCTTAACTGTGATATATGTATGCTGTACATTGTACCTGTATTATCACATATTTACCAATTATAACTGGCTTAGTGTGAAAGAGATGTTTTTATGTTTTTTCTGGGGGGAAAAATGCCTATTTTGAAGGACTAAAATATTTAACATTTATTTAACCAAAAATCTGTAAATTTACGAGGCCATGCATGCCGAATCGTGAATGTGCGGGGATCCACTGTACCATATGCACACTCCCATTTAATTGTCTATTCTGCCTCCAACAGGAGCAGACCACCTTTATCTGTGTGTGTATTGCTGAGTTCCTGTCCCTGTATGAGACAGAGAGGCTGATCCAGGAACTGGCAAAGTGCCGCATCGATACACACAACATCATTGTCAATCAGCTTGTTTTCCCAGACGCCGAGAGGCCATGTAAAATGTGCGAGGCACGACACAAAATTCAGTCCAAGTATTTGGATCAGGTAAGTGTTTTTGTTTTCAGTGTGCTCATTGTTGTGTAGGTACACATACATAATCAATAGGGCTCATTGATTTCCCTCACATGATTAATAAAGTATCCATACCTATCTGGGTTAAAATGTCTGCTTTTAATGCAGTGTTCATTGTCTGTCAGAGGTGTGTTATTTTTATTTGAAAACAAACACTGCAAAAGCACATTGCTGTGCAGTTCTACATGACTGCAAACTACAATAGTGATGGACATATGGCAGTGAGTCAGTACTGAGCATTATTTTTTTTTGCATTGGACCTCACTAGAGTAGAAATTTGAAAAAGCTGCTAACTTAAAAAAACAGTAGAAATAGTAAGTGTGTGTGTGTGTGTGTGTTTCCATCAGATGGAGGATCTTTATGAAGATTTCCACATAGTTAAATTGCCGCTGCTACCCCATGAAGTTCGAGGTGCAGACAAGGTCAACACTTTCTCTAAGCAGCTTCTGGAACCCTACAAACCACCAAACAAGTAATTCTCTTCCATGCGGGACCACAGCTACACCACTCCCTGAGCCCAAAGACCACGCCGCCCAACAGGCATCTCACCCCCAGTAATACTAAACCCATTGTGCAAACCAGATCGTGTGAGGCAGACACGCTTGAGTTTGGTGCTGCCTTGCTGTCCTCTCACATTCAACGCTCCTTCCGCCATAGCAATTGTACGATTTCACTTTAAAATATTTAACTAACTTTCCTAACTCCTTTCCTCCAACTTGAGCATCGTCCTCAGTTTCCAGTAACGGTGCTTCTTATTCTACAAACGGCTTTTAAATTGTCCTGGTTTGGTATTTGTCTTATTCTAACTCCCATTTCTGGCAGCCCAGATCACTGCAGTGTCATTGTGTCAGTACAAAATTTGTCAGCCTTTAAAAAAAAATAAACTCACCTGTCATTTTTTTACATATTTCCCTCCGTCAAAACAGTCCACATTACAGGGACGAGCAGGACAGAGCAGTTAAGATTTTATTTCCGGTTGATCACAAAATTTAATGAAAATGTCCAGTGTTCAGACAAGTTTGCCTTATTTGATGATGACACCCTCTCTCAGTGCCACTATCAATGTCACCACAATGCAACCTGAAATATTTAAAATGTCACTGTACGTTATGATTTTAATATCATATTTACAAATTTGATGGCGTTTTCTATCATATGTGATCCTTGGTGAACACAGGGTGTTACGCTATCAAGAATTACACACTGAACTTAATGATCTATATATGATCCAAAAGGCTAAAGGGAGTCGGTATTTTTCATAAGGTCTGCTGGGCTTACACCGCGAGGCTCCATCTCTTAACTGTTGAATATTTTGTCTTGCTGAGCTCATTCTGAGAACATAAAGGTACATACACGTCCAGCTTCATGAAGTAAGTGCATTGTTATGAATTGTACGCAGATTATCTGATGATGGGTACTGATCAGTCAATCTAAAGTGAACCCTTTTGTCAGTGAATGTTTGAGTGAAAATTCTGTTTTCTATGAACATCCTTTTAAATGATGCTGCAAATGTTAATTAAATAAACCTACTTCAACTTGAGAGGCTTTTGTGTTCTTTTAATTTGATGTGCCAAATAGTGCCCACCTCAACTTTGTGGCTGTGCAGAAGTATACACATACACACACACCAACCAGGAAGCCAATGGATTGACTTGGACAAAACGTGGAGCTGCAGTTGACCTTTCACATTTAGATTCTGCAGCAAAACGTCACTGTGGGGATGCAGAAATTAAAATGGGTACGTGGTGAGTGAGTGGACTGTGCTATTACACTTGCATATAGAAAATATCAATACTTGAAATGAGCACTTTTAGCAACAGTTATGGGGTGGGACAGTCCTGTAAAATGAAACTTTTCTTCTATGCATTATACAGGATCATGAAGAACCTATAACAGCAAAATGTTTGTTTTACTCAACACAAAAAAAGTTTGTCATGGTCGAATACTTTCCTCCAGTCCAGTTCTTTAGTTGCGCTCTGTCGCTTGTGCTCCATCAGCCTGGCGGACTCTGCCGGTCGGGGGCCGCGTTAACGAGCTGCTCCTCCTTGTTTTGGGGATTTACCCCGGGGCGCAATGACCACTGGTCGCAGCGAGGAGGCTACGAAGATTACTGCTATGTCGATGTCAGGGTTATGTGCTCTTGAGCCAAAAACACCACTGGAGAGCACACAGCGACTGAGAGAGAGGACTTTGACTACATGTGAACATTTGTCCTGTGGACCAATTACGCACCGAAATGAGACAGTTGGGCCTCTAAATTACAAGAGGTAAGATGATATTTCCATTTAAATATCGGTTTAAGTAAAATGGATTCGTTATATGAGGAATTCAAGCGAACCGACGCAGTTTCTGGTAATCTGTTTGGCAAGCTACCGTGTTTGTAATTTAAGTGATGCTCAAAATTTATGAGTGAGGATGGGCGATACTATAAATGCTGGTATCGACTGATACCAAATAAATACGGGTCCAAAGAAATACCGAATCTTTTTCCTTGAACTTTTTTTCAAGTTCATTGAATTATTTTGTGACTTGTCGATCATGATCAACACATCAAGACGCAGGAGATTTTAGGCAAACAAAAATATTTTCGTCAACACACTTATTTGTGAACAATTTAAGTAAAACTAACAATATATTTAAAAACAGTTCTTGTCTATTGCCTTTCCATTACATAAAAAACTCAATTTATCGTTAAATCTTTTGGATTTTTGTCCCCAAAGCTTCATGTGCCCAAGGACCTTTCCCCTGACTTTGTAAACAATAGAGTACATATACTGGATACAACAATATATGACCAACACAGCAAAAAACACGGAAAATAAACATGAAAACAGAAATATTGATGTAATCGCATTGGTATTGATCTGATAATGATACCTTACCTGTCAAACCACCCTTTTCCCTGGGAAACTACAGTATTTTGCCACCCGCTGAATCAGTTTCCCGCTGTATTTTAACTTTGCTTTCATCAAAAAATAAAAAAACTGATAACGCTTTACAATAAGGTAGACAAAATTACAGTAGTTAATGAGGAACGAACCCACCTAATTCTAACCACTACTCATTAGTTACTCATTAGTTCTTCATTAGTTCCTCAGTAACTACCCTACATTCATGTGCCTTAGTTCCTCAGTAACTACTGTACTCATTAGTTCCTCAGGAACTAGTCTAAATCTATGTGCCTTAGTCATTAGTTCCTCATTAGTTCCTCATTAATTCCCTTATTAGTTCTTCATTAGTTCCTCAGTAACTACCCTACATTTATGTGCCTTAGTTCTTCAATAACTACTGTACTCATTAGTTCCTCAGGAACTAGTCTAAATCTATGTGCCTTAGTCATTAGTTCCTCATTAGTTCCTCATTAATTCCTCATTAGTTCTTCATTAGTTCCTCAGGAACTTGTCTAAATCTATGTGTCTTAGTTCTTCAATAACTACTGTACTCATTAGTTCCTCAGGAACTAGTCTAAATCTGTGTGCCTTAGTCATTAGTTCCTCATTAGTTCCTCATTAATTCCTCATTAGTTCTTCATTAGTTCCTCAGTAACTACCCTACATTTATGTGCCTTAGTTCTTCAATAACTACTGTACTCATTAGTTCCTGAGGAACTAGTCTAAATCTATGTGCCTTAGTCATTAGTTCCTCATTAGTTCCTCATTAGATCCTCAGTAACTACGCTACATTTATGTGCCTTAGTTCCTCAGTAATTACTGTACTCATTAGTTCCTCAGGAACTAGTCTAAATCTATGTGCCTTAGTCATTAGTTCCTCATTATTTCCTCATTAGTTCCTCAGTAACTACCCTACATTTATGTGCCTTAGTTCTTCAATAACTACTGTACTCATTAGTTCCTCAGGAACTAGTCTAAATCTATGTGCCTTAGTCATTAGTTCCTCATTAGTTCTTCATTAGTTCCTTGGCAATTACTGTATTTTTGTGTACCTTATTGTAAAGTGTGACCTAAAAATCTTCTCTAGTACTGCGGTCGCCAATGGTGACTGTATCCACACTCGAGTACCAGCAATCTGTGAGGACAATGGTGCGGCCCATTGGCAGTGGTCAGTTGGGCCTTTCCAAGGTTTAACAAGGTTTCTTAATTCTTCTTCTTAAAATGATGATGAAGACGTTCATTTCGGTATCCTTTCAGTGGCCTCTCTCCCTCCCTTTGCTTCAGGTATTAGTGAGGTGATTCCAAACTATACAGTTTATTGTGAGGCTGGGCACTGACTGTCACCAATGACCGTCACCTACACGGCCAGGGTGGCAAATGCTCGCTTCTGTGGCTTTTCCAAGTTGCTTTTGGTGTGGAAAGGAAGTATCTACAAGGTGTTGTACAAGGAGTTCCTGGCTTTCTTTGCCATGTACACGGCCATTAGCATCACATACAGGTAACAACAACTCAAGGTGCCCATCACGTCTTCTACTTTCATTTCCAATCAGTCATTTTGTCCTTGTCCTTTTAGATTCTTCCTACCTGATGATCAGAAGAGGTATTTTGAGAAGCTGGCAATTTATTGCAACCACTATGCCAGTCTCATCCCGATGTCCTTTGTACTAGGTAAGCACCCTGGCAAATTTGGAGCCAAGGACAAGAGTCAGAATTAGAGTCGCTTTGAGTTTGGGACCACTAAAAATGACTAAACATATACAGTGGATTTATACAGTGGATTTAAAGAATTTACGGCTTTTTGGTTAAAAAAAATCATATTGAAGAGTGATGATAGAGGGTTAAGGAGCTGAATCTAATCGAATAATTACAACAGTCACTCTTATTGCAAATGTTGATTCCAAAATTGGAGGAAAACATCAACATCAAGCTACCAGGGGCATTAGAAGGGAGAGGGGAAAACGCATTTTTATGGGCGTCTCATTTGCCGGTGTCCCGGAATGTAACCCCCACAAAAAGCGGGGATCTACTGTATCCCTATTTTTGTATGCTTGTCTAATTTCTAACTCTTATATATATATTACAATATTCATTACATGTTTATGATACTTTAACGGTAAATTGTACCAAACATTTGTGTTAAATCACAATTTTTAGCATTGATTTCATTTTCCATCAAGGTGAGCCTGCCCGTGAAACCCACGGTACCCTGCTAATTATAGTGCAGTACTTTTAGTTAGAAAATCCAACCAAATTATTGTGTGAGGCAAAATCTGCCCCTGGGGGCGCATGGTGAGGGGTCGAGGGAGTGTGAGAGGCACGGGGGACGATGCTCATAAAATTTCTTCAAGGTTGGCAGGTCCGTTAGTGTCTTTATTCATGCTTGTGTTATGCTAGTGCCAGCAACTCATACAGTGGTTTGTACAAATAAATAGCAGTGATGCCCAACCACTGTGCTGTGGCACACTAGTGTGCCGTGGAATGTGATCCAATTTCACTTAATTGGTTCAAAAAATATGATTTATTTACTGCAAATAATGCATCTTTGTTCATGTATCCATGCCAGCAATGCATAGTGACAGGCACAACAATGAAATGTGTATCCACCTAGTGTGTAATGTCCCCGTGTATAATGTCCCCTTCTCCATCTCCGTGGGCAGGTTTCTATGTGACCCTAGTGGTGAACCGCTGGTGGAACCAGTACACCAGCATCCCTCTACCCGATCAGCTCATGTGTGTCCTCTCGGGGGGCCTCCAGGGCAGTGACGAGCGGGGCCGCCTGCTCAGACGCACCATGATGCGCTACGCCAGTCTGTCGGCCCTGCTCATCCTCAGATCTGTCAGCACGGCCGTCTTCAAGCGCTTCCCCACCATGGACCACGTGGTGGAGGCAGGTGAGAGTGCAGATGCGCCGCTTTATCACTTTTAAAGAACTTGGCTTTACGTTCATCATTATTACTGAAAGAAACCTCAACTTACTGTGGTGTGCTGATCCACTGCAACGCTTGTGTGAGACAGAGCGCATCACAAGGACAGGCACATCTTGAAATGTACGGCTGATAAAGTTATCGGCCCTGTGACGAGTCGGTGGAGCTGTATACTCTTCTCTAGTCGTTTTCTAAATGACGCATCTTGCAGTTCTGTTGAAATAAAAGTTTAGTTTTAAGAGAATTCTATTGAAAGTACGCTACAACAGTAATGAATTCCTCATGGGATGGGCCTCAGCGTCTATCATCCTCATGGATCTAAGTCTGTTATTGTTATGCTTCCCACTTTTTTGGGGACAGCCTCTTTCTGCCCCAGTGCACAAGGCAAGGGTCATAAAGGCTTGCTTGGACGAGTTTGGTGTGTAAGAACTTGAGAGGCCAGACCTCAATCTCATCAAACATCAAACACATTTGGGATGGTGGTCAAGGCCTTGTGTCGGGTTCGCAGTCAATCACCTGTTGTGCTCGCGGTTAAAAACTGCAGGATTCATGACCAGAGAGGAGCGCAAGAAGTTCGAAGGCCTCCATTCTCCCTATAACAAATACTGGATCCCTTGTGTGTGGTTCACCAACCTGGCTGCTGTGGCTCGCTGTGAGGGCCGCATCAAAGACGACCATACGCTGAAATTGCTACTGGAGGTGTGCCATCACACACACACACACACACGGTGAGGGTTAATGTTGTGATGTAACCTCAAACAGCATTGCTCTTGTTTTGAAACAGGAACTGAATGTGTTCAGGGGAAAATGCAGCATGCTGTTTCACTACGACATGATCAGCGTTCCCCTGGTCTACACTCAGGTAAGCTAAAGCTGTCACTTTGTATATTACATGCCAAATAGTCCTTAATTATCCCTAAAGTGGTGAGAGCAGAGGAGGAGTTATCGTGGGGTAGGTCTTTAGCTCCTCGAAAACAAAAAAAATCTTACGATTGCGGCCTCACTCCAGTTTAAATACACAATTCTTACGCCTTACAAAACACTTCCTGGCTGCCATCTTCTAAAAAAAGTGACAAATGGCAGTGGATGAGT
The DNA here is from genome assembly GCF_027744805.1 of Dunckerocampus dactyliophorus. Lineage (NCBI taxonomy): Eukaryota > Metazoa > Chordata > Actinopteri > Syngnathiformes > Syngnathidae > Dunckerocampus > Dunckerocampus dactyliophorus. The sequence continues at coordinate 24,715,059 of NC_072824.1, read as the reverse complement.
ACCACACTCGACAAGTGGTCATATCACACATCAGAAAAGTTCACAGAAAATAGGAACGACACGGCTTGAAGAACAACAAAAAAATTTACTTAGCAACCTAATTTCTTGGATTAACATTCACAGTGGGGACGAATGAAGTTGGCGTAAGAGCATGACCTGATATAAATCATGCGGCATTCCGGTTGTTGTGTGATATGTAAGAAACTGCTGACACGACACAAGTTGCACTTTACTTTCTGGGGATCATCTTTAACCTTTCCAAAATACTTCCACACTTTGGATGATTTTTTTTAGCCGCCCTTATGACATAGTAAGTCCGTCGTGGCTGAAGGTCGTCCCTCAGCTCACCTCAGCTCCTTTGGATTGTGCAACTGCAGCAGGTGATTTTATGAATGCGTAGTAAGTAAAGGTTTTCTGTCTAAAGTTCAACACACGTGTCATTTTCAATTCTTTATTGACATAAATCAGGTTGTTGTTGTATGTGTGCATACAAAATGCATGCTCAGCACCAGCAGTGGGCACCCCCATGCAGTCTGAATGGTACAATCTCGATCACGTGACATTTTCATACGATTTTGCTCCGAGGTTGACGGTTGAATGAGACTCCTTTCCTTCGAATTAAATCGTCAAATATTCTAGAACAACCCTACTTACTACTGAACGTAATTGGACAAAAGTAACCTTCCCTTTCCCTTACCTGTCCTAAAGGTGGTGACTTTGGCCGTGTACAGTTTTTTCCTGGTGTGTCTAATTGGTCGTCAGTTCCTGGATCCCGATCAAGGTTATCCAGGACACGACCTTGACCTCTATGTGCCAATCTTCACCTTACTGCAATTCTTCTTTTACGCTGGGTGGCTCAAGGTCGGTTGGTGCTTGATCTAAATGCCTAAAGAAGTACCTTACTCGGGTGATTCATATTTGATTTGGCTTTTTTTTTTCTCCAAAAGGTTGCAGAGCAGCTGATCAACCCTTTTGGAGAAGATGACGATGACTTTGAAACAAATTGGTTGATCGACAGAAACTTCCAGGTTTATTTTGGCATTTCATTGCTTCCTCAGAGTGCTGTTTTTGCAATTTACACTACAACAGTGAGACACTTCATTAGGTCACACCTGGCAACATTTACGTTTGAACAAGGGAAATTCTGGGCTGGGTGGTATCGTTTTAAAAACTGGCGACTGTGGTGCACCCGTGTTGTTTCACTGGTGATGCTTCTTGGACAGGTATGCATTAGGCGGTGTCCAAAGTGCGGGGGATTTATGGCCCGCAGCTGTTGTTTTATTGGCCACATTCTAAAAATACATCCATCCATCCATTTTCTATACCGCTTCTCCTCATTAGGGTCATGGGGGCATGCTGGAGCCTATCCTAGCTGACCTCAGGCGACGGGTGGGGTACACCCTGGACTGGTCGCCAGCCAATCGCAGGCACATATAGACAAACAACCATTCACACTCACATTCATACCTATGGACAATTTAGTCACCAATTAACCTAACATGCATGTTTTTGGGATGTGGGAGGAAACCGGAGTACCCGGAGAAAACCCACACACGCACGGGGAGAACATGCAAACTCCACACAGAGATGCCCAATGGAGAATCGATGAGGTCTTCCCGATCTCCAGACTGTTACTGTGTTGGCCAACGTGCTAACCACTAGACCACCGTGCGGGTTCTAAAAATACAATTAAAGAAAATTTAAAAAACAACAGCAGAAATGGAAAAAAAGAGCAGTAAATTTGATTTAAATAAAGACAAAATATTAGGAGAAAAAAGTCATAATATAGCATGAAGTTGAAATATGAAAATATGTCATGTTAAAAAAGTCGTAATATTCTGAAAAACAAACAAAATAAAGAATCAAGTTGCTATTTAAAAATAAAATACGTTGGGTAAAAGTTATATATCACAGCAATAAAGTTGTTATTAATGATATTAATATATGATTATGTCAATATTATCACAATAAAGACATAATAAGAGAAAAAAAATGAACAAGAAGAAATTTGAAATATTTGTTTAAAAAAAAGAGCAAAAAAGTGGAACATAAGGAGAAAAAGTTCAAAGGCTGTTTTTTTTCTTCAAATATAAAAAACATCTCTGCATTTGTACATACGTATGTACATGGGCTTTAAAAAATGAAAAGTGGCTCCCGTATCCTGCACACCTGCACCTCCACTGCACCGGCTAGTTTTAAAACATATATATTTATATTTTATGTAGTTAATATGGCATACATGTCAAACCTCCCATTTTCCTCCTGAAGTTTTCAAATGTTGCCTTGAACTTTCATGAAAAAATAGCCTCTCTCTCTCTACCAGAGTAGCACAACCTCCGGTCCGCTGTGCAAGACTTGGGTGACGTCAATGGAACACATACTGTCGCTCGGTAAAATCAGGTCCTCAGAATAAAATCAGTAAAATAAGAGAGTTGCACCACAGGGGTAGCATCAACGCCAGGATGATTCAAGTAGAACAGACGATGCTGGGATGACAGTCAGCTGTCAAGATGATGCGGGTGTCTCTGATGATGAAAGCGTTGAGTTTGCGATTTACGTTGTTACAGATATATGTGTGTGTGTTTGTGTGTGTGCGCGCGCGTCTGCGTTCGCTTCACTCTGCAGGTGTCCATGATGGCGGTGGACGAGATGTACGGAGATCTGCCCATGATGGAACGGGACCGCTACTGGAATGACTCGAACCCCAGACCCCCCTACACAGCTGCAACTCTCTTTGTCCTTCGCAAGCCCTCCTTTCAGGGCTCTACTTTTGACATGGCGTGAGTGTCATTGACTTCATACTCAAAATTGTTACATTTCGGTGTGAATTAACTCACCTTGTGGGAAAATCTCCATGGAAAAAAAGTATTGCGACGTCATGGCTTTGTCACGCACGGGATGTGAAAATGTGAACATCCACTCTTGAATTTTTGGAGTGTGTCTGTTTTGTACGACGGAGAATTTATTAGGACCACATTGAAAAAAACTAAATCGCAGATTTCGAGAATAAAGTCGGAAATTTGCAAGAATAAAGTAGGAAATTTCCGAGAAAAGTGTCGTAAATTTATGAGAAAAAAAGTCGTGTCACAGGGAAAATAGAGCGTAGCTCTTCAGGAAGGAAGGAAAGTTTCCCTCTTGCTTCAGGCAAGCTTTTATTTATAACGCGGCAGCAAAACGGAGCAGTTGAGCACAAACAGATTAGCATGTCTAACCTTACTCACTTCCGCCTTCCTTACCCCGCCCCGTCCACATGCCCAAAGCCAAAGGTCACATTGGTCCCCCCTTTTCATAGCTGTCTCAGGCAATGCCTGTAACATAAAGTTACAAGCTCATTCTTGTAAATTTACGACTTTATTCTCATAATACATTTTTTCAAGAATATCTCAAAATCTCAGATTATTGTCGTACTCCATCATAACAGGCATTGCCGGAGACAACTATAAAAATGTGACGTTTGGCCTTGGGCAGAAGTAATATAACAACTTTTTTTCTCGTAAATTAGGACTTTTTTCTCGTAAATTTGTGACTCTTGTTGTAAATTTACAACTTTATTCTCGGAAAATTACAACTTTATTCTCGGAAATTTACAACTTTATTCTCGGAAAATTACAACTTTATTCTCGGAAAATTACAACTTTATTCTCAAAATCTCTGATTTTTGTATTGTATTTGTATATGTACTTTATTTATCCCACAGCGCTGAAATTCACTTGTTACAGCAGCAAGCAAGATACGCAAGTAAAGAGTACAGTGTAAAGAATGCATCGTGACTACAACGTGGTTCAGGTGGTGCAGGTGTTGTAGAGCCTGACCTGATACTCCGTCGTAATTTATATACTGTTTCAAAGCTGCATGCTGAAAAATCAAAGGACGTGGGGCGGGGGGCACTTTGAAATGTTCCGGGCAAACCAGCGTATGACGAAAATCTGCGATTAATTGAGACGCTGATGAAAATGTCTATTTTTTTGCACACAGCTCGCCAAAGGCTTCTTCTAGCTTGACGTTGCCATTTTCCTCCGATGATGGATCAACATTTGCAATAAGAGTTACTGTTGTCATTATTAGATTCAGCTCCAGATCCCTCCCTCACGTACTTATCAAACACATTTTAAACCTGGCCGTATAAAACGTATAGGTACTCTCCGCTAATGAATGATAATGTGAGATGACAGATGAACACATGGAATCTGAGTGACGGTGTAGACGTTGTACAGCATATCAGTTTCACTTTTGCTTCTCACAGCAACAATGGTGCATTCGAGGACCCCCAAACAAAGTGCAAAATCTCACCGTTGGACAAAAAAAACATGATCAATGAAGGATAAAGACATAAACACGTCAAAATTGTGGACTTTTGTTTAACGGTGGCACATGTATGCTGTGCATTTTATCTGTTTTTTCACGTATTCATAAGTGATTATCGACTTACGGCGAATGAGATGATTTCCTAAAATCATCAATCGTATGTGCTGAATTGCGAATGCGGGGGATCCACTTTACATATTTAAAAACAAAACCTTTTCTTACTATTAGGTATTACTAGCAAAAATTCTGTTTTTTCTCCATACTTTGTGCTTTTTTGCTGTGTTTTCTGTTTTTGCTGTTTTTTTGGTTTAATTTTTTTTCTACAATGTGCAGTCGGGCAATATAAAAACAAACTACCACCGATGTAGAAGAACATTTGTCAGGTCGACACTGGTGTTGGACCTGGGAGAGGGGGTCTGCTGGCTCACAATATAAAATCTGAGGTTATTCCACCCCAAATTCCTCCAAGCTGTGTGCACTGCATGGCCCAGCTTTGCTGGAGTAAAACTATTCCCTCAAATAGTCCAAAATGTGCGGGTAACTTGAAGGAACAAGTCATAACTAAGGCGTCAGGCTTGAAAGGAATGTTCCATTCCTCTTGTCCCATATTGTGATGTAAGAACGATTATCAAGTCCCGATAGGGAACGACCAAACACCAACATCAGCGGTTATCAGAGAACTGACAGAAGTGACTGTGCTTTCTGACAGGATTCCCAAAGAGGAGATGCACTTCCAGCCCCTGGAGGAGATAGCGGAGAACATAGAGGAGTCAGTCAGCCGTCACCCCAACATGGCTCTCTTCAACCGTCTCCTTAATGCGGCCCCCTCGCCCAGCGGCCTCATGGGCGGAGCTCTGCGACGCACCTCGGCCCAGCTGCAGCAGCTCCACCACTCCCCCAGCATTGACCAGTGCATCAGTGACGATGACGACAGTGAGAGTTGTAAGATAGGTAAAGGGGGGTCTTTGCCGTCTGGATTGGGGCAAGACACCCAGAGCACTATTTGCAGTTTCAGGGAGGAGAAGAGCGCCAGAGTGCCTCTGCTGGACATTCAGTTTGATGGGCCAGCAGCGGACACCATCAGCCAGAGGGATCAGAGCACGAGGAAGTACGGACAAGGGGTGGAAAATGGCCACACAAGGGAGGAAGAAGAGAAGACGGACATCCAGCCTCCTTCTCCTCCTTCACCTCCTTCTAGAGAAACTCCACCAGCCTCCGCTATTCCCATCACCCCACAACACCTCTCTGCTTTCCTATTTAACCCCTCTTCCTCTCATCTGGAGCACTGCAGCTCCCAGCCCATCATCAACCACCACAGACTTGTGCCCACCACTGCCAAACCTTCTTTGGGTCAGCACAAAAACTTCCTCACTGTGCCATCTTTTGAGCCCCAGCGCTTCCGAAGTGTCAGCATGGGATCAGAGCTGACTGGGACTTAGGTGCGCAACACTTACACATCGTAGGACATTTGCTACTATAATGCTGCATTCAATGCACCTGAAATTAATCATATAAATACAGTGCATAATTCTGCAATCACAGCCCCTGAAATTTGTCGATTTTTGGTTACAAAATAGTTGTTTTTCTGTCAAAATAGACCGCCTTTTCTGCAGAAATCATATCCCAGTCACCATAAGTTGGTAATAACTTATAAACATGTGATAATGCAGGTAAAATGTACAGCAACCACTGTTAGAAAACCCCACAATTTGGACACGTTTATGTCTTCATGCTTCACTGATAATGTTTTTCAGTCAAGCATTGAGATTTCGCACATTGCTCGGCGGTCCTTGAACACACCATCTTTGCTTTTGAGCCGCAAAAGTGAAACAATCCGGCCTCAAAACGTGCAGTGAGGTGAACACTAATGGATATGATTAGAAGTTGTTAAAGTGGACAAAATGAGTTTCCTCCTTAGGGTGGCTGGGCTTTCCCCGAGAGATAAGGTGAGAAGCACTGTCCTCCGGGAGAAACTCCGAGTAGAATCGCTGCTCCTTCGCATTGAGAGGAGCCAGATGAGGTGGCTTGGGCATCTTGTCAGCATGCCTCCCAGAGGCCTCCCTGGGGAGGTGTTCAGGACATGTCCGACTGGTTGAAGGCATCGGGGAAGACCCAGGACACGTTGGAGAGACTTATGTTTCTCAACTGGCCTGGGAACGCCTCGGGATACGCTGGGAGGAGCTGGATGAAGTCTGGGCTTCCGCCAGCGACCCGACCTCGGATAAGCGGTTGAAGATGGATGGATGGATGGATGGATGGATGGATGGATATAAGTTGCTAATGGAATTACAATAGCTGAGCAGTGTGTCTCAAAGAAGCGCCTTCTTCCACAGCTATCTGGGACAACCCAGGGGCCTGGAGAGCCTGGGGAGCCTCGTACTACCGCTAGCCTCTAGCCTAGTGAGGTGGAGGCAGTCCTACAAAAGACGTAAGTGCAGTTGTCGTGCTAGCGCGTGACTCCGAGTCATCTGTTCTATCAACCATCATTATCATTCATTAGTGGTGAGTACTTTTACATTTAAAAATGTCAAATGTGTTTCATGATTGTGTGAGGCTTAAACCTGGATTGTGCATTTAGCGTTTAGCTTGTTAGGTTCCATTGCTAGTGAACAATGGTAATTGAAGAGAGACGAGGAGGGTTCTGGAGCTGAATTTGGCTAGCCCGGAGAGTTTGGAGCGAGCCGTGTGTTAAAAATACACATCATCAATTACTTGCGGCTTTTGCTGGTAGTCGTGGAACGTAACTCCCACAAAAAGCCGGGATTTACAGTACTGTACTACTTTTCCTTTTGCACTTTTGGGCCAGTTGTTATCGTACAGAAACCATTCAAAAATATCCTCCTCTGACTTCTGGACATGAACACAGCTTGGATGCATGAAGATTAAAATGTCAGTTGAATATCTGCAAGTGTTTGCACTAAGGCTGAGTTCACTGTGCCATCTAATTATTATTCTTTTTTACTTTAGAATAGACTTAATCACTTTAAAGCAACATTTAGTTTTTACCATTGTGTCACAGTTTGTTTCTTCTAGTTGCACTACAGGAACTACAACATGAAAAGGTGAACGTGAGAAAGCTAAACATGTCAAAGAACTACCTCTGGACAATATATGACTTTAATGGGTTGCTTTGTTTTTGTTTACCGTGGATCTTAGAACACGCATACTTTCCCAGAGTTAAAACGAATTAATCAGTGACGCATATCAAGTTACGATAACAAAATCACCTTGTGTTGGTGGCATACCCATTTTCATAACAAGAAATAAATCTGAGATGCACAATCAATTTTCTAGACTCTGTCTTTTATTCATAGAATATGATACACAAAAGTACACTGCAGTGTAACCCAGTGGTGTCCAAAGTGCGTCTTGCGGCTCGTTTTTTGTTGGCCCACAGCGCATTTCTTTTAGAAAAATAACACACATAACCACGATGAAGAACACTGGAAAGAAAACAAAACGTTATGAGGCAAAACAACACACAAAAACGAAAAACCATTGACCTTGATTTCGATATGCATGCTGTATAAACACAAAAGTGAAGAATATCAAAATTAAAATCCAAATTTTGGGCACCCTCGGTAAAACCCAAGCAGCAGGCAATGGAGTAAATTGCCAGCAGAGGGCGATAGAAGCAAGCCAGTGAAATGAGGCACGCTGCAAACTAAATAAATACCTAAAAATCACACCATGTTTTGAGTCCAGTTTCTATCTGGGCTGCAACACCCTCCTTCTACGTGATGACTGCCTCTGTTTGGACAGGAAGGACTGCACCGGGCCTGGAGGTCTGAGGTCTTCGTACACAGTCTGCTGCCGTAGAGCAAAGGACTGCATGGAGCAATATGGGTAACTATTAGTTCCAGTATGATGTACTGGTGATCTAGGTTACCGTACACAAATGCTAGTACAATGCTAGTCAACTTGTAATTCAACCACATGAAGAACTTCGATCTTCGACCTGTTTGTGAGAAGTCACTATCTTTGCATGAAGCTATGCTTAGCTACTATGCTGCCAAGTCTGTTTGGGGAACTGCTTGGGTGAGTTTGGTGTGGAGAAACTTGCATGGAAACCTAAATTAGATAGTCCAACATCAGCGACTTCTGACCTCATACATGTTTTCTGGATGAATGGACAAAAATTCCTCTGTGACAAAAAATTGAAATAGATTTGCTCGCTGTGGTTGGAATTTTTGCATATTTTTTTTGCCTAAATTAAGCATTTTCAAGCATAAAAATGGCTAAACAAACTAAAATACAATATAAGGCATTCGGAAGATGCATTCAAAAATGTGATGCTGTGTGGTATTCTACACTCACTAGGTGTCATTAATGTTCCTGTAATATTGCGTGAGGCACACAAGCATCAGACTTGATTGCAGGAACAACAGGCTTTTATTGCGGGTTTGAATTATCACAAAAGGCACAATAACAATAACATAATAATCCTCATAATTTATAATAATAACATGGGCCATTGTTGCGGCCATAATCCACTCCACGTCTGAACCCCAGACGACACTTCCTGTCCTCCATGGGTCAGGAACACATTTATTGCAACACACACAAGCACGATTCTTATTTATGTCTTAAATGGCTTATTTTCTCTGATAATGTCTACTACATTGGGTAACTATAGGGGTGTGATTTCATGTCTACCGGCCTCTAATAATGTTTAAAAACACGTATTTAGAAGGTCGTAAACAGGTTTTCTATGGTCTAACTACAAAAATATTTGATTTATAAGTAAGGAATTCTGCTTCACAAAAATGCACTTATCTGGAACCAATTAACCGCGATAAATGAGGGATTACTGTATGCTTTTTTTTTTTTTTTAAATGTAGTGATTTCTACAAAAACAAAAATAATCAGACATGATGACTGCTTTCTTGTACCCACCATGTTCTCCCAGGCTTTGAGAAGAAGTTCCTCCTCCTGCTCCCGGCGGAACTTTGAATTCTCTCCCCGACGATGCTGTCGCAAGAAGAAATTCATCAGTGTTTCTCTCGAAAGCCACACAGCTCGGAGAAGCAGCAGAGGCTGTAGACACAAACCCACCTCTGCCATCCTGGTATCACATTGACTGGCCTTCTTCTCACTCGTCATGATCACCGAGCTCTGCACAAACCAAGCTGATACACTTGAAACCATCTCAAAAATAAAGTTGTTACACGTCGGCCTCGTTGTGCAGCTGTTGTTTTTTTTTTTTCCACAGTAGAGGCTGCAGGTTTGTTGTGTGGAAGAAAGAACAAAATGTGGAGTCAAGCGTTCTGGTTTGTCTCTGCCTGCACAAAGATGTTATCCTGCTGACTCGGGCATTTTCACTGTTGGTTGGTCCGTCAGTCATTGGCCTGTGGATTAGTGGCTATAAACACCAAACACAATGCAATTAGCACTGCTGGAATGATGAATGATAAAGTGGTGAAGTAGCCTTCATTCAATGGACTAACAATGTTGTGTTCTTTAGTAGTTTTTTAAAAAACAATATTAGCGTGGAATGCAAACACGGTGCATTTCTGCCACCTACCTTTAACGGTGTACAATTCGGTGTGGATCAAGTCGTGCAGCCTTGGCAGATACCAATTTTCTGATGTGAATGGAAAGAATGAAAATGTTTGATAGTACAGTTCATTGGGCAACAAAGACACCCAACTCACGAGATGAGACGATGCGCGAGATCGGGTCCACGAGAACGAGGCGAGACGAGATTTTAATATTCATTTTAAGAACAGTACAATGAAAAGCTACGACTGGACAAACAAACTTTATTTAACCTAGTGACAAAACAATGCAGGTGCGTTTTGAAATGCTTATTGTCCCACATATTGACGCTCAAAGATATTAATGTCAACATTTTTTTAGCTCAAATAAACCACGATAATATTATTATTATTATTTATATATAATATTATTTATATATAATATTATTTAACATGATAATATTAAATAATAATAAGACATAATAATAATAATAATACAGCTAACTGTTTTTTTCTTATCTACATCTTTCTCTATTTACGTCAGGGCTGTTCAGCCTTTGATATTTATACTTAAAAAAACAATTTATAATTAAAAAAAACAATGCTATACACATATTTAAAGACAAATCTTTGTGTTTTTATGAATTATTAGTGTCAACATTTGAGATTTTTCTAGCTACGTTATGCCTTTCGCTCGATTTTTCCACTTTTGCTGGGTTTTTGTTTATTTTACTTCTGCAATGAGCCACGTTCCACAGATGGCCCCTGCGCCACACTTGGGACACCCATGCGTGTTTTGCCAGTAATGCGAGGTCTTGGCAAACAATGAAGGATTGTGTCCCAGCTCTACCTTTTTGGTCCTGCTGGTCAGGAGCTGGGTTGCATTGTGGAGGGGTTTTTACAGCTTTCAAATGTGCATTGCCGTACGAAGATGGAGCTCATTCCCGCTCACCTGCACGGCGGATACACATTTGCTGATTGCTTGTATTTAATTACCGAATAAATGCATGACGCAAGAAACACTTAGTATACATGCAAATCTTTACTGGCTAAATATAGCGACCATGCTGCTAAATTGTCAACACAGACTTTTTCTATGTACGAGGTGTGTTCTGAAGCGAAATCGGTCATTGAACTGGCTGGCGCTCAGCCAAATGCAATGAGCATCAATAGAACCGCTCGGTGATTAAGGGTGCAGACAAGTCCGAATATCTAAGTGGGTTGATCTGACAAATTTGAAGTAAAATTGATCGAATATATAATGACTACAGCTTCTGCTTGGGCATCAACATGCAGCAAGCAGCTGTTCACATCAGATGGAAAAAACAACCACACGTCACGCGTTGACGCTGGGAACACAGAGGTAGGTTGGATTGCAAGTTGTGCCTAAAGCATGTGCGCTTTTTGTCCCAGCAAAGCATTTCATTGGACATGACTGCCGGGGGAGAGTGAGCCAGAGGACCTGGCCTCTGGGCTCCTCTGGCTCCCTCTGGTGGATTGGTACTTTTATTGTATATTTCTTAGCTACCTTTTCAGTGTTAAGTTGCTGTGTGATGATTTTAGCGTTCTTTGTAAGATGACACGGTGAGCCGGACTGTTGTACTGAGTAATGACCTCCTGCAATTTCCAGTGGGTTGACAAGCTACCATTTCTCCACTGACTTGCGAGCAGCACAGTAATTAAACGACTGGTAGTAGTTCTGAAGCGGCTTATACAGCGGAATTTACGGTAATAAAAGGAAATCAGGTACTAATTCTATTATTTTCTTGCTATTGTTGTGTTATATCTTTGTATTTATGTCTTGTTAAATTGTTCACAAATGTGATTCAATTTTCTTATTTGCCTAAAATCTTTGTCCTGTGTTTTATTGTGATTCCAATCATGATAAAAAAAAATTAAGACAAAAAAGATGCAGAATCACAGAATCACAGATTGCTACAAAAATCCACAGTATCGCCCAACCCTATACAGGACTGTGCAAAAGTCTTGGGTCACCACTAGATATGTTGTTTTAGCAGTCCTTGGCGGTTTTTAGCAGTACTTTACAACTAGATAACATCAGACATTAAAAACAACGGAATTCAATTTCAACGTAAATTCAATAAGCTCATGTAAATGGCACATGGACGGGGTGCCATATGAAAGCTTGCTCAGGGTGCCACATTGGGTGGGAATTTTTTGCACAGAATTGTATGATTGAAAAGAAAAATGGTGTCACTTCATGCAAAGAAAAGACATCCCCGCTTCACACAACTCTACACTTTCAGTAAACACAACTGACAGTGTTTGACAATCAGCTAACACCATCAGAAGCCGGAGCGAGTACACGTCAGCAATAAAGAGAACTCGAGTCGGCGCTTTTCAATTTACCGTCCGAGATACTGAGATACATTTTCAACAAGGTCAGCCTATTCCAGTCTGCGAGCTGACTTTAGAAATGCGGTTTTATTTCTCCCATTAACTGTGAAAACAAAAATGTGGAGGAGGATTTCAAAGAACGGGGCGTGTGTGTCTGTGTGCCTTTCTCCAGAAACTAGAGCACTGATGTCAGCATGCGAGGTTCGCGCTGCATCTCATTGTAGGTTCAGAGCAGCTGTGCGGAACCTTCCAAACTAAATGTCGTATGTGTGTGTTTGCGTTGTACATCTTCCTTTTTCTACATTTTATGTCAGTGCAACAACAAGACAGACAAACATTTCATGAAATCTGCCTCATGCGAAACCCGGACCATAACAGACACGCGATTCCTGTTCGTGTGCAATTTATTGTTGTGTGCAGTGTGTACATTCTGAAAGTGTCTCGCTACTGCTGCAGACACATGTTGCACTGGTGAAATACACAAACACACACACACACACACACACAGTCATATACACTGTTGTCTGTGTTTGACCATCATGAAATAACAGGATGGACTACGCACTTCAACTACCTCAACACACGACACGTACAAGTCGGTGTTTACTGTACTTATTCCAAGTGTGTACTTTCACATTTATTTATTCTAGTGTGTGTGTGTGTGTGTCTGCGTGTGTTTGGGCCACTCCCTGTCTTACACAACTTGCGTCAGGAAGAAGTACTCTCTGTGCGTAAGGACTTGTCAATCTGGTTCTTTGTGTGTGTGTGTGTGTGTGTGTGTGTGTTACTGGCTATCTGTGTAGCACACACGTACAGTTATAATCAGACCACTTAATCACTGTTTATTTTAGTGGTCGTTGTTCAACTAAGCACTGAGAATAGTATCGATTCTTTTTTTGAATGATTTCAGAGAACATGTGTACTGTGAAAAAATGTTAACTGTGCTTACGGGTGACGAGGAAATAATACTACTGTACAGTAAAATATTAGACAGGCACAAAAACAGGAATTTGAATGGCTCAAAGAAAGCAGATAACACCCCATGTTTGACAGATGAAAATGCCCAAAAGGACAAAATGTGCAGTTTTAATTCAGTGGGGTTTTAGAGTGGCACACCTGTGCAATATTCATGCTGTCTATGCAGCATCTTGATATGGCACACCTTCGAGGTAGATCAGGGGTCTCAAACTCGCGGCCCGTGGCCACCAAATCATATCTGGACATCAAAGAGTAGTGTAACTACAGCCCGCAACATCCGGCCAAGCTACTTCCATACTTCCAGGGGCCAGTAAACACCAGCACTGAACTAACAGTGGTGTTCTCACATGGATGTATTGTGGATTGTATCGTATCGTGAGGTACCCTGAGATTCCCAGCCCTCCTCCCAATACTTGATGCGGCCCAGCCTCACCCAGACTCTACCTCCACTGGCCCCCAGTGAAATTAAGTTTGAGACCCCCTGAGGTGGTTGGATTATTATTATTATTATATATTAAGTGCTCGCTAACACAGATTTAGACAGATTTGTGAAGAATATTTGAGAGAAATATGCCTTTTGTATACATAGAAAAAGTTTTAGTCTTTGATGGGAGGAGACCAAAAGTGTAGCATTTAAAATCCCCTATCCCTCGTGATTTGAGGACTAGAGTGACTGATACCGTCGCCAGAGATGAAAGGTTACATTTTCCTCACTGAAGCGACAGAAGCGGAAATACTTGATACGGTGAACAAATGTAAATATTAAGCATCTACTGACTGGAATGGAATCAATATGGAAACTTTAGAAAAACGGTATTGAAGAGATCTCTGAGTCGTACGCCAGCAACTTATCATTTCAATCAATTGGGTCAATTCCCTGTTGTGACATAATTCAAACCTGCAATAAAAGCCTGTTGCTCCAGCGATCAAGTCTGGTGCGTGTGTGTCTCACCAAACCTCACGGTAACATTACGCAGCGCGAGTGACCTGTGTAGAAAGCTACGTCACCGTCTTTGAATGTGTCTTTTGAATGCCTTATATTTATATTGTAGTCCATTTAACCGTTTTTATGCTTGAAAGTGATTAATTTCGCCCAAAAATGTTTAACTTTGGCTTAAATATGCATGCATATGTTTTGACTAATAATAGGCCGTATTCAACCACAAAACAGCATTTTTATTAATTCATATTTTTGAAAAACTGTGATAGAGTGAAACCGTGAAGCGGCGCGGGAGGACTGCAATTACCCTTAGCACAGGGGTCACAACCCCGTCGATCCCGAGCCACCAGTCAGTCTTCGGTCGGTGCCTCGGTCAATCACGAGAATATTAGAAAAAAAAAGTATTATTAAATCAGTGCCCTCAGGCACGCATTTCGACCACTGAACACACCCGCACGCCTTGACGCTCTCCAGGCACGCAACAACCAAGCTGCAGCCAGGACCCCAGTCCCCAAAACCCGCCCAGAGGCACGATGAGCTCACGCACGTACACCGGCTCACATCGCCCCACAGCGTTCACAGGTTGAGAGACAGGGAGAGAGAGAGCGACAGAGCGCGGCGATGTGCCTGCTCACACAACAGTAATTCTTGCACGTCAATGTGGCTTTTCTATCTCGAAATTGGGGTACAAATATAACTCCATAGATGTGCACCTCCAAAAAAATGCAATCTATTCATGATACCATTTTTGTCAGTTTCACTCCTGTACTTATTTATTTATCCCTTATTATTTAATTAAGCTATTGTCTATCATACGGGCATATGGGGCATTATTTATTACTTTTTATTGCGGCTGTGGCTGTTTGTGTGTGTCTGTTTATTTATTTGTTCTTTATTACTGAATAAGCTATCTACAAACTCCATTAACTTCACTATTACACATTTGTATTCTGTTAAATGGTAACCTGGTACAAATTAAACACAGGAAGTGAACAAACTATCAGTAATTGTTGAGATATGGAGAAATAAGCTTTGGTTTTTCCTACTCCTTTTGCAGACATGTTGAATTGTGCATGTGTAAACATGTGATGCACTTCAATGTAGCTTTGCACGATCCTAATAAACTAAACTGTTCCCATTAAATAGAACAGTTCAATTCATTGAATGATAATTCTTAGGTAAGGTATTTTGTCTTTGTACTCAAACACATAATCTGCCACATTAAACCACCATGCTTGTGGATTTAAGTAAAGACCGTGCTCCTCACGGATGTGTCCTTATGCTCGGTTGGCATCACCACCTGGTTATATAATTCCGTACAAAGTTATATTTAACAACACAAATCTTTCGCTACGCCTCTCATTTTGAAATCTAATTACATGCCACTCACTGCCTAATGGGGATTTATTTTTTTGGCGTGGGTAAGCTGGGGGTGGAGGTGAGGAGTCTTTGAAATTGTGACTGCAGGACTTTTTTCATCCATTAAACCCCAAACTATTTATAATCTCAAACTTTGAGCTAAAGGGATGTTTTACTGGTTTTATGATATGGGTATCTTCTGGAAGAAAACTGTAAGACGTTTTATGAAGAGATATGAATGAAGTAGTGTTTATTTTGATTGCTTTTTACATTTTTTAAATGATTTATACCATTGACCTTGTTGGACATTTTTTAAATATAATTGCCTGCACCATTCTAAAAGATCCTGGAAGCAGTGGTGGGCCGTGGGGACCAGCAAGGCCGTCACTGCTGGTCTAAACACTATCAGAAGCACCAACCTATATTTACAACTTCAATTCTAGTATTTGTTCCATAAAATTTGATTAATTTATTCATAACAGTTTATTATATTCATTTAGTAGTGTGTCTCGTGGTTGCACTACTTCTAGTAGTGTATATGCATGTTAGATTTATTTTTGTCCAATCACATTTTGGCTTCTTTGTGTTGCCATGGCAATATAATCTGCCCAGGGCTTTCAGGATCAGTAGCGCTGGCCCATGTAACGTAAACTATTAGCAATGGGGCTGTTTCTTTTACCAATCACATTTCAGATTCACCACAAAAACATCAGGATTTTTCCGTCCTCTGATTGGTTGATCGGAGCAAAAACCGTAGTCCGTAGTGATCTGGAAAGGAGGATGGATTTTGTCTATCAATAATCAGCATCCCTGGTGGGTATGATGTGTTTTATTTCAGTTTTTTGGTCATGTGGAACTGCTTCAGATAATATTGTTGAGATTTGGAAGAATTGTTTGACACGTTTTACATTTGTCCGGGCACCAAATTTACACGCAGCTCCCCGTGGAAGTTACATAATGCTCGAAGTTACAAGCAGAAATCTAACTCAGACTAAATAAATGATTGATCTGAAATGTACACCGGTTTATTTGAAGTTATATAGTAAATACCTGCTCTCAAATGTTGTTGTGTAGCCTGATTGCACTCTTTTTGGGGTGTTTGTGCGACCAGTAGCAGCCAAACATGTTTGTTCCAGTTTGAAAAGCGTGCAGACAGCTTGGGACACACTGCACTTTATTATCCAGCCAACCTGAGCATGTTATTAGCACCGAGGCCAAGGTGGGGCACAGTTTAAAGATGGGAGGGACGTGTACTGCTCTTATAATGGAAGCTTTTCAACTGCCTCCCAACCTTTCACACAGCAAGTCAACGACATGGTGGGACAAACAACCGTACGACTGTTTTACCAACAAGAAAACAACACAGCAGACCTTTATTAAAATATTTTGGGAACCGTAATTTCATATAACATGCATTAAATGGCCATAGATTTACTACCTGTCTCACATTTCATTAGGTTAACCTGCGTCTAACGACAAGTTTTGTATTCAAAGTTTGTTTTTGAATGACACAGTATTGATTTGAGAATAAGACGAAGTCAATCCCTGCACATTTGTCATTCAGCATTCGTGGATTTTTGTCAAAGAAATATCTTTGTTTATTTATTTTCCAGAAATTAGCAGTGTATCATCCATCCATTCATCCATCCATTTTCTTCCGCTTACCCGGGTCCGGGTCACGGGGGCAGCGGTCTCAGTAGGGACGTCCACATTTCCCTGTTTCCAGCCACCTCTTCCAGGCCAGCTGTGAGACGTAATCCCTCCAGCGTGTCCTAAGTCTACCCCGGGGCCTTCTCTCGGCTGGGCATGCCCAGAACACCTCACCAGGGAGGCTGGGCAGCTCTACTCTGAGTCACTCCCGGATGACCGAGCTCCTCACCCTATCTCTTAGGGTGAGTCCAGCCACCCTAGCAGGAAACTCATTTCCGCCGTTCGTATCCGCGATCTCCTTCTTTCGGTCACGACCCAAAGCTCATGACAATAGGTGAGGGTGGGAACATACAGTAGATCGACCAGTAAATTGAGAGCGTTGCTTTCCACTCCAGCGACCGCATTACTGCAGATGCTGTGCTGATCCGCCTGTCGACCTCACTCGTGAACAACACCCCGAGATACTTGAACTCCTCCACCTGGGGCAAGACTTCACTCCCAACTTTTCCGACTGAGAACCATGGCCTCGGATTTGAAGGTGCTGAGTCTCATCCCAGAAGCTTCACACTCCGCCCCAGTAAACACTGAAGGTCACAGCCCGATGAGGCCATCAGGACCACATCGTCCGCGAATAGCAGAGGCAAGATCCTAAGGCCCCCGAACTGGACTCCCTTGACGCCTTGGCTGTGCCAAGAAATTCTGTCTATGAAAATTATGAACAGAATCGGTGACAAAAGGCTACATTTTATTCTCGTCGGATGAAACCATCCCTCCTTTTAGGTCCAAGGTCATCAGATAGATTGTGTAGTCATTCACACGTTGTTGCACAGGTGGGAGAGGCATGGAGTACTTTCATTAGTACTCTTATTAGTATTTCACAAGCATTTATGTCTGAAAGTAGTTGCTCTGCCCCGGCTGTGGTCGTAACAAATACAGAAAGGACATGCACCTCTTTTGTGTTCGGGTTGTACTAATGGATTTGATTCTATGCTGTCCTTATTTTTTTTAAATGCGAAATATGGCAGCTGTCGCACAGCACATCTGTGTGTGCGTGTGTGCGCTTGCTGGAGGGTTCAATAGTTAAAAGATGACTTCCGGCCCTGACCTCTCCTCCTCCCATTATTCTTACTTTCCTGCCTAATTCCATGTCACTGAGGGGGCTCCCTGATGGAGGCTGACAGTAACGTCTGTCCTCCGTCCTCCGGCTCGCCACTGCGCCTCCTCCATCGCCTCCCTCGTGTCTCCTCCGCTCTGCGCCCTTTGCTCTTGCCCGTCCAGCACGGACCCTCATGACCTTGCTTTGGAGGTTGCCAGCTTGGCTTTGGGGGGTGAAATGTGTGGCTGGCTGTCAAAAGCACATCTGGGATGAGATCGAGTACCCACCCATGACTGATTCATCTCTGGTGGACTGTTGTTCTTCTTGACATTGTGGACAAATTACTGCACTGACTTGCATGTCTCAATTCATGAAGGACTTGGAATGAAAAAGGTACCAAGCTGAAGAGAACAAAGTTATGATTACAATCATAAATGCACACTGCACAAACTGAACTCCAAGATTAAATATCTAGAATCAAGGTCAAACCAAATAATAATATGAGGAACTTTCTATCCTATCTTAAGTAATACCGTGGAATCCGCTTACGTCAGCCCCACTTATGTTGCCATCCGGTCTGCTGGCCTGTCCACATACATGGTCTCCACATACATTTTGACGTGTTGTAGAATTGTTATAGCAGGTTACCACAACACATTACTGTCTACTTCCACAGCCTTAAAATTTGCTCAGAGTAACTTCCTGTTCAGTGCAAAATAGGCTTCAAACTAAGACCATGGCAGTATTATACTGGAAAATTACACATAATTCCTCAATAGTTACAGTATATACATAACCTCAGTAGTATGTCAGTCAGAATAGCTACATAGCGTTCATTTTACGTACAGTTCGTCCAGTTGGCATTTGCTATCAAATATTTCAGATATACAAGAAATTCAAATGATTATGCAGAACACAATGCAGCCGAAGTCCAGGCAACATATTAAAAAGGTTTCAGCAATGAGCGCATTTTCCAATTAATCATGAAATAATAGTTTCACAAGCGAAAGTGTAGAAAACGCACATTTTTATAGTGGAGTTCAAGACACCAAGCGCAGCCATCAAACAATTGACTTTTGTTTCTACATAATAGTGATGGAAATGCCGTCTCTTTTTTGGCTCCGTTCACTAAAAAGAGCCGGCTCTTTCGGCTCCTGTTTGAAATGAATTTTTTACCAAATGATGTGTATTGTGTAAAAAGAGTTACTAATGTAAAAAATATGTCATATCATATGTTTATTATTTCACTTGATTTATTTAAATCCTCCATGAACAGCTAAAAAAAAATATAATATAATATTATAAAATGCAAGACCCATCTCAACAGACAAGGTCAAATCTCTGCATGCAAATTTCTAACTATTTACAGTCAAACAACCCAACATCAACTGAACACCACACAACAAAACATAAAACAAAAAGTGCTCAGCAAAAAGAAAAAGCAGCGTCCAGGTAACAGCTGTGTCTTCACTGTGTGTTTAACCCCGCCCCTATGGCGTCACACTTTCACAGAAAAAAAAAACAACCCAGGAAAAAACTAATCGGCTCTCAATTTGCTCCCAACGACGCGAGGCAGCTCCTGTCCTTCATTTCGAAGAGATGCTCATTGAATTGAATGAAAAAGAAAAAATGAATGAAATGATGATTGAAAAAATTAATGGAAAAAACAAAAAAAACTCTCTTAGAGCCGATTCGTTCGCGACTGACACATCACCACTACGTAACTAGCCGCTACAAGTGAACAGATAACTTTTGTTATAGGTATAGGCATCGTAGCGCTGACTTAGTTTATCCATAAACTGATTAATAAAGATGAAAGTTTAATTTGAGATGCGTATTTAGGGCTTAAACCTGGATTATGCTTCTATGCATTTAGCTTGTTAGCGTCCGTCATCACAAGCAAACAATGGCAATTGAAGAGAGACGGGGAGGATTATTGGAGCTGAATCTAATCTAATATATACAACGGTCACTTTTATTGCAAATGTTGATCCAAAATCGTAGGAGAACGTCAAGCCAGCAGGAAGGTTTGGAGGGGGAGGAGTGATCCGGCGTAGCATACTGTGGTGCCTCAAAGCAACAGCATAAATCAAAAATAGATATTTTAACAGGCGTCTCAGTTACTCACAATTACTTGCTATAATAGCCGTGATCTACTCTCAAGACATATTTAATTTCATGAAATATTACCACTTTATTCTCATTTTCTTGATATTTCATTGATTGCAATGTGGCCCTAACACTCCTTTGTATAAGAAAGTAAACATTTTTGTCCGAATGACTCACTTGTGCGCCTCTGCTGTGGCGACATTTACACAATCCTTTCACCTGTTACAATGATCAGCATGTCAATCACCTTTCTAAACTGGGGTGTGACACAGAATGTGAAACCCGCACGTACACGCATGTTCGGCACACACTCCTTCCCACTTCCCGTTGTGCAATTTCACAACCGATATAAAGGATGAACTTGTTGAACTGGATGGAACGACGCCCTGAGAGACACACAGGATGACACCGGTCAGTAATGATGAAGAAAAGTGTTAAGGTAGCTGACGAGGGAGGAGAAAGTGGAGGATGTCATGTTTTGGCGGCAATATGTATTATTCATGCTGTCAGCAGAGACATGGCTGAAGTCACGGGAGTGTAAGTAATGGCCTGTGTCACGTAAATCAGCAGCGATGATGACCTCATTTTACTGCACAACTCCCACCGCCCACACACTTCAAGGAGCTGCAGTTGCACGTGGCTGCACACACGCACACACACGCACACACACCCCCACACACACACGCCCAGTAACATATGTGCTTTCTGTTTGCTCACAGTAAACAAATAAAACATAATAATGCTGATATATCACGTTTGTTATCTGCCTGTTTTGTCATAAAGGCAGTAATCAAACCCATAAAAATAAAAAGCAGACAGCAGAACAACAGAAAACAGAACAGAAGTTTTCCATCGGTGTAAAAATGGCCTCTGTGCCTGATATTATCTGTTCACTGACAAGTTGTTCAAGTTTCTGTTATCGTTTCTTCTCTTTTTTTTTTTTTTTAAGAGAAAAGCCATATTACATTTTACAGTTTTCGTTCGGTAAACCCGAGGCTGTCTCCTAGAAAATGGCATGTTATTTCTTTTCAAATTCGTGTTTCATGCTGTACTCTCTCGCTGGAAGATGAAGATAATCACTTACAGTTGCACAGTAGGGGGAATTCCATGACAACATCACATTTGGTTGAACTCCAATTGGTTGCAACACTCCAGTCACCTACTTCATTGATTTTAATCCTTGTCATTGCTGGCAGAGAGGCACACCATCAAGTAGTTAGTCTAGAAATGTTATTCAATCAACATAAAACTTCAAACAATACTTAATGAAAGAGCTTTGTCAAAAACATACAGTACCCATATAACAATTGGACACGGGCGCTCCGGAGTTCTCCCGTGTAGCAAAAACATACATGTCAGGTTACCTGACGTAGGTGCGAATGTGAGTGAATGTGTGTTTGTCCATATGCGCCCTGTGACTGACTGGTGGCCAGTTCAGGCTCTCGTCCACCTAGCCAAAGTCAGCTGGGATAGGCTCCAGCTCACCGTGACCCTAATGAGGACACACACAGTATAGAAAATGGGTGGAATTTCCTGCATGTACTTGATGGCTGCATTCATGCATTGATAAAAGTTGACAAAATATCCATCCATTTTCTGCTTCTCCTCTTTAGGGTCGCGGGGGCATGCTGGAGCCTATCCCAGCTGACTTTGGGCGACAGGCGGGGTACACCCTGGACTGGTCGCCAGCCAATCACAGGGCACATATAGACGAACAACCATTCACACTCACATTCATACCTATGGACAATTTAGAGTCACCAATTAACCTAACATGCATGTTTTTTGGATGTGGGAAGAAACCGGAGTACCCGGAGAAAACCCACGCACGCACGGGGAGAACATGCAAACTCCACACAGACATGCCCAGGGGAGAATCAAAGCCAGGTCTTCCCGAGTAGCTGGATGAAGTAGCCGGTGAGAGGGAAGTCTGGGCTTCCCTGCTTAGGCTGCTGCCCTTGTGACCCGACCTCCGATATGATTGATGGAACTCGGGTATCGGGTATGCATGAAATCTTTTTAATTTATCTACTTTTTTGTTGCAATGCACCAGTTGAGAATCAGTGATCTAGACAGGGTTTTGAGGTGCGAGGAGGCTTCAGGGGCATACCCGTCAACTCTCGCGTGTTTCCCGGGCTGCCCACACATTCTCTCCTGTTGGCCTCCCTTCTAAATTGTTTCCCTGACATTTTTTCATATTTTAACTGTCATTAAAAAGAAAAATCTCCAGTACTGCAGGTGACATTGGCTATTTTCCCTTATTTTCAGGAAAATTTAGAATTCTAATTTACAATTTGGAGGTGGTGCAGTACGAGAAAAACAAAGAAAACCCTTGTCTTCAAACCTGCTAAGATAACTTCAGTTGTGTTCATGTGAAGTGATTTGGAGTTCCTGCAATGAGGGAGTTTTCAGTTTTCTGGGGTACGCTCCAGAAAATCAGTTTTTCGGAAAGTAGGGGAGGCCTCAACCATATTCTATTCTCTTTGGGGAGCCTCACTGGGCCAAACTTTGAAAAGCCCTGCTCTAGACGACATCATATGCTCAACCCATCTGCAGTCATGTTTCAGGGGCGGGATGTATGACATCACCTTTCCCCCACAAATGAGACTTGATTGTGTGTCGTTGTGGAGTGTCTGTCAAACACTGATCAAGGCAAATGTGTTGAAATGCTCAACGCTCCCTCCAAAGGACAGACAAGCAATGTTTATTGCACAGTGCACGCTGTGGTCAGATGTTATTGTCTCGTGCTCAAGCAGGTGTTGAAGCTGGCACAGCCACACCTGGCTGTGACCACGGACAACAGCAGAGCAATAAACCTTCTTGAAAGCTACTCAGACACAAAGACAGACAGACAGACATGAGACATGACACACCCGCACACAACCCTCACTAATTAGATAAGCACTTTTTCCGATGTCAAAACACAGACGTGCACAAGAAAGACAGATGTGACAGTCGTCCCAGTGACTGAAGTAGGCCCCCACGTCCCTTAGCAACACCTCTGAAGTCATGAGCTTCATAGACACTCTCTAAACGCATCACAGTGCAATTGTGCTCCCAAATGCAATTCTCTCTACTCAGCTGGCAGGAAGACAAATATTACTTCACCGGTGAAATATTTTTCCAAATTTCTGAGAGTCCGCGGGACAGGTTCTCTCCCGATCCCTCGCCCCGGGCCAGCACGAAGCCAGGACAGGATGTCAATTTCCCAAGCCGTCATTTTCTGCCTCGACTCATGGCACTTGTCTTGTCTTGCTGCCTTGTTTTGCCGCTCAGCAGCCTTGAGAGGTGATCTCATTGGTGCTACGTGCCTCAGCCTCGACTCCCAAAACAACATTGTATTTATCAGACCAAAATAGCCACTTCAGCACGGAAAAACCCGAGTCAGGACAGACAGAAATAAGGCAAGAGTTTCCAAGGAAGCCAGTCTGGACTGAAGGGGGTGATTTTGACTGCCAAAAAACAAATCACTTATGTGGCATTTTGAATAAATGTGTGGCTGTGAGAATTAATTAATGGATACGTGCTAAATCTAGTTCTAAGTATGCTGGGATAGGCTCCAGCTCACATGTGACCCAGGACAGGATAAGTGGCTAAAAATGAATGAGAGAATCAAATTCTAGTAATAATATTTAATAAGGACGTCTAAAAATGTGATATCGGCCAACATCGTTAACAGTTTTTTTCCCTACAATGAAAGCCGATATAGCTTTTAGCGCCAACGTCACAAAATTGCAACATTGTTGAATCATGCAGTTAATACTGTGCTGCTAACATTCCACATACCATGTTTTCATCATTTGTTTTGATATGTTAAGACAGAGGGCTTTATTGTTTGTATCTTCTACAGTGGCGTAATTTATTTAACACTTGTTTTGTTAAATAATTCCATTTGTTACTATTGTGCTTCTCACCCAAGCATTACACCATTATCATTTGTAAAGCGGGTATTTAATGAGCATTATCAATGAGCATTATTGTTGTAACATCTTAATTAAACAATGGCTAGCTCCTTTCACACTGGTATGACAGTCAATCATTTCAAAATGTGAATGAAAACATTGCCAGCACTATTGAATGAATGATTTCTATTTCCATTCATTTGTATGGGAAATTATTTCCAAATCCAAGCAAATCAGAGGTTGGCGTTGTGTGTTGAATCTGTAAGGTCCCACTGTGGTCCACCGAACATTTTTTGAGAACACATTGCCTCTACTGAAATGCATTTTATTGATGTAACATCCGCTGTATCAGTATTTCAGTGAATAAAAGTCTGTTGTCCATAATATATTTACTCATGGCTATCCTGTACATGTTATATGTATACTGCCGTCGTGTGCAGGCTGGCCTTCACTATCAGAAGCACTGAACTACAACTTAAATTCTACTATTTGTTCCACGAAATTGTTTCAATTTATTCTCAACAGTTTCTTATCGTAATTTTTATTATCATCTGTTATCGGCAATGGGACTGTATCAGATTTCAGACTCACCCACAGTGACTTCAGCATTTTTCCATCCACGACTGGCTGACGTCACTCAACGTTACCGGTGCCCTTGAACGCATCATCGCATAAACAGAGCAGCGCTTAATTGATCCTGTTTTAGACATGAAGAAATGAGACAGACACAGTGCTGTTCATCGTCCTGTGCGCGTCATATGAACAAATAAGTGACTTCATACTTAGGTGTGTCACAAGACACTCAGTTGACAAGATGAGATGATGCACAAGATTGCGTCTACGAGAACAAGCCAAGATTTAAACATTCATTTAAAGAAATGTACAATGAAAAAATATATGACAATATATTGCAATCTACGAATTTCATTTATGCACTCTTCTGCACTCTGTGTATGCTAGCGGCCCCGCCTCCACCCATCAAAACAAAGAGACTGTATGGCTGTATGCCTTCTTTGGAAGCGGGAGATGAGGAAAACAGACACGCACATGCACATGGCAATATATTAAGGTTGTCAAAATTATTAAATTCATTTTCATTTATTGTGTGATTAATTAATTCAGTTATCATCGTCCCAGGCCTAGTGCCCCCGAGGCATGTTTTTTCTAAACGAGAAATCGCCTGGGAAAGGATTTGTTCGGAACTTCAACTGGAAGTCTTCCACACCAGCGCTTACTGAGTGTGACACATTTTGATTTCATTTTTTATGTTTTTGTCATGTTATTAGATAGATATTGGTTCTGAACCGCTCCATATACAGTATAGTGTAGAGGTTTGGAGTTGTATAGAGACGATGTCTTCGAAGATAAAGGCTTAACTGGGTTTGTTGTGTTAGCACAGGGGTGCCCAAAGTGCGGCCCGAGGGCCATTTGCGAACTGCAGCTTGTTTTTCATTGGCCCGCGGCACATTATAGAAATAAAATTAAACCAAAACAAAAATAGAGCAAAAAGGCAAAATGTAAAGAGAAGAAGCTGAAATGTTGATCCTAACCACTAATAATAAAACAAAGCTTTGTTTTCAAATACATGCCAATTTTTTTTAACCTTGCTACAAACTTAAAAAATACATAAAATATCAAAGTGGCCCCCCTGATACTTTGATTTTCAGCATGCGGCCCTGGGTGGAAAAAGTTTGAAACCCCTGCTGTAGTATTAATGGAGTTCAATTCTGTAATGCCACACATTGTTATATTGCCTTTTTGTGTATTATTGATGGTTTGTATAACATGATAGAGGTGGTATTCGGAGGCGGACGGGGTCACTTAAGTCCCCACTGAAGGTATGAAATGTGCAGCCCGCCACTGGTATACTGTATACTTCGGTAAGGAAGGAATTTCCCTTATTTACCCTTATTTTCCAGTAAATGTCTCTTATTTTCAAATGCAAATGTTGACAGGTATGGCAGTCTAGCTCACCTCATTATAAATTAATTGATTTGATCACGGTTTTTTTAATCATCCTAAATCCTTGACATTGTGGTCCTGCTGCCTGGCGACAAGTTCACATTTTAGGAAATCCCTGCCCTAGGCCGATATATGATCAAAAACACGACGAAATGTAGTTTGACATATTTTCAGGTTATCATATGGATTAGACAAATGAGATGTTAATTGAGTGTGAGAGTTACTGGTAGGCACCTAGGAGGATGTCTGGCTGTATTCCCTTGTGTTGTAGCTGCCTTTATTTATGTACTAATTAATGCTTGACTGCACATAATCCTTCCACAGAAAGTGACAGAAGTAAAAAAAACCTTCCCCCAGATTTTAGCTTCAGATGTCTTATGAATAGTACCAAATTGGTGTCTGTTTAAAATTATGTTTCAGACTCACAGAAGCCACATGTTCAAGATGTCATTTCAGCCTTCCTGTGGTTCATTTAGTCTATCGTCCTTGAGGACAGACTTCAGACACACAAAAACCAACATTCACACAGACGGACAAACATTAACCAACCGTCTGACCTTCCTCTGCTCCACCTAAGGAGGAGGAGGAGGGGAATTCTGAAAAAAATAAGAATTGGAAACACATTCCATTTCCCGTAAAGCTGGGAGAAGGAGCAGTGAGTCACCGCAGCAGTTTGAAACGGGCTCTTTTTAGTCGCGAACGCTTTCCGTCTTTGAACATCCACACGCGGCGCTTTTAACCTGCAAGGGTCCGCTAAGGAATTGTTAAAAGTTGTTGATGTAGACGCTCCACTTCCTCTATCAAACAACCACCATTAGTTCACACACTGTCACACATTGTCTGCTTAAAATCCTTCTTTCATGAAATGAAATCATTCATTGGCTCAAGTAAAGTTATTGTGTGAGTTATATGTACTGTATGCATTCATTCTAATTTGTTGGCATTCACACAACAGTCACACTACTGTCTAGAATGACACAATACTGTATATAACCACGGTATTTAACAACAGGCCCCCCAAGGAGTCAGATTTTGAAACACTCTGGAATAACACCTCTTCTCTCTGTCTCCTCACACCATGTCCAGACAGCCCACCAGAAAACATCAAAACTCCAGAAAATGATGCTGGTTTTCCGTCTAGTTTTGAGGCAATGTCCTGAGTCACAGACGGAGCTCCAATCTCTCTCATGCTGACAACTTAATGGACTCCACTGAGGGAAAAGAGGCCAAATATGTGTTCTCTATCAACACTAGCTCTATTCAGTGCAGTGCAGGTGGACCATACAGCTATCTGTGCGCATGGCACGGGCGTGTTGTTCTTAAGCTTCTTTTCTTGTCAGTTTATAAACTTCTTCCCAATTTGTAGTTTTCATTTCTTCACAATTTTCAAAAAGGATTGAAATGGTAGAGTGCTTGTTTCCCAACCCGGCGGTTGCTGATTTGATCCTCGAGACTGCCATAATCATTCAAAGTATTCATCCATTTCAACATTCAGTCTGCACGTAGAGTGTCTATCAGGACTTTTCCAAACATTTTCCGTAATTCAGTATTTTCTGTGGCATTTTTCCCATTGAAAATGAATGGACAGTTTCAATGTCGTGCCTTACTGGAGGAAATGTATTTTACGTTTAACATTACATGTGACATTCTGCGGATTCTGTGCATGGTGGCAGAGCTTGGTGCTGTCATGTATGTTCGAATCACTAGAAGACACACGCGGGCAGCACACACGCGTCCATGTTGTCGCACGTTATGGGGCTGCAGGTGAAGACCATGTAATCTGTGAAGGTTGAAGGTTACTCCACTCTCCATAAAATATGATAGCATGTGATACGCGCACTCTGTAAATCATATGGATCCTTACATGCCGAGCTGTCCTTCCAGCTCTCTACACAAACATACTCACAAAAACTCTTTTTCATTGCTCTAGTGTGCACTGGAGGCATAACAGTGACTCAGATTGAGTCACACACGCACACACACTTGTCTCAAACTCTCACACACACGCAAACACTTTTCAGAATGCCAAAACTTTATTGGTTGCAGTCCTCTGAGCTCACTTAGATGTGAGAGGGTTGCTATATTTGTAACAACAATAATTCCATACACACTTTACACGGGAAGGTGAAAGGATAGTAGATATAAAAGTGCAGTGTAATATATTTTTACATATCAATCAATACATTACCAGATCTGGCATTGATTACGAGTAGCAATGTGTTGTATTACTGCAATTGAGAGCAGGGGTGTTCCGATTCAACATCGATATCGGCCATCAGTCCAATGCCAGCACAATAAAACTGGATTATATCGGTCTGTATCTAAGCTCTCCAATATCAGCACTCCACTCCAGACTCCACTCCAGCATTTCCGGGCAGAGCCCACATGATCGCAGCAACAGCATGTGCTTACGAGCTAACAACAAACAAAAAAGCAGGAGCAAAGTCAAATTTCAATTGCAAAACCCGCCATGCACAATGTGTAGTTCAACACAACCAACCCCGTCACACATCCAGTGCAGCGCCGCAAAAAAAAGTATGGGCCTGAAAAAACAAACCACCAACGCTGTCCGAGACATCCACAAAGCTTGAGAAAGTGAGTTTTTCTCATACTGTTCTCTGCTTGAGTCACATCACTTGAGCAAGCCTTTTCGAACATTCCACACTACAAAATAAAAGTAAGAAAATATGCATGATTCAGGATGATATTGGATCGAGTCGATATCTGTAACAGACGATACTCAAGGCTACAATAACAACAGTACAGTATGACCCTGGTAATAATTGAAGGACTTTAGCTACAGTGTATCCGAGCATATAAAGGCTGCACGTGCCCAAGTCATAAAATGGCATACTGGGGCACGATTCTGTGACGACCAGGCAGCTTTTTATTTGACAGGAGCCAACTATGAGCTATGAAAAAACTTACAAAAAGCTTGTCAACACACTGGAAATTGCAGGAGATCATTAGTCAATACAAATGTCTGACTCATGGTATCATCTTACTCAGAACACTGAACTCATCACACAGCAACTTAACACTCAAAACCTTTACCTAATAAATATACAAACATGTACCAATACAAGTTGGAACAGTATTTTTTTATTTTTCTAAAATAAAAAAAAACTCAACATTGTAAAGTTTTCCCAGAATGCATTTCATCTGAGCAAACATTTCACTGGTAGACAAGCTGCATAGAAAATGGATGGATGGCGCTGCAATGCCGCCTCTGTCCTCTAAAACAAGAAGCATTTCTGTGCATTTTCGTGTTTAATAAGTGTGTGAGGCAAATTTAGGGCTTAAACCTGGGTTGTATCACTAGTGAACAATGGTAATGGAAGAGAGAAGGGAAGAGTTCTAGAGCTGAATCTAATATACGGTAATACATTTTTTTCACCACTTGCCAATGGTCCTGGATTGTAACCCCTGCAAAAAGCGGATATCTACTGCATAAGATAAGGTGATATACACTAAAAGATAGATGATGGATTATCAATATGTGATTGTGAGGCATCAATGGACGTACAGAATAAGAGAAAGGCTTGGCACTGGAGTACTGTTGTTATATTAATGTCCATTTTAAATGCCTAGGAGAGACAAGGAGAAGAAATTTTGGCACTTTTTCCTCCTCCCCCATCATGATGTACAGTCATTAATCAGACAACATGAAGTCATCGCTCCCTCGTGGGATTTTACTGCCTGTGGAAATAAACGCGACATGGCTCATGAGTAGTCCTACCAACAATATGTCAACAACTAACAAACTTTGTCAGTGCACATGCACTCCTTTGAGAGTTTCAAGTATGTGATAAATACTAAGAGATCTGTGAGTTAAGGCTTTGGTCCAGGTAGAAACGTCATATTTTCCTCAAAGAGCAAAGAATGAGTGCATGGAGAGGAGCGGTGGAATGAGAATAAAAAGGGATGAAGGGAGGACAGATGGGTGGGTGCTGTTTGCGAACAAATATATGCGTCACCTAAGCTATTCCAAGATTCACAAATGCTTTCTCCCTCATTAGCCACACATACGTACATAACATTTTCATGGCTGTTTCAGAGGTGACATTGTGTGTGTGGGTGTGTAGCCCCTCTACGTACTGTATGTCCACAGCTAAATCTTCAGAATGCCTGGATTTATTCTTGTCAACTTGGCAGTTTTGTGTCATTTGTATGGTGGCTTCAATTTGATGTAATATGATGGCATTATTTGACACATTACTTAAAGGGTCGATTTGTGCAATGTCATCTAATATATAGTGGTGTGAAAACGTGTTTGCCCCCTTCCTGATTTCTTTTTTTTTTTGCATGTTTGTCACACTTAAATGTTTCAGATCATCAAATTTATTTAAATATTAGTCAAATACAACACAACTGAACACAAAATGCAGTTTTTAAATGAAGCTTTTTATTATTAAGGAGGAAAAAAATTCCAAACCTACATGGCCCTGAGTGAAAAACTGATCGTCACCCCGTTAAAACATAACGTAACCGAGATTAATTGAGATCTATCTGTCTGGAAAAGGTTATAAAGCCATTTCTAAAGCTTTGGTACTCCAGCAAACCACAGTGAGAGCCATTATCCACAAATGGAGAAAACATGGAACAGTGGTGAACCTTCCCTTCCCAACCAAAATTACCCAAAGAGCGCAGCGACTCATCCAAGAGGTCACAAAAGACCCCACAACAACATCCAAAGAATTGTGTTTTTTTAAGAGCTGGGATGCTCCAGACAGATTCCAGCCAGGGAATTTTTAAATCATCTATTACGTGTGTGTGGCTGGTTTATTTCTTCACATGCACACAGAACAATTAGCAACTCTGTATCTGTCTCTTTCCTTTCTCCTTTCAAGCACTGTGTGCCTTTCACTGATGAGGCATTCAAGCGCATTGCGTATTTCTGAACATCAGACGAATCAGTGCTTTTTTTGATTGAGTATAGCTGCAAAAAAAGTTGTAAGTGCCAGAACTTTGATAAAGAAGGATATACTGTATTCAGGTTTCAAAGCACGGTTTTGCAATGTCTCTTTGCGCAATCCATTCTAAAATCCGGTCTGATTGCTTGGAAATTCATTTATGTAATAATGCGACAGAAAGAACTAACTAATGATAGCTCTAGATGCTTTGACAAACTCAGATGTGACTCCTCTATTGCTGGATTTATTTGCTAATTCATATTCTCACTGAATTGTCACAAGTTCTAACCATGAGTTCTAATAATCTTGCTGCCCTATTTACACTGCAGGGCGACCCTCAGCACTCAATTCTGCTTTCAAGCTTATATGCAAAAATTGTCTGTTTCAGAGCTGTATTGATATTACATTCAAGATGCTAAAAGCAATCCAATATAGGTCAATATATGCTCTGCTATCTGAACAAAACATCCACATCTTAGCATTGTTATGGATGACAAAGCAAATTAGTGTAATATCTAATAATATATCTCATTAATAATTAATACGTTTTATCTTTACAATATGCCAAGGACCAATAAAAACGAACTGCGGGATAATAACTGTACTTTGAACACCGCTGGTCAATTTTTGTTTACATTTACTGAACACCTTAAACAACGTGCATGCGGTGTACATGCCCAAAATGAAAGTAAACAACCTGGCAGCTTTCAATAGAGGGCAGCACCAACATGGAAACAATACAAATAAATAATAATACATAAACTATATTTTGTATAGTTTGCCTCGAATGTGTCTTCCGCCCATCGGGTTCGATGCCTGTAATCTTGGTATTGTTGCACACAATTATGACCATATTTAACACTGACTGTACTGTTGATTTACCACGAGTGTGTTTTTAATTTACGACAAGTGTGTTGTTTATATGGACGCGCGTGTGTAAATGTCATTGGTCATATTTCAATTATCTGGGTAAACCCAATTTGGCCGTTGATGGTAATGGCTTGTTTATTTTCATGCTTAACAATTACAATAAGGAATATTCTATGATTGCCCACATTATGCTCAATTTAACATGCCCGAAAAGGAGTAGGAAGATGTTTAGGGTGGAAGTTGCACCGACATACATCCGATTCATATTGTATTTCTATCAACATTTGGGAAGAGGTCTGCTTCCGATCTGAGGATATCCGATTTCATTTGGTTTTTTTACACTTTATGCTGCCGTGAACCACATAATGCCACTGTGTCACTTCAACCACGGACTGTAAATCCAGCCCTTGTCGCCTCTTCTGTTGTTGTTGCTTAATTTATTGGTATTTATGTATATGTGTTTATGTTTCTTATGTTCTTATTCTTTCTTGTGTTTTCTTTCTTTTCTTGGGAGAATGAACAGAATAAGATTTTCATTGCATGGTATAACTGCTGTTTTACCATGCACATGACAATAAAACTCTCTTGAATCTTGAATCTTGAATCTTGCTTTACTTCATTTCTGATTTATTCTGGTTCTATTCAGCGAAGAAGTTCTCATATGAAAGGTGGTCTTGGTGCGTAGACACCCTCACACACACAACATACACACAATTCATGGGTCCCCACTCACTCTTGGCAGCAGGAAATGGAGCGTTTCCTGCTGCATGTACAGTAGTACAGGATGTGAGGTTAATGACTCGTCATGTTTCAGAGTATCATGAATGAGAGTTTATTTTTGAGGTACTAGTATAGTAGTAGTCACCATGCACATGTGATGCTCCGCTCCCACACATTTAATGAATGGAGCGATGTGAGTTAATAAGGCCACCTATGCTGTATATAGCATGTGAGTATAAGAAGACAAAAATGATGAATCACAGCAGAGATTCAAACCGCGAGAACTTTGCAATCTGCTATTCTCAACTGATTCACACGACTTAACATCAGTCAGTTTAGTGTTGTAGTTTTCATATGGAGAATTATTTTAAATCAACCCTAAATTAAAGCCCAATAGATGCTTTTGGAAGAACAAATACGGGAAGTTTTAAACTTGTATAGGAACAGGGAAGCAGGACTGGTTAAAGATGTCCTTCTGCATCGTCTTGCCAACTTGGCGACTAAATCTGGTGACATGCCAAACCCTCTTGGCGGCATTTTTATCAAAAGTGACTAGCGACAAACCTAGCAACTTTTTCTGGTGTTCTTGCAACGTCTTCTGGTATTTGGGGACTTAAAAGTGAAAGCATGTATTGTTCTTCAGTTTTTGTTGTCATTGCACAGCTACTGAGAGGTCCGCCCCACCCCAAAGAAGCGGTCAGCTCCCCCTGCACACTGAGAGCATAGGAGCTCTACACGTCCATGAATCACGCATGCGCGAGGATGGATCTTAATTTCAAATGTAAATGATCCGCACGGAGTTCCTTAAGGCACTGGACGCTGTGGGGATGTCTTCGTTGACACCACTCTGCAGCATCACATGAACAGATGATTGAGATTGGCCAACCGGGGAGGGGGGGTCCCCCTTATTAAGAAGGGGGACTAGAGGGTGAGTGCCAGCTATCTTGGGATCAAACAAGTCTGACTCGTTGCCCTTTGTCACCGTTTCTGTTCATTACTTTTAGGGATGCCAGGACATTGAGGGGATCCGGTTTGGTGGCTGCAGGATTGGGTGTCTGCTTTTTGCAGATGATGTGGTCCTGCTGGCTTCATCGAGCCGTGATCTTCGACTCGCACTGGATCGGTTCGCAGCCGAGTGTGAAGCAGCTGGGAATGCCTCGGGGTCTGCCAGGAGGAGCTGGAAGAAGTAGCCGCACAACCTGACCTCGGATAAAATGGATGGATGGATGGATTAAAGAATAAACCAGAAGTACAGGAGTAAAAACATTGTACAATGAATAAGGTGAATAATAACGACAAATCACTATGCTAAAATGTTACTTAATTACCTGCACGGTATTTCAGTGATTTAGTCATCCCTGGAAAGGTTCATTCTCTTTCCATATGTAAATTATTTTAATTTGCATACAAACAATCACTTTCTGTATAAACATACTGTATATAGCCCCAAATCATATTAAAATCAATTTGCCAAAGAATAAAGGTAAAGTTTAATTGTGCTGACTTTTTTCCACTTTACTTTTTCCAATTGAGAAATCCCACTACAATCTATACAATGTAAACTTTGTCAGCCACGTGCTTTCCCAGCCTTAACAATTGTGACACTGTACATTATGTTAGGGTGTACCCTGCCTCTCGCCCAAAGACAGCTGGGATAGGCTCCAGGATACCCACAACCCTAGTGAGGACAAGCAGTAAACGGATGGACGTACATTATGTAACCACAGGTATGAGTTTTCAGCTCTTATTTATCGGCCCATCCCTTTTTGGTAACCAGTCTTCAATTAACTATTTCAAGCACAACCAATGTCGCCCTCATCCCCACTTGTTTCAAGGAATGACACTTACATCTCCTTTTGCATTCTGTATGAAGCGTTTGCAGTGGAGTAAACCAAGTTATGTAAGTGACCTTTTAGCGCTTCAGTTAATCTCACACATGTTTTAGGACTGAATTAAAAAGTCTAAGGTAGAATTGCACCTGAAGCCTCCCCAGCACAGGAAGAACTTGTGAAACCCACACAAAAGGCCTGACCCAACACAGATCTGTACTAACACTGTACTGCACTTTTAAAACCATCCAGCCATTTTCTATACCGCTTGTCCTCACTCGGGTCGCTGGTATGCTGGAGCCTATCCCAGCTACCTTCGAGCGAGAGGTGGGGTACACCTTAGCATGCATATTTTTGGAATATGGGAGGAAGTCGGAGTAATTTTTAAACCAATTAAATAAATTAGCAATGATTCACTGAACCATTCTTTAATCTGAAAATGAACAGTGGATCCAAATTGCTGCAGAATTTGGGTAACAAATTGAATGAAGTGATAACTGTGTTTGCTTTGACCAGGCAACAACATGACAAAAAGATCTCATGGTGACTGCTAATATTCTGTATGTGCCTCATGAACGTGGGTCCAGTGTCGCCCATGGGCACAATTTCAGTACAGTGCCTGTGCCAAGAATTTGCAGGTATATTTAAACATGCAAACTACAGCTGCAGCTAAGCAAATGCAATGCAGAATGAAGCAGAAGGACAGGACTAAGGAACACCGATGTGGTAATGCTCGTCATGTCGCTAACATAACTCCCTCCACTATACAACGCCAGCCAGTCAGGTGGAAAAAAGAGGAGAGAGCGAAAAAGAAGCAAGAGTGCAGTTTAACCGTTTCACTGCCAGACAGAATTGAGTCGGCTGTGGTTGGCTGACTCAAAGCCTTTTGCTTTCTGTCTCCATATATTAGTGGTCACACTACAATGAGTGCTGATGAAAGTGTGACAGAGCCTCTCCCAGTCACGCCTGTCTCTACCACTACCTGACAAATAACAGCACACTGGGTGGAGGCACCTTGAAGCAGAGCCTCTGCTCAGCGGGCTGACTCTTTGCATAACTCTTGAACTGATAAGTTTCGTGTCTTTAAAAGTTTCCTATAATTCTATAATGACTATAATGTCTGTATTTGCACCATTTTTTTTGTCTCCCTTTTGCACTCATGGGAATGCTGCTGGCTCCTTTCGGTATGTCTTTGTCAAGCCAGAAAAATATAAGAAGTCATGTAAGAACAAGGTTATTACAGCATAACTAATGCGGGCTACTGATGCAGCATGCTCGCCAGATATTTCATTAGGTACACATACAGCGGTGCCTCGGTTAGCGTCATTAATCCGCTTCCAGAAGGTCAGACTCAAACCAAAACGGACTCCAACCAAGGCAAGTTAGAAAGAATTATTACACATTTTATTGACAATAATTATAGTTTTACATGGAGAAAATGATGCAAATATAATTACAAATCACAACTGAACATTTAACATCAATTTTACCTAGTTTTGCCAAGAGGGAGGGGGAGGAGAGGAGATTATGCTTAGAGGGCAACCCGTTAGCTCCCCCCAACCATTGCACCACATCAGCAACAACTTCTGAACACCTTCCATGTTCGTGGCATTGTATCTGTTTTGTTATCACTGTCACTCCTTTCGCAACATTAGCTCACTTGATTACGTATTCTTCAGGATAGTACTTATTGTTGATGAGGGCTTCGGCAACATGGCCGCCATCTTCGAACTTTGCAATGACTTCTTTCTTGAACTCAGTACTGGTCTTCACCTTCTTTGGAATGTTCCTTCTTTGGACTCTTAGCGGCGTATTTAGAGTTCGTCGCACTCAGTGAAAAAATGCATGCACAGGTGTCACCAACGCCAAGGGTCCATTGTTTGTCCGGATGCCTTACATGTATGGGCCTTACAGGTTGCCGTAGTTAAGGGTGAACTAAGTGTCGCAAGATTTCGTCTTGGGGCGTGATCCAAGATGGCTGCGCAAACAAACCAAGCACAAATACAACAGTTTGTAACCAAGCGGGCAAACGTAAACCAAGGCTGTTAGCTGAAAAATGCGCTAACCGGGGTGGACTTTAACCAAGGTACCACTGTAGTGACATTTCCTTTACACGCAGCAACAGTAATTGTTTGATTCATTGGTCAGTCTGCGTAAACACATAGTGTGTCCAGCCTTGTGATGGTGCTATTATGACAGGGGTCTCCTAGGATTGCCAGATGATTTTGAATAGCTCACAAAGGGTCAAAGAATATTTCCTTCAACTCATAGTAGTTTGGTTTTTTTTTTATTATTAAAACTGCTCAATTCAGACTTTATGCCTTTGTATAATGACAAATGACCACAAAAGAGCATAAAGACGAGGGCAACACTGTTTGGGTGTACAGTGTTGATGTGCTTGGTAAATAAAGTAGTGTACAATCGAAATGTTGCCAGTCATAAATAAAACACAAATAGTTGATAGCTCTATTAGTGATGACATGTGATCAGTAACCATACTCGCTGATCTCACTCCTGGATGATCGGTATCATAATCGGTAGCATAAAACCCTGATCTGAGCATCCCTAGTTGATTGTTTTTTTTGAAGAGACAACATTAAATGAAACATTAAATAGAAAGAAGATTATTCCAACAAAAGGCATCTAATGGAGTAGGCTAAGGCATGACAAGTGGCTTTTCAAATTTGACTTTAATCTGCAGCTTTATAAATAGAAGTACTTCACATGCTGTACTTTCATGACTATGGTGGGCATGAAGCTGTTCAAATCCATGTAAAT
This sequence comes from Dunckerocampus dactyliophorus, assembly GCF_027744805.1. Taxonomy (NCBI): domain Eukaryota; kingdom Metazoa; phylum Chordata; class Actinopteri; order Syngnathiformes; family Syngnathidae; genus Dunckerocampus; species Dunckerocampus dactyliophorus. The sequence continues at coordinate 24,677,813 of NC_072824.1, read as the reverse complement.
TGGTGTTGCATGAAAAAAGGAAAAAAGAAAGAACTCAGGCGTGTCTCTAGACATGAATGGCACCTCCACCCTCACTCTGTTCCCATAAAGCACACCTAATTACTCGGGAAGTTCTTATTTTAATGAATTAAGCTCAAGATTCCCACAAGGTGTGACTGAGGGGTTAGAGCGGGTCATCTAAGTCACAGACTGAAAGGCTCCTGGGAAGTCTCTACCAGGCAAATGCTTTATTGAAGCGTCCTCGAACAAGAGATACAAACCTTGGAGGTCAACCAGCTGTCAACATTTTCAACAAGTACAAATGCATTCTGTGAGCTCTGTTCCGAAAAACACGGCCTTCCACAAATGTGTCTTCTTGGAAATAACGCAGTCTTGAGATGTGCTTCAATGTACAGTCAACTGCAGCACAAGTCTGTTAATAATGTCTTAACATCGGGGGCAATGTTCCCTCTAAGCTGCGTGCGTGCGCAATCGCGCTCTGCTTTCGAGTTCTCTGCGCACCGCCAAACCATGCTGTGCACAAAATGAACTGTAAATGAAATAAACACAACAATTTATTCTGTACCGTTTTGCAATGCAACGCAGTGAGTGACAGGGAACAGCAACAAGCGGTAACATACAACACAATGATGAGCACTGCCCAGCCAATGATAAGGTCCTGTGTGTACGTATTTACTTCCACAGCCAATCAATTCATTAACCGCGCGTTACGTCATACATGCTGCTGTTTTGCCGGTTAGCATATAGCTAATGCTGCTTGCTAAACCTGTATTATGGAGAAACAAATGGGCACTGCAACAGCGTCTCACCAAGCCAAGGTAAAAAAAGCGGTTCTTTTAAGGTGGACTGGCTGCCGGAGAGGCTCCAGCATACCCCTGCGACCCGAGTGAGGATAAGCAGCTTAGAAGATGGATGGATGGCTGTCAGAGTGTGTGCAAACACAAGAAGAAGAGGTGAAGCTGGGCAAGATATTTTTTGAATGAGAAAGTGCCGCTTTATAAAACATACTGCAAAGCCAAAGTAGCAAGTGAGTGAAAATGTGGACTGAATGCGTGGCGTAAACTGTGCATGTTTTGCTGTACAGTCATTTTGATGGCCGGACGTAGCGGATACTGGAAGTGTTACCCCGAGCTTGTGTTGCTGAAGGGACCATGAGGTCGGTTGAGAGTTAATTTAATTTTTTTTTAATTTAGAGAAAAGTAAACATGGCATCAATTTCATGTACATTTTCTGAATAAAATAGTGCCACAACAGGCTGCTTTAAAACAGAAAGTGAAAATAAAAGAAGAAAATTAAAGTATACCTAATTAACAATGTAAATGGTAAACAAGAAAATAAAACGATAAACTGTGGGTTTTCTACAAGATTCAGATGGTTAATTGTATGAGACCATGGCTTGTTTTGTCTGAGGTATAGAATAAAGAAAAAATGATCCTTGCCGTCTGTTTAAAACCACTCATTTACAAAATATGACAGGATGGAAGTTCTCACCTCTCAGGTTTTGGACAGGTGCGATACTACAGTGTGCACGTATGATGCCGCTCACAGAGGTCCAAGGAATGCTCAGTTTGTTTTGGTGTATGCTCAGATACTTGAACAACCAGTGGGAACATTGGTTGGGGGCCTTATGACCACACCATTATTAAGCCTGGAGCCTTACAAGTGAGTTAGAGTATATTACCTTTTTTTAATACAGTTATAGTTTGACAATTCATAAATATGAGTTATAAAGAAAAAACGTAGTCGTCTAGTAAGTCTCACTGTAGAATTGATTAAAAGGAAGCAACCGACTGTACGTCATGAATATTTCAAGTGAAGTGAAAGAGGATTTTAAAGTCAGCACTAAACTCGAATAGCACTTTTTTCCATCAATACTGATAAAAAAAGACTACGTATTGTATTGCTTTTGTGTTATATTTATTAATATTATTTAACATAGACAATTACCATACCACAGTCATGAGAAAAACATACAATTTGCGGCGCCCCCAATGGGTTGTGCTCAAAACGCTTTGGAAAACATGCCAGCAAAGATGTTTTGGTTGATGGCGGCCATGTTTTTCAACCAATCTTGCTCAAATTTTACACACCTGTGGTTGGCAGTCCCCTCGAGGTGTGTACAAAATTTCACGGTGACTCGCCTACACAATTAAGTTAATTTGTATTATTTGATAACGTGATGAGTATTATAATATGTATCAACACAAAATATCCCACTTCTTGTTGGCGTACATGCAAAAAACAAGTATCCACACTTAAAATAGTTATGCCACGGCCCACACTGAATGCGCTCCTTCGAAGAAGCAATGAAGGCCGCGGTGCTGAGTGATCAGAAACAACATCAGAGTGCACCCACACAGTTTCATCCCCACTCACACCATTTGATCTCACCCACAACCACCGTTGTCCTTCCTTTCTATCTGATTTGTGGCTCTTTTGTAAACATTTCTCCTAAATGCAGGTGTCCTCATTTGCAGCCAGGGACAGCAAACGTGCTCCAAAAAACAAAGAGGGGATGCACACAGGACGATATGATGCACTGTACTGATGTATGGTGAGACTTTTGAAAGAAGATGTGGAGTTATAATCATCCGAATAAGTATTCATGCTATGACAATTATCTGCTGGGACGTTGTGTAGGATGATTCTACTTTAAACGTCACAGCTTCTCATTTCACATCTAGAGTGTGAATATCTGGAATGGATTTCGTTCAGTCATGGCTGAGAGTCTAAGAAAAAATGCAGAAATGTCAAGCATGAGGTTGAAACCTTCACACAAGGTTTATTTTTTCATTTGCCACCTCTGTGTCTGAGCTGAGTGATAAGCAAATGCTCCTGTGTGATGAAAAATGCTTATATGGAAAAGATATATACAGTATGACTGAAAGTTTACATTTTTTTAATAAAGTTTTTTCTATTTCTTTCCCATGCGGGTATCCTTGATGATCGTGATGTTTGAGCACCTTAGACTGGGCATGCAGCCATTTCTCTCCTTTCTTTCTAAGCATTTTATCACGCTACGTCTAATGCTTACGTCTAATTTTGCTTTACTTTTCACTTTCACTTTCCTTTTCGTTGACACACTGCTATCAGAAGAGTCTGCCTCACGCTTGGGAGACAAAATGTAGGGCAAGAAGTTATTTAAAGACAACAAAAGTGACTCCTTCTTCAGTGTAGTGACACGCTACTTCGTATTCTTACACTGCGCGCGTGTAACAACCTTCATTTCTGGTGTATAAAGTGCTAGTTTTTTCTCACACTTTCAACCCTGCGGCTTATACAGTTACTAATTTATGGCAAAATAGCTACAGTTCCCATGATGCTTAGAGTGCAGCTTCAGGAAGTAGTGAATTTGAGTAGTGAAGTGGACGCTAATATTACTTTTTGAAGCCGTTTGCAGCAATCGTGTTTTGATCTAACAAATCTTAAGTAAGTTTGATCAAGTGTAGAATTACTACAGCTCCTGTTTGTACTTCTTGGACCGTGGCAGATGTTCCACTATCACCAACGGGTTTCCAATGGCTGGAATACTTTGTGATGAAGAGGACAGCTTAGCCTAAAGGGCTAATTTGCATCAAAACAAAAGTGACAACAAGAGCGACAATGAAAGAGAGAGCGAAGGAATTATGAGGCTGTTCAGTTGTTATGCTGAAGAAGATGACTTTAGTGGTTTTAGTTCCTAGGAGGAGGATGAAGAAGGCAAAGAATTACTTTTCTGGTAGGCTACTGTTTAACTAGCCATATTACACACACTGTTTGGCATTGTTGGGAAAACGTATTTTATTTCATCACAGTATTAGTCACTTATGGGAGGGCATTGTAACCACAAAACGTCGTAACATGTGGGCCGACTGTATTTGAATTAACATTTTAACATTATTATCTTCGTAATAATGATTTAACAATTGTATATTGAACTAAAATTTTTATAAAACTACTCGCTATATGATGTTAAGTGATGTAGGCTAAGTGAACAAAGCGCAGCTGGGTTTATGTATCACATGTTGTAACACTGGCAAATGGCATGCAAGTGTAAAAGTATGTTAAAAACTGTAAAACGTAACAACAAATAATGCACTCCTTGTGGATAAGTGATGCAATGACAAGTGTGCGGAGAGAGATTACTGCAGATGTCTTCACAGTAACCTGTTATCCCCCGAACAGTCTTGATTTTGCAGTGTACACTACAAATATTATATTAATAATATTTTATTAATGATGTTGAACTTCAGATTCCGCTCACAGTCCAAGAACATGCATGTTAGCTTCAATGGAGACTCATTACCTTGAACATGATAAGAAGAAGAAAATGAATACAAAATTATGCCTTGAGCCCGACAGTAAGTAACTGAGCAACCAGGACAGACGTGCAATATGTTTGTATGCATGCACTTTAAAAGATCATTGCCCTTAAATATATGTTGCTCTTTTGTGACCCTCCTAAACTTTACTTAGCACCAAATCTAACCGCTGCTGACGGTAATTCATTGGGGAAATGAAAATACGGTGCACCAAAATCTTCCCCACCCTGCACTCACATTCACTTCTTCTTTCATAAAAAAAAAAAAGAGGAACCCTGGGCCAGCGTTGCTTTTGGACAAAAATGCTTCTGTTTTAGTCATGTTTTAGTCAGTTCTAGGATAGTTTTAGTCCAATTTCAGTCAGCAAAAACACCTCCCATCATTTTGACAAAATACTAGCATGTTAAAAAAAAAAAAAAATAGAATGGCCTCAACTATCAAACAAGCAAAACAAAAATAGGTTTTGATTGGGGCTGTCAGTCCATTAAAATTACGCATTTTGTCCATCGTTAACTCATAACTAATTGTAATTAATCTCAGATAGAAATAAGTTTTTATCTATAATAAGTAGGGATGTAAATCTCTTTGTGGTAAAGGATTTGATACGCATCAAGATACACAGGGTAAGATATGATTAAAAAAAACAATATGTTAGAAAAACAGAACAATTCCACCCGATTCAACGGTTACATTTGTTGATGTAGACATTAATCTGACGTCATAAAATGAAGAAGCCAGTTCTATACAAGTGGCATTCTTGCAGTATTTTCAAATGTGTAGAAGAGCACATCATATCCCCAAGCATGCTGAAAGGCAGGGGTACCCAACCACCGGGCCGCAGGAAACGTTCAGGCGCAGAAATTTTAAAAAATGAAAAAAAACACATAAAAAATTTAGGAAATATGGGCCATTATTTTATTCAAAAAATAATATAGTTAGTAATCACAGTTTTTGCACGTTTAATGCAAGCGTTGATTTGTTCCACTTTGTTCGGCGGTCCTTGAACGCACCATCTAACTTTCTTCTTTCTTCATATTTGGTCCCAAATGCTGATACTGTGTGGGAATGCATAAAGGTAAGATTTGATGATCTTACTGAGTGCTAATGTGCATATTTGTGCAGTGCAGCTCTCTGAAAAACAAAACAATTTAATGCTTTTAATTCTATGTTGTTCCTGTCGTAGTTTTACACAATACATAATAAATAAGGTAAATTAGATGGCTATAACGTACGTATGTTTTGGCGATGTATTGAAAATCTTTCCCAGTGACTAGCTATCACGCTGCTAATGCTAGCGCTGCTAATGCTATTCAGATCTTCAATCGTGTCACATTGACACACGCCCCCAAACAGCTGTCCTCGGCTATGCCTGCTGGTAACTAGCTGCTCGTAACACAAATTTTAGCTCGCAGTTCAAAGCAAAAAAAATCAGCCGAGAGACGGCTTGCATTTAAAAAACACTCATTAGTTGGGACACTCGTACCACTGTATGCCTCTGTGTACCACTGTATACATGACAATAAAAAATAGGCTCCAGTGCCTTCACTTCTCTGTGGCCGTGACAACTCAGCTTACTACAACAGTAGATACAAATAACATAGGTCTTGTTTGAGAGAGCCATCTGCCAGGGCTTTGAAGCTAAACTTACCATTTAAAATACACTTTCCTTTGTCCATTTCTGCTCAGTATTTGTTCCTGCTTGTGGCTTCACATCCACTGCTGCGTTTCCTGAAACTATGGTCAAACAGACTGTGCGCACGTTAATCGCTCGTCAGATAAATTAGTGGCGTTAAAGGTTAAAGGAAATGTCCGTTACAGCGTTATAAACGTGATAACTTTGACAGCCCTAGTTTTGATAGATTATTAACAACATGACTGGCAGCCACACAGTACTGAAGCCTTCTGACTTTTCTTTCTTTCTGAGCAATGGCCAAAATGATAATCTATCTGTACTGTTGAGTTTGTTTTGCGTGTGTGTGTCCCAACTTTATTGTAATCACGCCACAAACGGCACAGGTCATGGTTTAGGCTGCATGACGTCACTGATGGCCCAAAGCTAGCAGACTACGTATGATAACAAAGCACATAAACTCCACCTTGTTGAAGATATCGCAACATGCTGACAGATAAACACACAACGAGATGGCCACACATGGGGAACAGCAACGGGTCTGAAATGCTACATTTCCCTCCACCGCCTTGTTTCAAAATTACACTTGCTGTCAAAAATCCCTGCATGCTCTACAGCCACGTGGCAGTAACACACACATAAACTAATGAATTGATGTTAACACAACAAAGCTAACTTTAGCCTGAGGTTATCACTAAGTGTGCGGTCGGGCTTATGTGGAAAGCTTTAGGCTTACTGTGAATTTATGACAAGCCAATTGTCAAGTAACGTTTCCTATGTTAACACAACTTCTTGTAACTTACCTTCAAAAGAACATCAATGTGATGAGCCTTCATGTGCTGCTTGAGATTGTAGCCACGTTTACCGCCGTCTCAATGCGCTCAGTTTGCACTCAGTCAGCTTGTCAACGGCTCTTTACCACTCCTTATTTTGTATTAACCCCAGTGGCTTACAGGTAAATCCCACTTCACACACCAAAGGGGAACCCGGGAGCCAAAATTATTCACTACAGCTCATTTTAGTGAATAAATGATTCAAAAATCACAAATTAATAATGTGTACAGCACCATGTCATTGTACCATGAGTAAGAGTTTAGTCATTTACTGTATATCATCATTCATTCAACGCTATGACATATCCTGTAAGTGTGTGTCTGCAGAAAGGGGAGTGTTTGGCTTCTTACTCACCGCTGCCACTTTACTATCATGTTTACCTGTCTGTGACCTGTCTGGGCTTCTGCTGTTTGTTTGAACTGGAGCTCATATACTGTACATACAGTATACTGTATCCACACCTGCACTAACTCTGCAAGGGTCATATCAGTGCCACATATTTGCACAAAGTGCAGCGTAAACCTGCAAGCAGATTTGAGCATGACACAATAAAGTATTAGAAGTATTAGAGGCACCTCTCAGTTTCTACACAACCGCAAACTACAACCACAATAATAGATATAATGTTAGATTAATACCGCTCTAATTATCTTTGTGTGTTTGGTGCAGTTCTTGTATTGGAGCACATGTGCAGCTCTATCTAATTATTGGCTGGGGACCTGTCAGGCCTCCTGTTTCTCCCGGGAAACTCCCATATTTTGCACTTCTTTCTCATTTGAATAGTTTCCCGTATTTGTCCCATATTTGACCTTTCATGAATAAAAAACTAACTTCCAACTTCCGGTCCGCTCGGCAACACTCAAGCAACATCAGCGTAATGATTTTAAAAACGACATTAGACAGGCCCTAATTCGTCCTTTGACTTTTCAAAGTCAGGAAACATTCCATGGGAATTAAGAGGAACTGCATAGGGACAATAAGGAGTATGGTTTTCCAGGTAATCATTTATTGTTCAATCAAAGTAGTGGTCACAGATAAGCTAAATAACAAATAGACCTCTTTAACTCTCATGGAAGGGGCGGTTTCCCTTATTGTCCCTTATTTTCTGGAAGATTTCAAATGCAAATATTGATAGATATGCTGGAAGAGCACCTGAAATTTTCCACACCATTGCGACGGGCACCGACGCAGACATTGAGGGTGAGTTGTGCTTGAAATAAAGAGGAACTGCAGTAACTTCTGAAATGAAATGACAAGATGTTTGCAAAGCTAATATAATGAATAATATAGCAAGTTTTTGTATTTTGGATCTTAAAATGCTTAGAAAAGTAATAATTGCGACAGGTCTGTAAATAATGCAACTTACGTGCATCCGAATTTCTCAACCTGACAGTGTTGCTGGCACGGCTCTTGCAACATAATTCATGAGAACAGAGTGTGACGCGCCGTAACGACGGTGACAGAATGATGTCAGACAGCCTCTCGTCATAATCAACCATGTCCCCCACTTATAGTCAGGCTCACATGTTCACCTTTTGAAAGCCACCTCACTTAGTAGCAAGCAGGCGGTGCAGCATCAAATACCTCCCCTGCTGCCCTTTTTCACAGATTGGCACAGTGACAGGGTGTTTAAGCATCCGTGTGGACGGAGGACAAGCGGGAAGGACAGATCCATATGTGATGTGTCAGCCTGAGGGGCGCGCTGGATTCGACTGCCTTTTTCTGCCACACTCATTTGGCCCCAGCAATCGTCCTGTCTTGTGCTAAAGGTCTCCCATGGCTACAAGGCTCCTTGGCGCTATCTGGGAGCTACAGACCACGGATATGTTGATTAAACATGGCTTCATTAAAGCGATTACATGCACAACGAGCCTCGATTTCCCACAGGCAGCCAAACAACAAAGATGGGGGAAATGGATGTTTTTTAGGAGGGGCAGGACGTTTGTAGGAGGGGGATAGACAACTGACAATGTCAGCTTGTTCACGTTAAATTAGGCAACCCGGGCCGACTTGAAGGAGTGACTAAGAGTGTGACTTCATACGCTCACTGCGTGCTGGACTGACTTATTCTCACCTCGCGGGGACAGCAAGCTTGTTGCCGTGACGATCAGCCATACCTGACTCACCGCACCTACAGGCCGCTTCCAGGTCAGCAAGCTTCCAGCATGGAAGACCTTGCCCAAGACTCAGAGAGACGTTACTTCTGGTTCATTTCATAAAGCCCATCGTTAGTCCCTGCATCAGCAGCGGAGGCTTTTTGTGGCACTTAAAATCACCAGGATAGACAAGATTATCCTTTATTGACAAAGACGCTTTTTACGGAAGGTTTTATTTCATTTGACTCTTCTTCAAGTTTCACAAAACATGTATGCTATAAAAATGGTGGCGACATCTCCATAAGAATGATTTTGTGTATAATATGTGCAAATTCCAACCGCATACGAAGCTTTGGCTCGCCCTACTCAATAGTTGCAAGATACTGTTGTTGTTTTTTCAGTACTGGAGTTTGTGTGCATATTTAATATTTGTATGGTGCCGCATTAGCTTATCTAAATAGGAATATTCTTAGTCATACAAGTGTGTTCATAAAATTGTTATTTGTAATATTTTTGCATGTTTATACTGTTAATAATGGTTATGTGTGGTCTATTTTATTTTGGTATCTTGTGATGTGTCAATATTTGTATATATATATATATTTATATATATAGAATATTATATATGTATAATATTTGGTTTTGTTAACATTTGGTATGGCGTATGACAATCATACTTTAGATTTTGTTAGCTTCATTAATCAAAATCCTGTTTATTGAAAACTTCACGTGGTTGATTTTTTTTAACATATGTTGAAATGTATTATAAATAAATTATTTTAAATAAGTCATAATAGCAATAATAATAATAATAATAATAATAATAATAATAATACATATTTTAATAGTTTTCATAATTGTTCATAATTTAAATATATACAGTATTACATACACATTGGCAAGCGGTGTACAGTCGAAAATGGATGGATTGGCAGAAATTAGAGTACATCATGAGATTTCATTATTTTTAGATTTCATTTAATAATATATTGTTGTTTATTATTTAATATTTGTTTTTGTTTGTGTGGGAAATGATGCCTCAGTGAGGTGTGGGGCGATCATTTTTCAACAACCACCACCAGGTTTAACGTAAGTACGAGTGCAGTGTAACTTTCTCATAAAAACACAATCAAACCAAATCATTTTATAGTATATTGTCTTCCTGCATCCTGCACCAGCCTAGGCTGCTTCATTGCATATTTTTGTTGTCACTGTTTGCACCATTACGTTTCTTTGTAATTTCCCCAATTTTCTCCCCTGTTCCAAGGCCTCGGCGGTGTCAACATGAATCACACCAGCACTCAGCAGCAATGACAGAATCGGCTGTATGAGGTGTCCAAGTTGTGCTCCAGTGCATCGCAGTACACATAAAATCACGTCTATGAAGGCGAGAAATAGTTCAAAGCCTCCCGGCCAATTTGGAAGTATCTAAAATATGATTTTAAAAGACAATTATTTGATCAGAAGCAAAGCTTCACATCAAAGCGCATGCAAAAAGGTTGGCGCTCTGTGCTATCTCGAGCTCAGTTCATTGTGAAACTGGAAGTGACCGCTGAGGGAGGCTTCAGCGCTTCCCTGAAAATACTTCTGTTTCTCTACTTCAACAGATGTTTCTGGTCACTGATAGGACACCTGAATGCAACACCACACACCCCCTCAGTGGAAAAGATGCCCAATGTTGCATCAGCTAGAATGACAGATAACGATTTTAAGATAACAGCAGAAGGTCTGATATGCTTCAAGTCAATACCAAAGGTGATGCCAAACAGAGCACTTCAAGAAACTGAACCGGACCCAAATTACATTTTAGTGTACTGTCACATCCCTACTGTCTAGTGGCAATGAGGAAGTGTCGTTACAATGACGAATGGACTAGAGACGTGTTTGTTTGGAGTTGGAGGTACCTATATGGTGTTGGAATTGCACTGCTGTTGTTGTGTTCAGGTCAGAATAAAGTTAGAAAAGAGCGGGAGACTTTTTGTCACACTGTGGGGAGATCCACTGTGCCGCCATCTGTCGTCATAACAGAGAGCCATGATGCGTATGCGGTAATTACACAAAACAATTTAACGTAATTAATTAAATGAATTAGTTACCGTGCTATTTTTGACAGACCTACTACTAATAAAAATATTCCAAGATGTATCGTCGTAATAATAAAACTCATTTAAAAAGCTTGTTGTGTGGGGTTAAAATTTTCTATTTAAATCCAACAGGATGTCTGATTTTATTGCGAAGGTGACTAAATTGCTTAGAAAGAGGCTGAGAAGGTACATTGTGGCATTATGTCACAATGTACCTGTCACTGACATGTGACATTTAAATCAAGCCATACAGTGGCTAATGCTTGCTTTTTGACTGATGTGACGCATGACAGGCCCAAAATACTTTTTACTACTTTTTTTTTTTTAACAGCACTTGTTATACATATACATCTTATACATACGTATCATAATTACAGTGTGGGTCCAAAAGTCTCATAATGAACTCCTTTTCTTGTTGTCATGTGTAAACCACAGCTTAGAACAACTTCATTAGACTATATTCCACTGACCGGTTTTATGGAAAAGTATTGAACTATGAGCTTTTATTGTGTAAAGCTGGCCTTAATAATGGTGTATACAGCACATATGACCACATACTGCAGATGAAATGATGATTAAATGACCTTCAATCGATAAGGCTTTCATTAGCTACTACGCATCCAGTTTCCTGCCATGAAATATCTGGCATGAGAAATGAGGTCATATTTTACACCTACACATCACCTGAGGAGACAGAAGATTGGGAAGACAAGCCAAAATGTAGGAACATGCACGGGCACATCTGTGGGCACATGGCCCACTGGGAAATGAATCAGAGGCCATTATAAAGCAGGTGTTCATCTCAGGAGACGTGCCTTCCTTGACATACCGTTTGTTTACATCCCTTTCAGGCCCTTAATAACACACATTGTGTTATGTTCGGAGGCCGTCTAAACAAATGCAGGCTTTGAAGGCAACAGATTGTACTTTTTCTGGGGGCAAAAGTTCACAAGCTGATGTGAATGTTTTGTTTAGATGATTACTTGTAAGTTGAGTGTTCTATTCTACTGCAGTCGTGTAGGTGGCAGTAATAGGCATTACAAAGTGGTTGGCCTGTTTTACTCACTGAAAGAAAGGTTGGCTGCATTTTCGAAATGCTTAAAATCATAAATAAAAAAAAAACAAGATCCCTATGTGTATAGTCACCATAATTTACACTACTTTGGCAAGTTGTACATTTAAAAATGACACACAGAAGCAAGTCAAAACAAGCATTGCACTTTGTGCTTTGCTTGGTAGCTGAAACTACCAAAGGTGTAGGACAAAATAGCAACATGATCTATGGCAGCGCTTTTGATCATGTGAGGCACCAGAGGACTTTCAGCTTTGTGACAAGTTAGAGTTTTAATTTGCCATCAATCGTTAAGAATGGAGAGAAACATAAATGGCTCCATATGTGGGCATTCTGAAGTCCCATTAAACATTTTAAAACATTAAACGCCCACATGCATCTTACAGTGATGACTGCGACTGTCGCAACACATTACATGATGTCACTCAAATATGTAAAACCAAAATGGAGTCTGTTGGGTTGAATATGTCTGTTATTTTTATATTCTGATATACTTACCAGCTTAGATTTCCTGAAAAGCTTCTAAAACACACTTTTAAAGAGCGCCGTTGTCACACACGCAAAAGGCGAGAGCATCAAACACATTTGCTTTTACATTTGTCATTTCTGCATTCTACATTCATTCTTTTTTCCCATCAGAATGTTATCAGGGGGATGTCAGGAAAGAAAAGTGTATTTTTGTATTATAAAGTTGCCTTCTTCAGTTACTTAAATACAGTAATGTGATGTCTCCAATGTTTTCCCCAATGTATCGTGATCTCAATGGCCCTCGGACTAATGCCCACAGAGCCGAAATGGAAACCGAAACTAACCATTGCTTAAACATTTACTTGTGACTTTGGCCAGAGACCAGGAGAATGTGCAATAATACCGGAGCTTTGAACCCACGGCAGTTTGTTGACATTGTTTCCCTCCATTTGCGCACATTTTTATTTTGATTCTTGTGTTTTCATGTGACGTTGTAGCGATGGGGTGCATGGTTCCGAGTTGTGATTCAGGGGTTAGACTATAGGGGTCAGTGGTGTTTGCCTGCTAGTTAAAGGCTGTCCAAGAAAGAAGAAGAGAGGCTGAGCCGCTATGTCCGCATTGAAGTATGGGGTGCGTCTTGCTGTCAGGTATACGGTGCTGTGCTGTTTTGTAGATGCTGATAAAAGGTCTGATTTGTGCAGTCATCTTTCCTCATCGTCACACCCCCGACATTACAATATTTTATACTCTTATCTAACAGAGCTGCTGCGGAAATGTTGTTGTATGTCTTGACTACAACGGCAATAAAACTTTCAGACCTGTGAAAATCTTTCTTCCAGTGGCTAACAATCTGGAAAAAAAATAAATGGGTATAAGCCTTTGTGATTTGTTGCGACATAAGAGGTTTCCACTGTGTTACACTCCTGATCAAAATTTTACCACCGGTTGAAAAATTGCAGGAATTTACATTTTGCACTGTTTGATCCTAAAGAGGAAATGGGAGTGAGAAAACAAGTAAGCAAATGATTGCAAACAACCATTAAAGTGAAATAGGCTGTTCTTCAGCTGATCAAACATTTAAGACCACGGCCTTTAAAAGGCACAAATCTTGACAAAAATGTGTACGCAATGTCATTTTCTGTCAGGTGGTCACACCGTCATGATCTCTCGATGACAAAGGCAAAAAAGCTTTCTCTCTTTGAACATGGTCCGACTGTTGAGCTACATGAGCAATTTGATCAGGAGTGTATCATTTTCATTGCCATAATAACACGACAAAATCACTAGTTACACTGTGATTCCAAACGTAACACAGTACTTGAGTCATTTTATCTTTAAGTCTAATATAGTGAATACATTGTCTATTGACACCAGACACCCATTATGCTTCATGCATTTTTGAAGCAGTCACGCCCACAGTTTACCCACCCTCACCTCATATCTCTACTGCCTGAGGCAAGGGATGGCAGCCTCTCACGTTCAGGCAAGTTGGAGGCCGGCCAGAAGGGGACTGGCTTCCCGCTTGTATCAGGGAGGAACCGGGGTGCCAGGATATCCAAATAAGGACTATCCCATATCAGTTTGGCTCCATGACTCAGCATCAGTCTACCTATGAATATATATTAGTAGGATAAGAGCAAGGAGGACATCTGAAATAATGGACTTCAACGTGAACTGTCTACAACACTGGATTATACCCGTTGGATTCATCTTGGAGTATTGTTTTTAATTGACCATAACATTTTAAAAATTCCTTTGGGCGAAAAGGCCTCATCGTGTTTACAGCGGCGGTTCCTGGCAACTTGCGTCATTACACGCCTCTGACATCCTGGAGGCGGAGCTATGAGGACCCAGCGACCAATCAGCGCCACGGATCATGTGTCACTCCAAGGGTGGCGCTCTCTGGAGTCCGGGGAGTATAAATGCAGAAAAGTGTTGCGCAGCTTGTCATTAAAGAGGAAACAGGCACATTTGGGCAGAGTCAGAACAATAAAGGCTCACCGACACACGCGTGGAATGAAAACATCTGAATTAGTTACTGGACTCCGCTTTGCTTCCAACTAAAGGTACAAATCGACGACTTGGTATAGTAGAGTTCCACTATTTTGGAAGTTTTGCTGTTTTTGATAGTGATCTTCAGTATAGTAATACAGCTGGACTTGCTGGAAATTGAGTTGGGACACCTTCACGAACTCTTGTAGCCTATTTGTCTGATTTGAAAGCAAATATGTCCACAATAATGGAACAGCCTTTTTATGACGACTCGTTTCTCTCTGCTTATGGCCATCCAGGCGCAGCCCTGCCAGACTACAAGTTGCTAAAGCAGAACATGAACTTGAACTTCTCCGATCCTTACCGGAGCTCCAACTTCAAGTCTCAGCACCTGCGCGCCGACACAGAGTTCTATTCGGCGGCCGCGGCGGACTCGGGGCCCCTCAAGCTCGCCTCTCCTGATTTGGAGCGACTAATCATCCAAAACAGCAACGGGCTCATCACCACCACGCCGACACCGAGCCAGTACCTCTACAACCGCGGCATCACAGAGGAGCAGGAGGGTTTTGCTGAAGGTTTCGTGAAGGCGCTGGACGACCTCCACAAGATGAACCAAATGGCACCGCCCAACGTGTCCATCGGAGCCGGGGGTGTCGCGTGTTCGGCACCCGGCTCGGTTTTCGGGCCATCCATGCAACCGGAACCGCTTGAGTACACCAACCTGAGCAGCTGCTCCACAAACCCCAGCATGTCGTCGGCGGTCAGCTACCCGTCCACCACGATCAGCTACCTGCCGCACCACCCCTACCACCAGCAGCACCCCCAAACCGCCGCGCACGCATCTCACCCCTTCCACGCCGGGCTCCACGCACAGCGCTTCGGTGGCTTGAAAGAGGAGCCTCAGACCGTCCCGGACATGCACAGCAGCGACAACAGCTCCCCGCCCATGTCCCCCATCGACCTAGAGAACCAGGAGCGGATCAAGGCGGAGCGCAAGCGGCTCCGGAACAGGCTGGCAGCGTCCAAGTGTCGGAGGCGCAAGCTGGAGCGCATCGCCCGTCTGGAGGACAGAGTGAAAGTTCTCAAAACGGACAACGCCGGACTATCCAACACGGCCTCGCTGCTCCGGGAGCAGGTGGCTCAACTCAAACAGAAAGTGATGACACACGTGAGCAGCGGCTGTCAACTCATGTTGTCTCCCAAAGTCAAGTCTTACTGAGGAAGCAGAAGCACTTTGAAAACACTGGACTGGAACTGCACTGACAGCACTGGGAACTGGATTGTTGTGGCTGAAGCAAAATACTTGCAAAAAAAAAAAAACCAAAAAAAAAAACAAACACTGTGGGCATTTTGGAACACGAACTGAACTGTTTACATTTTGTAAATTGTGATGATTCCGATGTAACTTATTTCTGTTTGTCAGGTTGAGCCTGACATTTTTTGTACTTGTACAGTATATATATTTAAGTAAAAGAAAAGTCACGATTAAGAAATGTGTTTTCTTTGAGGTTTTGTGACATTTCTCAAGAGCACTGCCTGGGTTTGTTGCAATCATCTGCCCTGTCAGCAGTTTAGTTTGACATTCAAAACACCTCAGACAGCATTGTTTCCTATTTACGTACTAACCACTCCTTATAAGGATAACTTCTCACAAACGTCACCACACTAATAGGTTTCCGGGAACTCCCTCCTACAATGCTGGTCAGAGAGGCCGCACCACCACAAGCGTGTGTGTGGGCTTGTCAGCAAGCGTTGGGAATTCCCCAATTCTGTGCTGCGTTTTTCCCAAACAAGCTGTGCAAACGGTAAACGTAAAAATTCCAGACAAGTTGATTGTTGTCAGCAGCTGGGTTAGGCATTTGCTAGAATAAGCCCAGCATTCACTGTGAAATAACTAGGTCACAGTAAGAAGGTGTGTTAAGTGCTTCACCTTATCTGAGTGGCGGAAAGCATACAAGTGAGAGAAAATCTGATGTGCTAATATAACTCAGGGGTGTCCAAACCTTCCCATGAGGGATGCATAGTGAAAAAAAATCAAAGGCTGTGTAAACAGGCTAAAACCAACCCAATATCGATATGCAATGAAGTTAGTTAATGCACCTCACCGTCGTTACAGATGACATTGATTACTTTGTTAGTATCAACTTTAAAAAAATGTGTTTAAATTCAATTTTTTAAATATGGCATACGTCAAAAAAAAGCTGTGAAACGTAAATGGCCACCGCACCACACTTTGGACACTCCTGCTTTACACAGGGTCAACATCAGCATAGTTAAAATTTCTGATTTACACAGCAATCCAGCATTTCATTGATGTGTGGGTGTGTGTGTGTGGCATTTCCAAGTTAAAACCCGAAGACCACAGTAGTTTCCTTTTCGGTCATGTTGAATTGTGCAAATGTAAAACATGTGATGTAATTCAATGTAACTTTGCACGTTCGAGACAAATAAACCACCCCCAAATCACAAACTGGGTGCTCAAGGTAGGTACTGTAGGAGTGTTTGGGACTGTAGGTTCAAATGTCAAAGAAGTGGCACCACCTAGCGATGACCATGTGGTATGGCATTCAGCGCACAACAAACAGTTTAGTGATTCATGAAGACAAACGAGCACATTCTTTATCATCCTGCTGCTTTAATTAATGGCAACATTAGAAACAGCCAGCAATATTATCAATACTTTCCTGGAAAACTAGTAAATGTACTTTTCAGTGCTTGAGACTTGTCCCACCAGTTATATACTGGATGTAATAAAGATTACAAAAAAAAAAAAAATTTACTGGAAACGGGCATTGAACATATGGGAAGCCGTGTATGACTACTCCACAGACGCAACCTCAGTGTGTGGGCAAGTGCTAAGTTTAGTAGAACATCACATTGTTACTGCTTGGAGAAGTAGTCTTTACTCTTCTCTACATCAGGAATGATGGTGTCGCTACCTGGTTTCCAGCCTGCAGGGCACACTGAGAAAGGACAGAGTGCTTGTTTACATATCAGTCATTGACACAGCAGTACAAATGTACAAAGTACAAACGTCAACTACCTTGTGGGAGTATCTGATCACTTGCGTGTTTAAAGTCAATCAACTCACCTTGCTAGCACAATTTGAAATAACAAGCATTTCATATTTCTACAGTGCAAAATTCAACATATCCTCAACAGTTTAGGTTTGGAGTAAAGCATTAGGCATCACATCAGCTAACATCTCACAAGCTTCCAAGTGACCAAGCTGTGCTCGATGACATCTACAGTAATTTGCATAATTGGCCATGACACAAAACTCCAGCCAGAGTGGAGATTTTTGGAAAAGGACTGTGTGCAAAACTGATCCGTTGTGTTTGAGTCATGTGCGACATCTCATATGTAAACCTTATTTAACAGAACATCAAGTTGACTTACGGGTGTAATGGGTGCCACACGTGGGACGTGATGTCACCTCTAGTCCATTTATTTTCAATGGAACCTGCACGACAGGGCGATCGCGAGTCACCCTACAACCAAGCGACACGCGAAATACATGCATGTTAAATTTTGTGCTCATGTTGGCTTGCGACGCGATCCCAGAAAGTTGAAAATTGCTCAACTTTTCATCCCTATAGTCCAGATGAGGACCAATCAGCGGGTGTTTCATTGACTGACCAATGCAATGAGCGGCCAGGATACTATTCAGTACTCTCAGGATAGTCTGCCACCTTCCGTGTGTGGAACAGATTAATTTCATGTTGTGCAGCGACTAACACACGTCAGTTGCGGCAGAATTACAATGCCAACTACTGTACAGAGTTGTAACAAGCTACACAGATGCCATTCTAAATGTTTGTGAGCAAGGACAAACGGGGGTTGGCGGGCGGGGGTGGAGTAAAGCAGCACCAAATTTGTGGTGGTCCAAATATATTGGTGACGGGCCACCACAATTTCATGTATGAGAAACACCGCTTTCAGCAGTCACGTCGGTATTACCGTAAATTTCTGCTCACCTTCGCCGTATTTGTCTGTGTGCTGGAAGGCCTGGACCAGACGCAGGGTCTCATCCACGGAGCGACCCACGGGCAAGTCATTGATGGTGATCTGCCTCAAAATGCCTTTGTCGTCAATCACGAACAGACCCCTGACAGACAGAAGGCAAGGTTTTATAAGATTGTTTTTTTTTTAGTCACTGGAGTTACATGCCACCTCCCACTTCAAGGGCTGCATCTGAAGTCCCATCAGGTCATAAGAGCAAGGCGATCTCATTTGAAAGCTTTAATCAACGTAACTTTCTTTTGCCATTTTGTGGAAAATGCAGTGATGCGCATGGTTCCACGTCCACACCCCCCGCCCGTGCTTGCATGGGTTAAACTCAGGTTTACTCCCACAGTGTGCTGGTTCTGTATGTGCCATGTAATTGACGGGCAACCAGTCCAGGAAATCCCCACAAATCTACACCCCCAAGAGAAAGCTGCAAGGGCTTTCACATGGTGCCGCTGAAGAAAGCACCGCACTGGAATTAGGACACAGCTATACTGTCTGCGTGTGTTCTGACACCTGTATGAAATGCCTTCATCCTCCTTCAGCACACCGTAGTCTCTTGAGATGCTCTTTGTCAGGTCTGCCACCAGGGGGATTTTCATGTTACCCAGACCTCCCTGTTTGCGAGGAGTGTTGATCCTACAAGGGAAAAGCAATATTGACAAATACCAATGTCAATTAGGTTCTTTTTCCACTCTTGAAAACAAAATAAACACTTCAAATATCAACTAATTTGCAAGTTAGAAATCCCCAATTTCCTCATATCTTTCAGAACCTTCTAGAAACTGGACCTTGGACTGTTCTGTTAGTCACATCATAAGCGTCTGCTTATCTAGTGCACGCAGAGGGACTCAGTAACAGGCGATAACCTGATCCAGCAGGGTGGGTGCTTCTTCAAGCCAGCAGGATTTGCACACAATACAAGAAAGTTCTGCTTCTGAGCAAGGCTGTCAGTTGTACCACTAACGTTTCCCCAGTATCCCCATTGCTTCTATCACCTCACAAACAATCCATACATTGCTTTTGCAAATATACTGTAGCACACACAAGGTATGTGCATTTACAGGTGTTTTCTATTTTTACCAAGAGGTCAGGTGTGTTTGCGGTGGAGGCACACTCCACATTCACAAATATATTTCTCTATTTTTGGACATTGATACAACTGGGGTATGCTATGATTTTAATTTAAAATAAAAAGGTCGGGCCCTAAAAAGGGACAAAGACAAAATTATTGTTTCGGGAGAAAATCGCAGGGCTCTCACCAAGCCAAGTGACTGAAGTGAGAGTCTACGGAGCAGCCGACCACCTCACAACCGATTTTTTTGAACTCTTCTGCTCGGTCGCTGAACGCCACAATCTCAGTGGGGCAGACGAATGTGAAATCCAGAGGGTAAAAGAAGAGGATGACATACTTCCCTACAAATGGGAAATTACACAACATATGTTACAAACAATACAGCCTCCAAGATGATGCGATGTACTGTATGTACAAAGTGTAAAAACCGGTGTAAATTGTGATGTTACCTTTGTAGTCAGACAGCTGGATGTCCTTAAACTGTCCATTCACTACAGCCGTGGCGTTAAAGTTTGGGGCAGGCTTGCCAATCTGAGCATTCCCAGCAGACATGATGATGATGATGATGAACTGCAAAAGACAGACTGAGGACTTTCCTTTTTTCCCCTTCCTTAAACTGCTTAGACTGTTTTGCACTTTTTGGGGGATCAAGCACTCCTTTTAGCCTTGCTCAGTGAGTTAAACCATCGAGTCACATGCAAGTCATGTTCAAACTGCAGGGAACAAAAGCCTATTAAGAAACTTGCATAACCTAGACAAGCAATACCCTAGGAGGCTTTTGGATTTGTGCACATACGGGCATACTTGAGATTAATTAAATAATCTGCAGCCGTTGTTGCATTTAGCGCCAAACAAGAGACGCACAAAACGTAGTTTGACGAAAAATGTTAAATCTTCACTTTACGTTACGTTTTCGCATGTGGTGCAGTTATTGCTGAAGCTGGACAATACCATTAAAATAAAATAATAGCAGCTGTGATACAACAAATAAGTACGTCTGGCCAGTGCGCAGAGTGGGGACAAAGAACCAAAAGGCCCCCCACACACACTTAAGGATAGTAGCAAGCGACCCGCACAGCCTGCTCGAGCGTCATGTTAGCTTATCTAACATCGCTCAACCACATTTCAGCTTTCCCCTTTTCCTAATTAAACGTTCATTGCACACTGTCCAGTAACAGTGGCGCGATGATAATTTGCAATTGAAAAGTGAAGAAAATGTATCGTTCTCACCTTTCTGGAAGGCCAGAGAGAAGTTGTCAGCACCACATAGAGCTGCACCGCGGTGGGGAAGGTTTGCTCAATCGACTCACTGCGGCTGCGTGAAATAAGTAGGCTGTACCAGGCTGTGGGCGAGGGACCAAAGTAAAATGACACTTCAAAGTAAACATTATTCTATCAGTCTGTTCCGTTTGATTGATTATGTATAATTCAAGATCAATTAAACCCATCTATTGTGATGCTACTCGTTTCATCAGATTATACTGCGCAAGTGTACTACTTGTTGTGGGTGGGACCAGTGAGTCAACCTTAGCCAGTAGTTTTACTTTGAATGGCAAGACGCAATCCAGGACTGCTACTTCCGCTTAGCATGTTTTACGGTGGTTGACTGAGGGGACAGTCATCTGTGGTTAACAGGTAAATTAACTTGTTTTCTACATGTGATCGATTAGTTTGTCTTCATATCAGGGCGACTGAGTTACCGCCTCACCTTTTCCTTTAAACAGTTTTTCACGACTTAATTGCAGGAGACGTTAGCATGCTTGCACAGCAAAACAAAGGGTGGGTGGCGCAGACTTAACCTTTATTGCTTTTATTCGGGTTAAAACAGATTTGTAGCATGGTGATTCACGAAAATGACCTGACGAACAATATGTAGGATATATTTACGTTTGTTTTTTCGCTGCCTCTATGATAGGATTATGGCTGAACTTTATTTACAACCGTACAAGTTAAAATTACCACTTTAACGCACCAGACACTCCCTCCCCCCTTTAAAATATATAATAACTACATAATTAATATTGCATGTTGCCCATAATATGAGATCATATACTGTGTATTTCTGCATCTTCAGCTTGGTTGCTCCGCTACCTACAGGAAGAGAGAGATCCAGACATCCTCAGCGGGTTACAGCGGATTCAAAACCAGCACCACAATCATGGCGACCCCACAAGAGATGGATCAACAACGATCTCCAGTCAGACCATCAGCGCCGTTGCTTCTGGCCACATCTCCTTCGGCTTTAAGACAACATAAGGGCAGCAATTTATCTTCTTCAGAGCACCAAACCACAACGACGAAGCCATTGTGGGCGCCTCTTGAAACAGATGCTCCCATTACGCTAGGTAGGGAGACCCTCGGAGTGATGAAATAAGAAATGCTGAGGCATGGATGCAGCAGGTCTCCAACCTTTTTAGATCCATGGACCAGCTTGAGGTGGTGGGTGGCGGTGTCCTACATTATAGCAATCTAATTGATCTTATTTAGTATGTATTGTGTAAAACTAAGGAACAACATCAAACTAAAAGCACAAAACGAATACAGACCCAACATCCACCAGTAGGAGCCTGGAGTTTGTTTTTCAGAGAGACGATTACCACGTTGCTGTTTGATGTATGTGGTAACGGGCATGAATCAACTTGAGATTGTGCACCAAACAAATATGCACATTAGCACTCAATAACATCATCAAACCTTACCTTTATGCATTCACACATATTATCAGCATCAAATATGAGGTAAAATACAGTATAGAAGCCATCGTATCCTTCACGGACACATGACCAATCAAAGGGAATGGGAACTATTATATAACATTAACATATAATCATGCTAGCGGACTGATTGCAGCAGCGGGTTGCGGCCGTAATGCCTTGTTACGGTTACGTGACGGCAAACGCGGTGAAATTGTTTGTGTTCTTGCCAAGAAGTGAATGAGAGAACCATGGCTTGCTTCAAAGTAAAACATTGATAGAGAAACCGAACATTTAAAGTGAATGGATGAACCAGTATAAGTTCATTCTTCCAGAATCCAGTGCCAAACTGATTTAGACAGATTTGTGAACGATATTTTTAAGAGAAATAGGCCTTTTGTGTACATAGAAGTTTTGCGTGTAGGTGAGTGAATGAATGACACATGATGCTTTTTGCTTATCTTTTTTTTCCCCTAATTTTGCAGCGTCACTTAACGACGATGAGGCCCACGTTTGCCAACTTTGTAGCTGCTGGTATGAGACACGGAAAGGTCTGTCCAGTCATGCCCGCTTTCATCTACGGCAGCTCGGAATCCCTGACAATGAAATTAAGGGCAGCCCCATTGACTTTCTATACCAGATAATGAACGAGGAGGACCTCAAGTCCTTCAGCAAGGATCAACAGGAGCACCGCTCTGAAAACAGTTTACTTGGGACTCCCCCTAAACGTCCCTCAGGACTGTCCTCTCCACACACGTCTCCTCCTTGTAAGCGATCAAAGTCCTCTGAGGAGTGCACCTGTACTCTTTGCGGGGAGAAATGTAAAAATCGAAGAGGCCTGGCCAGCCATGCACGCTCTCACCTGCGTCAGATTGGGGTGCTTGACCTACTGGGGAAAGAAGAGTCTGCTATTGACACTATTCAGGATCTGGTGAGCAGTGGCGTGTTAGAAACCATGAACCCCCCTAAAATGAAAAGTATCTCCAGCCCCAACGCTGTTCTCTCGTCAGCACCAGCCTCCCCTGTAGCTTCCCAACCTGTGTCTCCAGTCACAGGGCAATCCAGGTCCCCTTTTCCCTCCACTTTCCAGAGCCCTGCAAAGTCTCCTCAGATCCCAGGGAATCGGGCTCCAAAGGCTAAGAAGGGCTTTCGTTTGGCGGTGGACCCCCTCCTCAGAAAGCCCAAGCCGGAGCCTTTGGAGGTTGATGTGTCTGCACTGATGGGATCCAGCTGTAGCAGCAGCAGCCCCCCCACTCTGAGCTCATCAGCTCTTGTAACGCCTTCAAAGTCTCTCAGTGCAGGTAACATTCTCAGCAGATGCATTGCTTGGCTTCCATTTGTTTTGTTGCATCAGTCACACGTTCTTATTGCTCAACATCTCCAACAGATGAACAGTCACCACCAACAGTCCTTTGCGACTACTGCGGTCAACTCTTTGAGACCCGCAAAGCCCTCTCGTGCCACGCCCGCGCCCATCTGCGCCAGCTTGGTCTCACCTGGTCAATAAAGACGTCGCCGATTGATCTCCTCAAGGATGTTATGATGCAAGGGGAAGACGGCGGTAAGGGCTTTTTGTCCAGTGAGGCGTCATCGTTGAGGAAAGCCTCCTTGAGCCCTCAGCGTTCTAAAAGGATATTGGACACAACTTCAAACTCCTGCTCCTCACCTCTGGATTACTCCATGAAGGAGAAGCCTTCGTATAGCAAAAGTGAGGCTTTGCTCTTAGGTAAGGTATCACTGACGAGGATTTCCTTTGGATTACAGCTTTTTGGGGTGGGAGGGCACATTTGGGCTTTTAATTGATACACCAATAAAAACATGGGCACACACGTGCAGTGCAGCAAAGTGTATTGCAGTCGCTCCTCCACATTGCGTATACTTTTCACAAGATTTCATAATAGAAAGCCATAGAAAGACTCTCAATGATTCCATCCATCCATCCATTTTCTATACCGCTTCTCCTCTTTAGGGTCGCGGGGGCATGCTGGAGCCTATCCCGGCTGACTTCGGGCGACAGGCGGGGTACACCCTGGACTGGTCGCCAGCCAATTGCAGGGCACATATAGACACACACATATAGACAAACAACCATTCACACTCACATTCATACCTATGGACAATTTAGAGCCTCCAATTAACCTAACATGCATGTTTTTGGATGTGGGAGGAAACCTTAAATGATTCCACAATGTCAAAATAAAGACGTAATTTAATGCATGTGATTGCTCTTCTTTGGGCCTGTCATGATAAATAATAAATCAATTAACCGCATGATAAATAAAAACAAGCCCCATAATTTTGCTGGCCTCGATATATTGACCTGTGATTGCGTGTTTGTTTTCCCTCTCTCGCTCCCTCTCTCTCTACCAAACAGGCTGGATGACAACAGGGTTCACTCTGTAACACCTGGGCGTGTTTGTTCTATAGTAGAATGAACAGACTGAGTGAACCCTCGTGTCAGTCATTCATTCTCTTTGTCCCAGTGGTTAGAGAGGTGGGGCGCTAGCGAGTGTGCACTTGCTGGCTGCGTGTGTCGAGTGCTACATGATTGAATACTTTCTTCGTGCCTTTTGTGTATAAAACACAATGTGATGTCAGATTGCGGCCCATTTGAGCATCGTCATTTTGTGTCAATTAGGGCAGTTAACTAAATAATCCACGGTGGAACCTACATTTTAGCTGCCGTGGTCCCAGGAGAATAACACCTCACTGTGCACCAAACGCATTTTGCTGCTTCCAAAACATGTACTTGAACCGAACTCTGACCAAACATTACACCTCATTAAATGTAAACAGCGTATTGCAGACACAATGTTGCAAATGAATAAAGGAAGCGTATATGCAAAAGGCCTCACGTCTGCAATGACACACAGTGTCAACTTCAGAGTATTGTGGGGTTATTTCTCAGTTTTTTTGTCAATATTCAGACAGTAACGAAAGTGGCAAACTCAGAAATATGATACATGTTGCATTTCGGTTTTCTACTAATCTATTTTTTTCTAATCAAAATACTTTGGGGAACTATTGTTTTACATCATGTTTCCACAGAAGGTCAAGTGTGTTACAATGACTAACGTTAACTCTGGGTCAAAATCGTACTGACATTTTGTACATATTTAGAATCTTTAAATATTAAATCTTTGTTTTCAATTTACAATACAAACATGGTGAAACAGTCCTTAAAATTGCTGCAAAGATACCGTAAATTCTGGACTATAAGCCGCTACTTTTTTCACACACACGCTTTGAACCCTGCATCTTAAACAATGATACAGCTCATTTGTGGCTAAAGGAACTCCAGTTCCCATGATGCTTGGAGTGCAGATTCAGGAAGTAGTGAAGTGGACCCTAATATGACGTTTTGAAGTTTGCGTTCATGTTTTGATCTGACAAATCTTAAGCACGTTTCATCAAATGTAGACCGACTACTGCTTCTGCTTGGACCGCTTGAACCGAACAGGGGCAGCTGTTGAACTCCAATGAAAACAGGCGTCTCGTGTCACTCATCGGAGCTAGGGGACGCTGGGGACACCAAGTGTAGGTAGGATTGCACGGTTTATAGTGCATCCTTCTGTGAAAATATCCCATGTTACAACGTGGGCAACTGCGGCAGGTGCGCTAATAGTCTGGAATTTACAGTAATAAGTTTCTCTTTGTAACCTTAAAGGTCAACACTCGTCCATCTCCAATTTGTTTGGATTTCAAAATAATAGTTATTTTTCCCATATGAATTAATGAATATTAAATTAATGTTTCATGGTTGCTGTACAGGACAGGCAAAGTATGATCAATATTTTAACCTTCTTAACTCTCACACGTGTGTATTAATAAGTCAACCACTGTTATTTTTAGATGTAAAAACACTATAAACACAAAATGAATGAGAAGAGGGTGTGACATACGTAACTTTGGTGGCTTCAGTCATACTTAAGCTCATTCCGTTGCGTAGGTTGACCTCAGGGTATCATCACTGAGTTTAACTGATGGGCAATTAAAAGCTCAACTAAACTTGTCTCATTTGCTTGTGTTGATGTCAGACGCATCCTGCGAGGTGTGTGGGTTCAACTTTGAAAACCGCACGGCGCTAGCAAGCCACGCGCGGGCCCACCTTCGTCAGCTTGGTGTTGTGGAATGGAAGGCTGAAGGGGCGACATCACCGATTGAACACCTCAAGGAGTTTATGCAGAAGCACCCGGACAGGGTGGCTGCTCTCGGACGACGCTACCGGGAGGGAGAACTGTGCATTAAGAAGGTGGGTTGGGGCAATACTTTTTTTTTTTTTTTTTTTTAGATATTTTTTTTATTTTTAGGTGTGTAGCACCACATTATGAAATAATGGTTCATTATGTAACAATACATTTTCACCTGCTTATGTATGGCCGCACTTTGGACACCCCAGATTTACGTATTTCACCAGGAAGGCTGCCTCTAGAGTGTTTACAAGCTTTGGCTTCAAGCAGTATCGCTAGTCATGACACTCGCTTGTCACCCGCTGGGCTACACACTTGTGAA
Source organism: Dunckerocampus dactyliophorus (assembly GCF_027744805.1). Taxonomy (NCBI): domain Eukaryota; kingdom Metazoa; phylum Chordata; class Actinopteri; order Syngnathiformes; family Syngnathidae; genus Dunckerocampus; species Dunckerocampus dactyliophorus. Next base: position 24,651,048 of record NC_072824.1, on the reverse strand, counting down.
GGTGTTCTGCACGCTTCCACACCTCACCTTTCACAGCGTTACCAATGCACACTCCCTGCCCTTGTAGAGGTGCCTTGCACGCCTGTTTCTCCACACCTGTGGCAAATGTGTCACCTCTCGTGGGTGCTTGGGTCTGATCAGTACAGACACAAACACATGTCCCTCACTTTTAATGCTTACTGCGTAGGTGTTTGGTAGATAGATAGAAGATAGATACTTTATTCATCTCCAAGGGAAGAATATAATCTATAATGCATACCGAACTGAAAGCCCCTTAATGAAAAATTTGAATACAAATACTGTACTGTTACACCCCAAATAATACAAATTTTTATAAGAAAAAGTTATTATTTGTATATATAAAAAAAATATAAATGTAAATCATTCATTCTCTTCCCAGAAAGGGTCTTCATTATCCACTCTGTCGGACTCTGAATCTTTGCCTGCTTCCGAGATGAAGATCTCAGGGCATAATTTGGGCAAAGAGGACCAGGGCTCACCCAAAAAGCCGCCATCCTCTGTGGCAGCATGTGGAAACGCCGGTGTGCGCTCTCCAAGAGGTGAGCAGTGAAACAGGTACAGCAAGTACCTCTTCTTGAGTAGTTAATCTTGTTCTCTTTGAACACCACTTCTATTTTTTTTCCTCAGAACGTATGCCTCCAAAACCACTTGCACCTGTAGCAGAAGAAAATCAAGACACCAACTCCCAGCAACTATCAAGATCCGGCAACATCCCGGCGCTGCTGCCCAAACCTCCTTTAACTCCTTTGGTCAAACTGGTCGGAAAAGTTTACTCCCTCAAGTGCAGGTGAGAGTGGAAAATACAAATAGACTGTGTCACACAGTACAAAGTCACTCTGCATTGTTTTCCCTCCCCTCGTATCACTGCGCGCGTCCGCCAGCAGCCAACTGTTGCTCACATTTCCACATTTACTTCTGGGATAATGAAAGTAAACAGGTTTGACTACAAAACAAGTAATGGAAACATTGCCTTTAGCACAAAGCCAAGGCCAAAGTTGTCTGATAGCAATAGGAACAGGAAAACAGTGGAGTATATAGGGTGATTCAGACATGTTTTTGTTGTGACAGCCCATATGTCACATGTCCGCATCATTTTTGTAGATATTTTCTTTTATGACAGTATCACTCGGGCTCTCACTTTAACTCTCTCGAGCCACAGCAATCGTCATCCGCGCTTGTAAACACATACGCAGGCGGCAGCGCGCAGTCATACGAAGGGAGAGAAAATAATGCCAAACGATTGTAAGGTCTGACTTTTTTATGGAAAACGGTTTTGTGATGCAAATGTATTACACCTTTGAACGCATATTGTTTTGAGAAACAAAACGCTTTACTTAAGTAACCCCACCGAATAAGCACTTTCCTCAACACCGAAAACTGACCAAAACTCAGCTTACCGGACAAAGTGGGGGGAAAAAGTAACTGTTGATGCACTACACTGCTGATGTTATATAAGTTCTTGTCAGAAAAGCTGAACTATCCCTTTAAGCTCCTGGAATGGCCTTATCCTCAACAGCCTCTGCACCTTATAGAACGTTTGTGCACTTTTTAAAAGGCTGTATCTGTGCCAGGAAACCAACTAATTTGAATGAACTGCTAAGAAGAAGAAAGGCGCAGTATAAATCCAAGTTAATATTATTATTAAAAGTAATAGAAGTCTTGCATTGTATTATTTATAGTATTTTCTGGGGATGACACTTGTCAATACCGCCAGTTGGTCAATGTCAAATGATTTGATACGTCGTGCTGCAGTTTGATTCTTCTGCCTCCAGGTGGCCACAAAATGCCTTCTTGAAGGGTTGCCTAGCTTCTCCTTCTGCTCTACTACACTCTTCTGATCAAGCTTCTTTGTGTATGTTTTTTTTTTTTTGACAGGTTTTGTGAAAAAGTGTTTCACGGGCCACTGTCTGTTCAAGAGCAGTGGATCACACACCTGCAGAAACACATCCTGTCTCTGGGCTACAAAGGCAAAGAGTCTCCTCCTGCTGCTCCAGTATCTCCTCCAGCTCTCATTCATCCAGTAGCTGTCTAGTTTCAACAACTCTCCCAAAACACATGGATGAAAGGATCAATGTGTGGCTTATTTAGTAACTTTAAGTCAATCCACCATCCACCATTCTCTTTGTATTTGCACGCCCTTCTCATTGCGATTCAAATGATTCACCAAAAGTGATCAATTCAGTTGCGCTGCTGAATTATTAGCAACTTTATGAGGGACCAAACCTCATTTTAACTTCAAGCTGCACAGTGTAACCCTTTTGAATCCTTGTCAAGGCACATTTTTACACATTTTGCTGTGTGACATGTTCAAAAGTCTTAATGTATTTTATGTTGATACTTAAATATGGCAGAATACAAATGAGACTTTCTGTACTTAAGATTGTCTGCACGTACAGTATAACCATTGTTATCTACCCTTTTTACTATGTGTGCGCTCCTTTTAGTCATCCGTTTTAATACATGTAAATTAAATTCCGTCTCTTGTACATGGTGTGATTTTATTGAAAGTATTTTAGAACACAGGTCTTTCTGAGCTAAAATGACATTCCTGCATCTTTATTGGTAAATCGTTTTAACTTTCAAGGGGCTTGAAATGCTTTTGCGGTGTTGCCTTGTTCACACAATCATGATGCTATTGAAGAAAAAAAATCTAACATATGGAATTGAGTGAGGGGGATCTGGAGGTTGAACCCATAACTTTTTAGGGTATTTTTACACGCAATATGTATGCCGGGCCAGGTATATGTGTAGGTTTAAGTTTGACATACAGTATGTACAGTAAGCTCAGTGGATGCCTACACATTCACAATTCAGCAGTCACGGCTGTGCAAATTTGCAGGAAAAAAAATACAGTATTCAATTTTTTTCTCCACTTTTTCTTGCAGAAAACATTTCATTCACTGTAAGTCAGTAATTTATAAATATGTGATAATACAGGTCAAATGTACAGTATACATGTACCACTATTAGAAAGCCCACAGTTTTTAAATCTTTATGTCTTTATGCATCACTGATAAAAAAATTTTTTTCACATTTAACAGTTTGTTCGTCAGTCCTTGAATGCACCATAGTTGTGTTCTGTAACTGCCATTAAATATGATTTTAGCAACGCTGTCTGCTGCCGTCGTGGCTGGGCTAACTAGCAAGCTACTCATCCCACAACGGTGATATCCCATATTCACACATACTCATCACAACACAGTATCCATGTTGTTATCGTGTTATTGTTGTGAACAACTAAACATGGATCACTGGCACTATCTTGCAGTCGATCTGTCGGTTTCAGTAAGTAAACCCGCATTTTTATTTTACTAGAAATAATCTACAGTCGATCTGTCAGTTTCAGTAAGTAAAACCGCGTTTTGTTTTTACTAGAAATAATCTACAAATCTTCACATAGTATGGGGGTTTCATTCCAGGGATAGATAATCGGTGATTGCTGCACACTTTTCTTGTATTTTGCAGTGTGCATATGTAACGGATGCCAGCCTGTGAAGCTGTGCAAGTGTACGTTGGTAAACCTCACTCCCTCTACCTTAAGAGCTGCGCTTTTGGCCGTGTGGTCAGTGCTCTCGCCTCCCATTGTGAAGGTCGTGTGTTCGAGCCCCGGTGCGGGCGGTGCGAAACAGGGCGGGTTACACATAGAGCTGTCAGTGTCAGTCACTGCCAGACAAACGACATACAGTTGTCACCTCGCTACATCGTGATTCGAACATGGTTCCCTCACACTGTCGCGGTTTTTTGAAAATTAATAAATGACAGCTGTTTTGTGGTTCACTATGTGCAACCCGCCCAGTTTCGCACCGCCCGCACCGGGGCGCGAACACAGGACCTTCGCAATGGGAGGCGAGAGCACTGACCACACTGCCAAAAGCCTGGACTGTCAACCGTGAGTAAATATCAGTGAATGTTGTAATTGTGAATATGTCACTTACTTGGCTTTGTGGTGCATTCATGGCTGTATTTGGTTGAATCTGGTTCCCGGAACGTGTTCTCAACGTGACGTTACAGCCAAGATTGTGGCTGTTTAGAACTCTCGCAGGTGGGCCTTTGGAAATCACAACTTCCATTTCACTCGCATTTTATATTTGTTCATTGGCGGATGACAGCAGTATGTCTGTGGTCCACCATTGTTGTACCGGTTGTGATTAAATAGCAAAAAAAGGTAGTACAGCACGCGTTCTACCAAAAATTGTGGTCACAGCAGGCACACACTCCTTGTGACAGTCTGCAGCAGCGGGCAACTTATCCACTTCCCAGGGAGCAGTTCAGGAAATGAGGTGCCTTGTTAAAGGCCACATCAGCCATGGATGCATTGAGGTCTGGGGAAAACTGATCATTCTCCACTGTAGATTTTCATCCCGTCGTTTTATGTTGGAAAAAAGAGCAATAAAGGTTGTTTTTCGACACAAAATGAGTGGTACCTTGGAGACATTTGACCTCATGAAAGCACACACAATGATGCCAGACCGAGCATGTAACGATCCAAGCTGTCAGTTAAGTGCCAATAGAGTCGTTTTCCCGCCTTTTACTGCGCATCCTAAAACCTCCCGACGTGGCCGTGCCACGTGCTGGTTATGTAACACACCACTTAAGAGCAAAGACTGTGGAGAGAGATTTTCTTCGATCCTATCTGTGTTTTCAAACCACACTAGAATTGTCCCTGCGGTGTTGATAAAGTCTTATTAGTTCGCTGACGAAGCTCTTCGGATGAGGAGCGAAACGTCCGACACCTTCTTCACGGAAGTACAGATGACGTCTCAAGAAGCCTTTTCCTCGATGGACAACTCCTGTACGACTGAGAGCCTACACAGAAACAATTTATAATAAAAACATTATATATATATTTAAAGACAAATCTTTGTGTTTTTATTAGTTATCATTATCAGCATTTTAGCTTTTTCTAGTTACGTTACGCCTTTTTATTCTGTTTTTCCACTTTTGCTGGCATTTTGTTTATTTTATTTCTGCAATGAGCCACGTTCCACAGATGGGCCCTGCACCACTCTTTGGACACCCATGCGTGTTTTGCCAGGAAGGCGAGTGTGTCCAAACTCTGCCTTCTTGGCGATGTTGGTCAGGGGTTGCATTATGGAGGGGTTTTTTTTATATATTTTTTTTTTTACATCTTTCAGACATGCATTGCACAGCGTTACAGAGGTGGGGCTCACGCTCCCACGCTCTCGTGCACCTGCTGGGTGGATTCTTCCCCTTTGTTGTTGGCTTGTATTTAATTACTGAATAAATGCATGATGCAAGAAACACTTATATACGTGCCCTCTCTAAATATAGCGACCATGTCGCTAAATTGTCAGTACAGTTCTCTTCTATGTATGAGGTTTTTTATGAAACAGAACCAGTGATCGAGGGTGCTTAGCCAAATGCAAGGAGTGTCACTAGAACCGCTCTATGGTTAAGGGTGCAGACAAGTCTGAACTTCTGAAAAATCTTTAAGTAAAGTTGATCAAATGTAGAATTACTTCAGCTACATGTCACTCGCTGACGCTGACGTTGTGAACACTGAGTTAGGTTGGATCGCAAGGTGCGCCTAAAGCACTTAATGTGCGTTTCCAATAATGCCTTGCACACTGCCGCTTCCATATTACCTTTTTGTATCATTCCCACTAGCGATGCCGTAGTTCACATTCTTGATTGGCTTCGGGCTGTCCTGTTCCCACGATACAGCTAGTCACGTTTTAATCTCCCCTAATATTTAGCTAACATTACCAAAAGATAAGATACCAGCCCAGGCCCGTAACCAGGGGGGGTTCGGGGGGTTCAAACGAACCCCCCTGCGGGCGACCAAAGGTCCGCTTGGTTAAAAAAAAAAACAAAAAAAGCTGCTATCAAGGTGTGCAATTGTAACGGAGTGTAGATGTGCTGTGATAAATGATGGCAGAAGTGTTGCAACAGCGCCTGTTGCTGGTGAATAGTGGCATGTGCAAATTGCTGCAGGAAGTTGATGCTGAATTAGCGGTAGGTAAGGCTGAAACACATTGAAGTGATTCATATCGTGTAGGCCTGTGTAAATAGCATCCACCACTGAAGCCATGGCATGCTCAGTCGCCCAGTAAACTGATGAACTTATCTAAATAGGGCAAGCTTGATGTTGGCATTTTGCCCTTAAGCTTGTCATTTGGAGGAAATAACATTGTTGTTATGTCTGTCCAAAATATGCATCAGAAAAATGGTTTTTCGTCACTCCAAATACAAAATTTCCCCCTCCCCACGCTCGGTCGCTTCGCTCCCTCGCAAAAGGTCCATTCACTCAGATTTTTGCACCCCACCAAAAAATATCTGGTTACGGGCCTGCAGCCTTCATTTACTTTCTGCGTTGATTGTTACAAACAGCACCTTTCAAATGTGATGCATTATTGAAATATGCATCCTGGCCAGGGTTTTTCTCCACTGATAAATGGGCTCAAAAGTGCAACACAGGCTTTTTCATGCATTTGACTTGACTATTGACGACATGCTCCAATAACTGAAGTGCAGAGTGGAGTCAAACAAACTACATCAATTATACGACCCATTTTCCATTTAAAAGGAAGCCACTTGAGCCTACTAGCCCTTATTTACTCCACAAGAGACCACAAACAATAACAAATATTGTACTTCTTCCTTCCCGGATGCGATAAGGTCGATTTATTTGCAAGAACACAGCCTTATCTTGCATATTGATTTTGCCAAGTGTAGTATCCAGGCGGGATTTACATGTTGCCAAGCTTGATATGTGTTGACAACCGCAGTTTTATCAGGCCTGGACATCTCTGGAAGGAACAGCATAGAAACACACTGTAATCATTTCAATATAGTTGTCCCTCGCCATATCGCGCTTCAAATTTTGCAGCTTCACTATCATGGTTTTTTAAACACTAATTAATAAATCATGCTGTTTCATGGTTGATTACAGCCTATTAGTAAAAAAAAAAGCACATTTAAGCTAATTTTACATATTTTTGGCCTAAATTAAGCATTTTCAAGCATCACAATGGCTAAATGAACTAAAATACAAACATTAGGCAGAAGACGCACTCTAATTATTAATGCACTAGAATTGATCGCCAGAACAACAGGCTTTTATTGCAAGTTGAAATTATCTTACAGCAGGCACAAAAATAACAACATAATACTGATAGTAATAATACAGGCTACTGTTGCGGCCATAACCCACGACAAACTAAAACTCAACTCTGAACCCCCAACATCACTTCCTGTCCTCCACACATCTGTCTGCCTGCAACTAAGCACGCCTAGGAAACACATTTACAGACACAAGCACAAGTTTTATTTATGTTTTATATGGCTTATTTTCTCGGATTATATCAACTATATTGGGTAATATGAATGTAAAGGTAACTACATGCGAGTTATTTCATGTTTAGAGGGCTCTAATAATGTTTAAAAACTTATTAGAAGACTGTAAACAGGTTTTCTATGCCGTAACTCTGAAAATATTCTATTTATGAAGAAGAAATCCTACTTTGAGAAATTCACTTGTCATGGTCGGGTCTCATGGAACCAGTTAATTATGAGAGATTACTGTACATTACTGTACAAAATATGCCTCCACTGTGTTGATAGAAAATTGTCATATTACAAAATACTATCTATAACCAAACACACAAATTCCAAAGGAAGAACGTTCACAAACCGGCATGAAAATGATTCCAAAAACAAAACTTGTTGCGATTTAAACAATATTTTCCGGAAAAATTTCCCCTCTAACGTCACAAGAACTTGGAGATTTGACCTGCTGTTCTTCCCCAATTTTACGAGACTTCAAATCGGAGGTCATTACTCAATATAACAGCCACGGTTTCATCTTACGAATAACATTAAACTCATCACACAGCAACTTAACACTGAAAAGGTATGCCTCAGGAATTTACAAACATGTACCAATACGATTTAAAAAATGAAAAACTACATTTGAAAGTTTTCTCATAATGCACTTTGTTTGAGCAACGCATTTCATTGAGGGACAAGCAGCATAGAAAATGGATGGCGTGGCAATGTTGCCTCTGTCCACCAGAGGGAGCCCGGAGCGCCGAGCCCAGAGGGAGGCTGACGTCATTGCAGTGCCCCAATGAATGTTGCTCAGATGCAGTGCATTATGGGAAAACTTTAGACATATTTTTTTCATTTTAAACTTATATTGGTACATGTTTGTACATTTGTCAGGTGTACCTTTTGAGTGTTAAGTTGTTGTGTGATGAGGTCAGTGTTCATAGTAAGATTGTTATACTGTTATACCTCCTGCAATTTCCAGTGGGTTGACGAGATTGTTGTGAGTACGCTAATAGCTCGTGATTGGCTCACTGACTCTCGAGTGCCACAGTATTTAAACAATTAGTCATAGTTCTGAAGTAACAGAGATGCCACAAGATTAGAATTTAGCCATTAATTAGCTGCACCGCTGTATAAACCGCAGATTTCAAAGTTTAAGAAAAAAATAGTGGCTTCCATCCATCCATCCATTTTCTATAACGCTTCTCCTCATTATGGTCGCGGGGGCATGCTGGAGCCAATCCCAGCTGACTTCGAGCGACAGGAGGGGTGCACCCTGGACTGGTCGGCAGCCAATGGCAGGGCACATATAGACAAACAACCATTCACACTCACATTCATACCTATGGACAATTTAGAGTCCCCAATTAACCTAAAATGCATGTTTTTGGAATGTGGGAGGAACCCGGAGAACCCGTAGAAAACCCACACACGCACGGGGAGAACATGCAAACTCCACATAGAAATGCCCCAGGGAGAATCGAACCCAGGGCTTCCTGATCTCCAGACTGTGACTGTGTGAAAAGTAGCGACTTACACATCCGAATTTACGGTAAAAGCGTGTACGCAAGCTGGAAAGTCCAAAAATGGAGATAAAAGTCTGCCAAGTCCTTTAAGCGGCGGAACTGTAGACTTTCTGGTGACACACACTGTACTTCTGCATATTTAATAATCTAGCTTTTTCATGAGATGAATGGTCTGTTTACTGATGTTTATATTTCAAACTGCTATTTTTATTCCACAGAACCAGGGAAGGTTAGACTGACTCAACAAAGTAAAAGGTAATTCCAGGAAAAAGGTGCAGTGCTGGTGGCGGTGGTGTGTGTGTTTGTGTGTAGGTGCGTGCATGTGCGTGTGTGTGTGTGTGTATGGGGGGTGGGTGGTTGGGGACAGGCCAGTCACACTCTTCAATACTGCAGGAAGGGTCATTAGAAAGCCAGCAGTTGGCTGATTGCAGCAGCACTCAACTTGTCAGGAAGGTCCAAACTCAGTAGATTAGAGTGGATTGGAGTTTCAAATATGACTTTCAGAAATTTGTTCCAGCATGTTAGTTGTTTTTCATCATCGACCAAAAAACCCTAATCATTTATAGCATAAAGCGAAACATTCAGAAATGTGTGTTTGGTGAATTGTTTCTCTGTTGTAACATTATATAAGGTTGGAAACCTTGTTTGTTTCCATTTTTAAAAAGAGATGCTTGATATTGGCTTTCTTAACGATATCCGATACACTGATATTATCCAGCTCTGCATTCCTGTTACCGATCCAGGCAACCGCTTTTCCCTCAAACTAATGTCAGCAATGATGAACACGTTAGGCTTCTTTTACTGTGATGCCACCGGATGTATTCACAAATAAACACTGTTGATGCAAAACAGGACAAATACTGCAATATGCATTTGGTGGGATGAGCAGCACAATTGTCGATACCACCCAGGAACGTTTCTGCCTCAACCGCACACTTCTGAATGCTTTGTTTTGTGTTTAGATGATATTTACAGATATAAATAATGCACATCTCGCGTCATACAATGAGCAGAACAGTGGAATTTGTACATCATATACAGGAACTTTTAAAAGTGTCACACAAACGTACGAGTCATCCACAGATGCACAGCAGACAAGTCAAGTTCCAACTATGGAAGTAAAAATACCTGGCGGAGTTGTTGTAAATTGCGGCTTCATTCGGCAGCAAACAGGCCATTGTAGCTGGTTTTGGCTCATGAACAGCGGAAGGCCCAGCTTGTTTCCACACAGAATGTTTTGGATTTGTCACCATGTGTCATCTTGGCATGCTGTGGGGCGGAACGTCACAAGAAAGCCAAAATCGATCTGCCAGTCAATCTCTTGTCATCTGCCAGACAAAGTACTGTAGAAGATGACATGGGCCCTGTTTTACGTCAAATCTGATATTCCTGGATCTGCACCTTTGGATTTTTATGAAAATGTAATGGTTTCTCTTTTGGTGGAGATTGGATAAGTAGTTTTGAATAAGAACTGCTAACCAAACCCAAACAAAGACAATCATTTTGCATTAGGGGAAGTAGTGCATTGCAGTTTTTCTAATGTGTTTCCTTGGTTCCAGCTTGCTCTCTACTCAGGAGGAGTGTGTTGTCAGTGCTTTGTGTTGTTATTGGTTGTTTGTGTCAACATTCCAGCTTTTTCTCATTGTTCCTTTAGCTCTATTTTTACTGTTTTTTAAATTTTGTTTTGTTTCAGCAGTGAAGCAATGACTAATGAGGCACAGGACTCGAATGGCCCCTGGGCAGCACTTTGGGCACCACTACTTTTGTGGATCTTCATCGGGGTTTGGCGTGTGGCTCTGTGAGCAAACCGCAACTCCATTTGGCTGGTTGGCTTAGTGTCGTGGGCGAGCGATGGTGGTTGAGGAGAGAAGGGCTGGTCAATGTGTTACAACTGTCAGCCCTAACGATCTGCGTCGCCACAGCTTGAAGATTTTTTTGGAGGTGCAAGCATATGGCGTTATATTCGTGCCTCAATTTTGAGGACGTAAAGGCAGAGTACAGAAATAAAACTCAAGGGAAAAATAAAATTGTCTAATGCCACTTCATAACACGCCTCATACATAGAAGAGATCCGTGGGTTCTTGTTACCGACATGGTCGCTATATTTAGCGAGTAAGGGTGCAGGGAGTGTTTCAGGGAGCGTTTCTTGCATCATGCATTTATTTGGTAAGTAAATAAAAGCGGTCAACAAGGGTGAAGTATCCGCTTCACCTCTGACTGTACATACTGTAAGGTCTGAGGCCAACGTGAAAGATGCATAAACCTCTCCATAATGCAACCCAATCCCTGACCAGCGACAGAGCCAAGAAGACAGCTTGGACACACTCCTCCATCACCTGGTGAAACATACATGGTTCAAAAAGGGTCGCCCAGGGGCCATCTGTGGAACATAGCTCATTGCAGAAAAAAACCCAAAAACCCAGTAAAAGTGGAAAAATAGAGCAAAAAGACTAACAACCATTCTTTTCTATGCCTCTTATTCTGAACAGGAGGCTATGCTGGAGCCTATCCCAGCTGACTTTGGGCGAGAGGCGGGGTACACCGTGGAGTGGTCGCCAGCCAATCGCAGGGCACATACAGACAACCAATCATTCACACTCACATTCATACCTATGGACAATTTAGAGTCTCCAATTAACCTAACATGCATGTTTTTGGAATGTGGGAGGAAACCGGAGTACCCGGGCTAATGTAACTAGAAAAAGCTCAAATGCCGATACAAATAACTAATAAACACACAAAGATTTGTCTTTAAATATATGTATAATGCATATTTTATTATACATTTTTTATTATAATTGTTTTTATTATTATAAATTTTATTATATTTTTTTTATTTTAAATTTTATTATACATTCATATTTTTTTTTTTTTTTTAATATCAAAGGACAGCTGCATGGCCCTGATGTAAATAGATAAGACTTTGTAAAAAGATACTAGTAAATAAGACAAATACTATATCTGACATTATCAATGCTGACACCCGTATTGAAAAGCTTGTGTGCAGCCAAACGTTTGACAGGCAGCAGGAATTGCCTGTTAGAAAATGCATGTCACAAATGCTCATTTATTATTATAAAGCGGCATAGAAAATGGGTGGATATTATATACGATATACAATATTTATCGTAGCAGTGGTTTATTTGGTGTCAAAAAATGTTGACAATAATATTGTTTAGTGTCAATTTGCATAAACAATTGAAAACACACACGCGTTGCTTTGTGACTCGGTTAAATTAAAGTTTGTTTGTCCAGTCATATTTTTTCATTGTACTTTTCTTAAAATGAATTTTTAAATCTCGTCTTCTTGTGTACCCAGTCGCGTGCATGGCCTCGTCTCGTGAGTTGGGTGTCCCGTGACAGCCCCGGCCTCTACTAATGAACAACTCCTGGATTAGTTTGTGACTCATGTAAATCTTTGTGCAGTGTCTACGATGCATCTTTTGCTGCTCTCCTCCAAATCTCTCATGAGCTTTTTTTAGACGATTGTGGCAGTCAGCCAGCTGACTCCGCCCACTCTCCGTGACTGTTGTCTCCTCTGCATCCACAGAAGGTCAGAAATAGCGTCAAGGGAGTTTTAACGTCATTGTATCCTTGAACTGAGTGTTATCTGCGCCTGTAATAGCCAAATGTTGGTGGCATTCTTCATTGTCATGTGAAACTTCCACAAAAACTCTTCCTGCTCCTTTTCAGACATTCTGAGTTGTCAACTGTAGACATGAGATGTACTCTGATGTAACCTTGTATGCATGTTTGGAATAAATTCAACCAAACTAAACTGTTAAATGCTGTAACGTGATCCAGAATAATCACACTGCAGATCTCACGTGGGAAGCTTTGAAACATTGTATGCAGCCAAGTTTTTGAACCCTTCACCGTTTGGTTCATTCCGCCTCTCTCGCTCTCTCTCTCTCTCTCTCTCTCTCTACTGGGATCTGATTCCTGGGTTCAAGCATCATTGAAGCCCAAGGAGAGACAGAGCCTACAATGAATCTGGTGTGACTGAAAAACGCACTGCAGTGCCGCAATGCTGTTCTTCTTTTGAAAGAGAATGGACTGAATTTAAGAACGACAGCGTTCCAGATCACCGAGTCAAAAAGTATGCATACTTAAGCAAATATTGCATTTTCTAAATGAATCAAATACAAATATCATGAACAGGTTGTAATGTGTAGTATTGTACACTGGTCACTAGTTGTCCGTAACCCTACGTTATGTTACAATGATGACACAATAGCCTCGCAAGAAGTGCTGGTAAAAAAACGGACGTAAAAAGAAAACAACAACAAGGAACTCTCCCAATGCTAACATGTGTAAGTCTTCACTCAATCACGGTTTTTCAAAAATATATGAAATAAATATAATTTGTGGTTGAATACAACCTATTATTAGTTAAAAAAATATACATATTTCAGCAAATGTTGTGTGTTTTTTGCCTAAATTGAGCATTTTTAAGCATAAAAATGGCTAAATGAACTAAAATACAAAGACAAGGCATTCAACAGATACATTCAAAGGCGTTGAAGATATGTAGTATTCTACACTGGTCATTAGGTGTCAGTAATTCGGTGAGACACACACACTAGACTTGATCACCAGCCACCAACAGGCACAATAATCCCTAATAAAAACATAGGCCAATGTTGTGGCCGTAACTCACGGCAAGCTGAAACTCAACTCTGAATCCCCGATGTCACTTCCCGTCCGCCACACTGCTACCCGAGGGAACATATTTATATACGAGCACAAGTTTTATTTAAGTCAAATATATCTTATTTTCTATTACTATATCTTCTACATTGGGTGATACGAGTGTAAATGTGACTACAGGGGTGTTAGTTCATGTCTAGAGGGCTCTAATCATGTTCAAAATCACATTTAGAAGGTCATAAACAGGTTTTCAATGCTCTAACTACAGAAATATTCCATTTATAAATAAGCAATCCTGCTTCCTGGAAATTCACTTATCACGGTCGGGTCTGGAACTAATTAACCGTGATAAACGAGGGATTATGTACCCGTATTGGTAAATTGATAAAGCAAATCCCCGCTATTCTCCCCGCAAATGGCAAACAAACACGAATAATGGACGCATTTTTTTATTCTAGGCATACAGTGTATGTACACTACTGCACTTACACAATGTGCAGGTACATAACATCACTTCTTGTCTTGTTTATCCTGCTAGAAAATGTTAAGTGAGTTGACTTGTGTGACAGCGCCCTCTGCTGGATCCATAGCTGCAACACTCTTTTTCTCCTGCAGACTGCGCCATCAAACCACTTTGTTAAATTATCATAAACTAATTATTTTCAATTTACAGCAGAGAAAAAAATATGCGAATATGCAAGGGAACGAGCAAACTGAGCATTATCATTTTTATAAATATGGTTTTAGACACAGTTCTCGTATTGGATATTGTTCGATACAGTACATACTATGCTGTATATCAGTCAAGACTCTTCAATGATGTTGAATCAACACACTGCCGTACGCCCACAGTCCACAAACACGTATGTTTGGCAGACAGTGTGAACGTGAGTATGAATTATTGCCAGCCTGATTGAAATGTGATCCATCCAGGGTATACAATACCCCTCATCACCCTGTGACCTTGAACGGATAGGATAAGCGGTACAGAAAACAAAAGAATGAAAAAAATTGTACGGTTTATTGATTATTTTTTTTATAGAAACAGCCAGTTCATTTATCACATGAATGCCTTTTACTGCAAGGGCTCCTATCATTGATGCATGCAACCGTTGGACACAGCAAATACACTGTGGTGTCCATTTCAGGACTTGTTTGCTTTTTGTCTGCACTGAATGAAAGAGAAAGAGAAAGAGAAAGACATATGTGTTCGTGTCTCACATAAGGATTGTGGATGATGGGCAAAATACCGAAACAGGGCACTTTTCCTTTAAGGGACAGCAAGTGAGCCGGGTCAGTGGGTGTAATGATGATGATGCTTGTACCTGCTGCTGAATTTTACGATAAAGTTCAAGTGAGAACATATACAGCTCTAATCATTCCACTCTAAAAGTTAAGTTTGTAAAGGACGAGAGCGAACGAGCGCACACGTGGCTCTTGCGTATTTTCCCCCGCTGCCTCCACTCATCGCCGTGTTCACCAGCAAGAGCTTTCAATAAAGGTCAAACTGATGTTAAATGTTAATGTATCCATTTAATCCATCATTTATATGTAACTCACATTTTCCGCATGTAAAACTCGATTATTCTCTGTAAAATGAGTTTTGTGTTAATATTTTTGGGTGTCTGGAACGGATGAATTGGATTGCATTATTTCTTTAAACTGTTTACGTCTGACCTTTTGGAATGGCTTCATGACCAAAACCGAGGTTCCCTTCTATTTGGATTCATTTGGAGCACGCGGACAATGTCAAGGAATGAAGTGGACCTTTTTTTTATCTGGTTTTGAGCCAAGGTTGCCACGTGGAAAGCCAAAAAATCAAGAATCAGTCAGCATGGTTCTTCTCTTGGTATTATTCTTTTACATTTGTAGCTTCTTTTAGCCCCAAAGCCAAAGTGTGAGTCCATTGCAGATATTAGGAATTACAGTATATTTAGACAAATGACCTAATAGCACATTTAGATACATATTCAAGAAGCTAGACAAATGTGGATGTAATCAAGACTTTTCATCAATAATGCAACTTTATTTAACAGGCCTAAGCCAAGTTGCATAATAATATTGGGTGTATTGGGTGTGGTGATTTAAATGTTTTTAAAAAATCCATCGCTCAACTAATGTTGCAACTTAGCTCCTGCCTGTGGGAGACGAGCTGTGGGAGCCCAGATCATTTTTTTCCTCTTAAGGTCTGCCAAGTGAAACAGCTTACCAGGTTCAAAACATGCACACTTCAGTTCAGTTCCAGTCCGAAAGCTTGGAATGTGAAACTTCCCTGTGGATGGGGATTGGAAGAAAGAGCACCGACTGACACCTGCTAGATGCGTGGGCCGTGCACAACATGTCCCTCTGAGAAGAAACCTAATTGGATTCAGATGTTTTCAAGTCTGAATCACACTTTGGAGACCTCTCAGTATTTACAATGATATGATTGAGACACTCAGCCGTAGATGTTTTAATCCCCATGTGTAGGTAATGCTGTGCTCTTTTGATATGACAGCACAGAGAGTTTCAGACTTTTCCTCGACTGAATTTGTATACTTTCCTGTGTGAGTTCCATTGTGAGTGTGAGGTTGTGGTGAGGCGCATCATCATGGCTAAACATGTGGTTGAGTGTGTTAGGATGCCAGGACACACTGATCCATGAGCTCACGTCTTCATTGTTGGTATGAAGCCCACTTTGATTTGTTCCACAAATAAAGGAAACATAAAGAAAGCGGCGCAGCTCATGCCACGCAACATTTAGTACCGCATCGAAGATAACCAATCGACTTAACATTTTTAGCCTTTTTTTTTTTCCAACTAGTTCCAGCAATGCTTAACATGTGTGATAGCAGGGCAACAATGCTTGTTTTATTTGTATCTTGCGTTGATCACAGTATACACAATGATGATACATGCAACATAAAACAGGTAAAAAAAATAAAATAAAATAAATATATTTATAGTATTGTGCAAAAGTTTTAGGCCACCACTCGTTTTTTTGTTTTAATTAACGTTTCACAGCAATCATTTGACACAGTAAAACAGCACATTTATAAATAATATGGGGATTTTGTTTATTACAGTTTGAGTCACTATGGTATCAAAAGTACGGTCAACCCCTCGTATCATCATAGCACCCCCAGTTTGTCATCTTCCATGAACCAGTTGAATTTGATGAACAACACTTCCTTGGTGAAGGTCTGCACACTCCTAAGTGACATTTCTGTTGCAAGTGCTCCCTAGTTACAGTATGTTAGTGATGTTATAGCAATAACGTATGTCTCTAGAGCCTAGAGTGAGAAAAATCGAAACAAAAACCCTCATCCTCATGGACATGATACTACCTCTGACCAGTGACGTGTGGTGAGGTTCATGGTTGGCGGGGCATGAACTCCTTTGGAGTGCTTTTTTTTATGTTAATACAGGTTGCTCACTAAGAGGATAACAAGAAAAAGGAGAATTTAAGTCACTTTGATAAAAAAAAAAAAAATTCAAATTGCTTTGAGATACTTCTTATACATTTATTTATTTATTTTATTAACTAAAAAACGTTTGTGTTCTTTCCTTTTATCTGTATATGAAGTACATGCACCCGATTTTTCTCCGGGAAAATCTCTGATACTTTGTTGTAAAAGTCTGATCACCTCCTGGTGAGCTTGGGTATATAATCATCCACCTTGGCAGTCAAATTCATTCATTCATTCAGCAGAGCATAAAAATATCTTGCATTTGATTTGTTGCTCAAAAAAAAAAAATGTTGGCTTTTCATCTTAATAGAAGAACGGCAGTGACAAGCACCAGCTCACGCACGCCCCCACTCCTCAGGATGACGCCAGTACTGCAAGTGCCTCTCTTATGACAAGAAGTACACGAATAATGATGAGACACTACACAGGCTGTAGAAAGTAATGGTTTATAGTAAATGTTTCTCTAACATTACATGATTGACAACATGCTGACAAACAGTACGTTTTATTATTTTGTTTTTCTTCAGCGAAGAGGTTAACCTAGCATGATGCTGCTGTTAAAATGTGACTGTCAAGTTAGCTCAGAGGGCAACCTACTTCTGTAAGTCTGACATGTCCTCTGTGGTCTTGCTGCTATGTGGGGATGACAAATATGCCATTAAACTTCTATAGGGTCGACATACCAGGCCCAAGTCTTCTGTGGTTTTGTCGCTATAGGAGGATGACAAATTCACAAGAAGAAAGAGTTCACTCCAGTGCCTTTATCCAGTGAAGGAAAGCGTCCCATCACTCAGTCAGAACAAAGGTCAGAGTAGATATCGCGGCACTATAATGATCCACTGTATCACCTAAAGCGGTGAGCTGTCGTGTTGCTGTGTCACCACGGTACACTGTGTTCTTGGGGAAGGACTCTGCTGAGCCAGTTTACAGGCAGAGTTTAAAGGTAGAGTGAGTTATCCACCGCTGTGCTCCTGTAGTGTCACAACTGCGTGCAGTCTGCACTAAATCTGTCCCAGAATACACTCATCTCTGCGGGGAAGGTATCAGCAGGCAAGAATCCAGCTCCTTACACAAGCCCTCTCCCACTCATCAAACCTTGTGGCCCAATTAGATCTAAATTAAAAGCTTTAACTGCCCACAGAAGACCAGTGTTACAATGTAATTGAAGATTCTTTTTTTTATCATGGATCTCACACAGACAATGACGCTGAAATGAATTAGAGGGAGCTCTCATCATAAATCACCTTGTGCAGCATCCGATCTCAGTGACACTGATATGCGGCATGATAGGGTGTTCTAGCTCACGCGCTTTCTATTTATTGGCCGATCAATAACCGTCTGCAGCTCTCAATTTATGTCGGTGCGCAGCCATTGGAACCTAAGGATGCAGTAAATGTTATCTTTGACCCAATCGGCTGCATAGTGACAGACAGAAGTCATCGCCAATAACAAGAGATGACATCACCATCTTGAGAAGTACATGACTACCTTTGCCAAGGTAGTCATGTACAATTCATTTTGGTGGCTGTATGTTATCTGTTTGTCAGTTGCAGTTTATAGTGTCATACTCATATATGTTCCCAATAATTAGTCCCACGCATGAAATGAGAGGTAGTCCAACGTATTTCACACACAACACGCTCTGGGTATGATGCAGTGTAGTTCTACACCACTGCAAACTACAGGGTTAATAACAAACATATTTTTAAATGAATAATAATAATACTGTAATACTAATTATTTTGAATACAGATCTTGTATTTGATCTCATGAGATCGTGCAGATGTATCTAACAAAGTGGTGAATATTGTGGTGGTGAATATTGTTGAAATTTCCCGTGCATTGGATCAACAACTCTCACATGCGCCTCCATTTTCACATCTCCTCCCTGCTCCTCACCTTGCCCTCCCAACTACAGTGGGAGCTTTTGCTAAACAAGCCCAAACACAAGGACAGCAATGTACTTCAGGGTGTGACTGATCATTGTTTTCCACACCCAACAACTCAAGCACTGTAAAAGTGCTAATGTATTAGCAATTGATGTGAAACGGAGAAGGGGTAGGATTAAATAATCTCTGCTTCTTCCTACTTTTTTCCGGACAGGTGGAATTGTGAATTGTAATGTGAAGTGGTCCAATATAACCTGTATGAATGTTTGAGATAAATTAAACCAGATCATACCATACATGGCAACACAGTGGCGTAGTGGTTTGCACCTCTGTATCATAGTCAGGTGATCCGTGTTTGAATCTCCATAGGAGTTTGCATGCTCTCCAGGTACTCTGGCTTCCTCCCACAAGCGAAAAATGTGGGCTGGTGTGGTTACACGTGGTCTGCGGTTGTGAGGCCGGCTGGTTCTACTGCCAAATTTTCTGAAATGCCTTTGGAGACAGCTAATGGCAGAGAAATGAACATTCAATTCACTGGCAACATCTCTGGTGGACATTCCTGCAGTCACCATGCCTGTTGCAAGCTCCCTCAACATTTACGACATCTGTGCTATGTGATAACGCTGCACATTTTGGAGGGGCCATTTATTGTGGCCAGCCTAACGTACACCTGTGCAATAATCATGCTGTCTAATCAATATCTCGATATGCCACACCTGCGAGAGGGATGGATTATCTCAGCAATGGAGAAGTTCTCACTAACACAGGTTTAGACCGATTTGTGAACAATATTTGAGAGAAATAGGCCTCTTGTGTACATAGGAAAAGGAGCACGGGTATTGCAGCTGTTTTTGTGCGGCAAATTCTAAAAATATAATTGAACAAGAAAACAAAAAAAAATACAATGGCAAATATGGCAAAATCAGCAGTAATTTTACAAGAATTAAGTCAAAATATTAAGAGAACATTTTTTTAATCTAACAAGAAAAAGTCATAATTTTAGTCGTAATGTTACATCATTTTTATATCATTTTTATAGCATAAAGTTAAGCTTAAAGTGTTTCATTTTAAAAGTTGTAAAATTATGAAAAACAAAAAAAAACCAAAATAAAGTTGTCATTTTTGGAAAGTTAGGTTGAATAAAAAGTGGGAATAAAGTCCAAATATTATGAGAAGTACAAGATCGTTTAGGAAGAAAGTTGAAATGTATGAAACAATAACAGCAAAAATGGGAAAAAAAGAGCAAAGACCGAAGTTTATACTAATAATACAATTTTTCATGTATATCTCAGACGCAGGCTGTTTTATTGTAATATATAGAATTTGTTAGGGGCCACACGGTCGCCTTGTGGTTAGCATGTTGGCCACACAGTCTGGAGATCGGGAAAACTTGGGTTCAAATCTCCGTTGGGCATTTCTGTGTGGAGTTTGCATGTTCTCCACGTGCGTGCGTGGGTTTTCACCGGGTACTCCGGTTTCCTCCAACATTCCAAAAACATGCATGTTAGGTTAATTGGCGACTCTAAATTGTCCATAGGTATGAATGTGAGTGTGAATGGTTGTTTGTCTATATGTGCCCTGCGATTGGCTGGCGACCAGTCCAGGGTGTACCCCGCCTCTCACCCGAAGTCAGCTGGGATAGGCTCCAGCATACCCCCAGACCCTAATGAGGATAAGCGGCATAGAAAATAAATGGATGGCTATAATTTACTAGCATATCATCATGTGTTGCTTTACAAAATATCAAAGTGGCCTTTGCATCCTTTCATTTTTCATTGTGTGTGAAAAAGTTTAGACACCCCTGCTTCAGCGTTGAGTTCAGCTCATTTAAGATGGGAGAACAAACAAAAAGTGTTGCCTTTATATATTTTTTTGAATGTATATGAATTGTTTTTCTTCTACTTTCTTCTGGATTAACCATTTATTTTTCTAAATTTCCATTCCACTGCACCACACTTTATTTTATGTGTGTGATGTGGTTTATGTGTGTGATAGAATATGGGACAGTGTGACAGTGCGTGTGCGTGTGTGTGTGTTGGAAGAGTGTCTGCATGGATGGCTGCCACCAGCTACTATTTATTACATCTCTGCAGACTTGATTCAGAGACTTTGGCTCTTCAATCTGTCCTCGCTGCATGCAGACCCACTTACC
Organism: Dunckerocampus dactyliophorus; assembly: GCF_027744805.1. Lineage (NCBI taxonomy): Eukaryota > Metazoa > Chordata > Actinopteri > Syngnathiformes > Syngnathidae > Dunckerocampus > Dunckerocampus dactyliophorus. The sequence goes on along the minus strand of NC_072824.1, from coordinate 24,630,071 downwards.
ACGTTCCCATTCATTCATGCTGACGGCACCGCTCATGAATTATAACATGGACACTGCACACATAAGCAAAAAAAAAAAAAACAGAGCCCATGGTTCACCATGGTGTGTTTTGTTGTTGTCATGGATTTAGTCGTCCAGACCAGGAGACTCTCCATGCTTAAGCCATTGCATGGGGCTTTATTTGTCTTTTACTGTGATTTAAAGGGACAGGATATGCAGAAATGAAAAAAATCATTGATGAACAGAACAGAAGACTGAAGTCAGCGTAAGAACATGCCTTTACCAGCACTTCTTTATGCTGTTTTGCAAGTGGCACGAAGGTCACACACTTGATGTGGTTTACAGAAGGAATGTAGCTGGAGGAGATTTTGTATTATCTTTCAATGTGGCTTGAGAACGTCCCAGAAAGCAAAACACACTCCCTGATTTCTGTCCAACTCAAGACCGAGCATGCAGATCTTGACTCAATATGGGATTTAATCTGACTCGAGACACCATATTTGGTTATTAGATGACACATACAGAAGTTGCATTGATTTATTTGTGAGTCAGACTTTCTTTGTGCTGAATTGCATAATTGGAAAGGTGATCAGGTGGCTTAAAATGTGTAAGCCAAGCCCCCTTATTGTTTTCTCCTCAGGTAATTTAAGGAATGCAATCATAAACTACTGCACTGTTTGTTCAGGAAGTTTTTGTACAGGTAATGAAATAGAATTGGACCCATTTTTCGTTGGCTAAATCAGTGATATGAAGACAAAAGTGAAGGCAGCAGTGAAGCCCTGGCAAAGCGTCTACAAAGAGGAAACAAGAATTTGGTGGTGTCCGTGGTCTCCAGATGTGATGCAATCACTGACTGCAAAGGATTTCATACAAGTAATAAAAATGATTGTTATATGTTCACAGTTCGCACATCACTCTATCGCGTTTTTCAAAAATTAATTCATGAATAAATCACTGCCGTTTCGTGGTTGACTACGGCCTGATATTAGTCAAAAATAAAGCAATCTTTACATATTCTTGGCCTAAATTTAGCATTTTCAAGCATAAAAATATTCTAAATGAACTAAAATGCAAATCCAGTTTTAGGCAAATACGAGACTAATGAACTGTAGTCTACACTGGTCACTAGGTGTCACTAGTAACACTCACCAGACTTGATGCCAATGACAGGCTTTTATTCTTTCATAATTATTTAATCTCACAACTAATAATAACATTATAATAATAATCGGCATCATCATACAGTAATAATAACACGGGCTACTGTTGTGGCTGTTCTCCAGCTAAAACTCAGCTCTGAATCCCTTATGTCACTTCCTGTCCACACGTCCACAAGACAGTTATTGAAACACAAGTCTTATTTGTGCCTTAAATGGCTTATTTTCTCTGATTACATTTACTATATTGGGTAATATGAGTGTAAAGATGACTATAGGGGTGTTATTTTATGTCTAGAGGGCTCTAATAATATTAAAGGGTCGTAAACAGGTATTCTGTGATCTAACTATGACAATATTTGATTTATTAATAAGGACTCCTACTTTGCGGATATTGATTTATCGCGGCCAGTCGGGTACAGAACTAATTAACCGCGATGAACCTTAACCTTCACACAGGAAGATCCTAGCTGAGATTGCAGAATTACTTACTTTTTTTGCAAAGACAAAATGGAAAGACATTGTTCAAGACAACATCATCAAACATCATTTCTGTCTTTGGCAAGTTGCTTACTTCCTCTACTTTTAATTGGCCGCAATGATCCTTCACTTCCTTTACCCCTCACTTGATGTTTTTGGCGGCACACAAAAAGACAACTTGTGGCTTTCCACTCCTCGCAGCCAGCATCTTTTTAAAATGCCACTGCGGAATTCATTGAGCTCATGAACCACGTGCGGTCACATTCACACAACGTGGCCTTGTTACGCTGATGTTTGAATACCTGTGGTCGTCGAAAAATATATTTAAAATATTTAACAGCACAATTAATAGTGAATCAAAGTAAGGCATCACACATACGTAAACGCAATACAGCCTCTCAGAGAGGCAGACAGTGTTGGCAACTTTTGCTATAATTTTGGAGACTGACTGAAGTTGTAATGCCAATATTGAACACTTTCACACACACACACACACGCAACAAAAATACAACAATTTTCAACTTTAAGAAAATGTGATTTTCAATCTTGTGTGCTTCACCCCCTCTGAGTTTTCCAAAGAAACTTGGCTGTGTGTGATTCGAGCACTTTGTGGTCCGTGAAAGGAGGAAAGAGCCAAGCAGGGGCCTCAGATCAGATCAGAAGCAACAATATCTCGTTGCAGAAAAATACTAATGGCAGCCGAAGCATTAAATATCGTGCTATAAATTTTGACTTTTAATTATTTCAGGATTAATCCAAGGCAAAAAAAAAGCATATTTAACATTAATTATGCATTCCAGCTAACCTAATACTACAAATAAATAAATGGTATCTTTATTTTCTACGGTGTTCTGTTTGTCAGTCATATATAGTCATCCCCCGCCACTTCGAATTTTGCAGATTCACTCTCTCACGTTTTTTTTTAAAATATATTAATAAATAAATCATGCTGTTTCATGATTGAATATGGCCTATTAGTAGTCAAAAAATATGCATATTTAAGCAAATGTTACATATTTTTTGCCTAAATGAAGCATTTTCAAGCATAAAAACGGCTAAATGAACAAAAATACATATGGAGTGTAAGGCATTCAGAAGACGCATTCAAAGACATTATGAACGATATGTGGTATTCTACACTGGTCACTAGGTGTCAGTAATGTTACTGTAATGTTCAGTGAGACACACAAATGCCAGACTTGACAACAACAGGATTTTATTGCACATTTGAATTATCTCACAACAAGCACAATAATAATAAAATCATAATCGCAATCACAATAAAATCACAGGCTACCGTTGCTGCAGTAATCCACGGCAAGCTAAAACTCAACTCTGAACCCCCGGCGTCACTTTTTTGTCCGCCCGCCACTCAGCTCCCCTTGGGAACACTTTTATACCAACACACACAAGCACAAATCTTATTTATGTCCTAAATTGCTTATTGACTGATATTATGTCTACTATATTGGGTAATACAAGTGTAAAGGCAATCTATGAAAACAAATTACATTGTGCCCTCCGGGACAGCTCTTGTCAGCAAATACATTTTTTTGAGCCCCTGTCAGTCTGGGAATTGTCCTCCTAACTTTCCCCCCTATACGGCACCCCTGCCTCCACCTCTCACATCCAAGCCACAGCATGTGGAAGTATGTATCCAGCCGGGTCGCCAGGTCGTTGTAAAGCTAAAACAAACAAATCCACCTGTCCACAGTCTGCAGACAAAGACCCACAACCTGAGACATTATGCCTCATTTGTGGATTTCTTTCCAAGGCTTTGACAAACAGAAGTCAAAATGAAATGTTGCTCAAAACACAGCTGCAGATGTTTCTGAGGAACATCTGGAATTCCATAAGGTTGAATGACTTTGCCATGTATTTTCTTGTGAATTGCCAGCACAGCAAATATCCATAGAGCCACATCTGCACCAAGCAATACAGTTCAGTTCAGTTTGCCATTGTAGCATTTGGAATGGTAATTATTGATCCTGCTGGGCTGGCGATAGCTGTGTCTGCCGCACAGTCTTACATCCCAACAGTGAGACACACTGTAACCCACACCAATTAACATGAACAAGAAGCACCAACAACTTTGAATCCTTTCCTAGTTCTAACCTACAGCTCATTACCCCATTCATTTTCTACCACTCGCTGTTCTGTGATGGGTGAGCTGGAGCCCATCCCAGCTGACTACGGGCGAGAGGCGGGGTACACCCTGCACTGGTCGCCAGTCAATAATAGGGTACATATGGACCATTTACAACATATAAACCCACACAAGCACAAGGAGAACTGCAAACGCCACACAGAGAAGACCAAGCTGCGGTGAATCAAGTTCATGATCATCTGTATTAATTCTGTTTCCATTAACTAATTAATTCCTGACATTAATGATCTCAGCAATGTAAAATAAATCAATACATGAAAATATGTTTAAAAGAATGAAGACATATAATTAACACGGATGTCATAAAATTTTGTGTCGCAGGATTTCTCATTCGGAAAAAAACTGTGTCATGATAATTAATTTATCACATATTAAGAATCAATTAATAAATGAAAGCAAACTTGCCCACCCCAAACACATCCACCGACCCAGTTTTCCCATCTGGGAAAAAAACTACACAACAAGATGCAGAGCCTTCACAATCACAGTAACTAATCACAGTAACAGGGTTACAAATTCGTGCTAAAGTTAGCTTTTTCTCAGAAATAGCAACTAGCTATTTAGCTAGCTGTTACTATACTCGAAGCGGACTAACTTACTTAAGTAAATTAGTAAAGAAACAATAACACATTTGTTTTATCCTGATAATTTGTACAACATGAAAATAAATATGGCATATACTGTACGTATATATAAAAGTAAAGACCTACCTTTGGTCTGGCTGCCAGCTACCTTGCGTCATGTGACTCACTGTTTTCTTCTTCTACTATGCTAAACATGTTGTGGGACACACATTCCTTGCATAAAAATTCATATTTAAAACACCCTGCTGATTAAAACAAATGTTATCGCAGACATCTATGAATAAAATATTGCAAAAGAAAGGATTTTGTCATTTGAATTGCATTTGAATTGTTCTATTTGACATTTAATTTGGTCATCAAATGGATGGAACAACAGAAGAAGGGCAGCTTAGGGAGTACTTCAGACATTTGCTTGGACTGACCCATGGTAGTTGGTGTAAACACAGAGTGGATACAGCACACGAATAATGAAGATGATGATGATGAGCGGCTCTGCACAGCAGAGACGCCCACGTTGCGTGAAGACGCACAGACTATGAAACCTTAGCGTCCTCTCCTCCAACCTTCAGTGCAACTAACACTTGGACTGGAATACACGACATAAACCACACCGAGGGCTTTTTTTTTAATCTTTGCAAGAGCGGTGGAGTTATCCAAAAGGGAAACGAAGCAGTTTCCTTCGAAAACATCTTGGATTATTGCTGGTTATCTACAGGGACTTATTTTGCTTTTTCAGCTGGACTGTGACGGACATTTCTAATGTTAAGAGGTAAATTGTACTTATTTCATGGCTGTTACTATTATATTACTTTATTACTATGGAAAACAGGTATAAAAGTTTGCTTAAGACCTGCGTTGATTACCTGAGGATAATTATCATTGCTACAGTATTTTTAGCTTTGCATAAAAGCGCAATAACGATGGCCGAAGCATGTTGTGCAAATAAAAAAAAAAAACATCAGCAAAAACCCAGCTGTAGTTCTTTTTCCATCGTTTCCCTCGTGCACAGAACATCATTTTCTTTTGAAAATATTTTGCTTTTTCTGGTGTGCTTAGTTTGCTAGTGAGGGTTCAACTTTTCCATCCTCCATTTATATGTATACATACCTATAAGTAAAGCTTTATTAAATGTAAAATAAATAATTTTACATTAAAGTATTTAGATACGCTGTTTACAAGATGAACCCGCGGAGATACAGCGTAGATATTGATGCCTCCAATCCGTACATTTTCCAATGTCAAAAAGATACCCATATGTCCCCAAGATGTAAAAGTGTCAAGGGTACACAATTCTTGTATGTTTTTGGATACCACCCCAAATAACAAGCCAATGATGTACTTTATTTTTAGTAGAGCGGGGCTCGGTGATACTGCAACGTTTGTTTTCGATCCGATACCAAGTAAATACAAGGCTTGTACAGTGGAGCCCCACTTTTTACAGAGGATAATTTCCGTGACCACTAGCAAAGCAACTGATAGGGCTTACGCCCATAAAAATGTCAATTTTTGACACACTGCGCGTTCCCCTTCCAAACCCTCCTGCTAGCTTGAAGTTGATGTTCTCCTCCCGTTTCGGATCAACATTTACAACAGAAGGGATTGTTGTAATTATTAAATTAGATTTAGCTTCACAACCCTCCCCTTCTCTCTTCGATTGCCACTGTTCACTCGCGACACCGCATGGGATTGATGTAATACTTTGTCATTGTCATAGTGAAAAACAACAGAATGTTGGTAGAGCGTCATACACTGCATAGTAATAATGTAACAAATTGCATTTAAGCCCCAAATATGCCTCGCACACTTATTAAACACATTCAAAGTATAAAATGTATTCACAAGTCCAATGAAAAGGAAAAGCCGCAAATGCTAAAACTTCAAACTACTTCTCAAAACTACTTCCAGCAACTAGCTGCACCTCCAAGCTGAACTAAATAGTACTGATTACCCATCAGCATCAGGTGTGCTCATAGCGTTAAACAAAGGAAAGTAAAGATGCTGCCTATGGTGCAAAATAGGAAACAGAATGTACAAAATAAGAGCACCAAAGAGGAAATGAAAATGAAAACCAAGGAAAATACACAACCTGTCACGTGGATTGTGACAATTTCAACTTTATTGAAAAAATATCCTGTCTGGATCTGCCGGAGCAGCACAGCTTCCAGTTCGCTCGGCAACATTGGCGTAGCACGTGCTGTAGCCGGTAAAGTCAGGCCTTCAAAATAAAAAGCACACCAGTAAAATAACACGGCAAAATTGCTCTTATTTTCAAATGAAAAAATAAATATTGACAGGTAAGGAATGCAAGCTATTCCATTCATCTCCACGCTCTTTTGTCTTGCAGCCTCTTAAGTATGGACCGCATGAGCCTCAGTGTTCAGTCATGTTGTCTTTGAGCCGCTGGAACTCTACGTTTTCATCGCTCATTCCTCACTTCTCCAATGTCAGCGATGGGAAAGTGGAGGCCAGGGTGGCTTTCGAGGAGATGTCACAGCAGGCAAACCTCACCACTAGCGGCATCATGGTGGTGGTGTTCCCCATGACACTGGGCATCGTCTCCAACATTGTGGCTCTCGTCATCCTAGCCAACGCGTACTCCCTCCAGCGTCGGCGCTCCAAAGCCACCTTCCTCCTGTTTGCCACCTCCCTGGTGGTGACAGACTTCATCGGTCATGTCATCCCTGGTGCCCTGGTTCTGAGACTCTACCTGTCTGGAGGTGCACGCCCTGAGGACTACAGTTCATCTGATGGAATGTGCCAGTTCCTGGGAGGGAGCATGGTGTTCTTCGGCCTTTGTCCGCTCTTCATGGGTTGTGCCATGGCTGCAGAGCGTTGTCTGGGTGTCACCAAGCCACTGCTGCACTCCTCCTTGATCACAAGCACCCGCACTAAAATGTGCCTGTGTGTGATTTGGCTGGCCGCTCTGTGTGTGGCCTTGTTGCCATTCTTGAAACTGGGCTCTTACACCTACCAGGACCCGGGAACCTGGTGTTTCATTAAAGTTCTCAGCAACATTCAGCAGGTGGATGTGGCGTTCGTGGTGCTTTTCTCTGGGCTCGGCTTGATCTCCCTGGCCGTGGCGGTGGTGTGCAACACCATCAGCGGACTGACACTGGTGCTCGCTCGGCTCAGGAGGAAGCCTGGGTCGCATCATTCAGCCAAGTCACATGACATAGAGATGGTGGTGCAGCTGGTGGGGATCACAGTTACTTCGTGTATCTGCTGGTGCCCTCTACTGGTGAGTGTTAGGATGTACAAGAAGATAATAAAGTGCTGCATAAGCTGCACAAGTCTTTGGCCACCGCTAGCACTGGATATTAGACAGAAGGGAAATAATGAAGGTTCTATTGCATTTACTTTAAATCTCTTTAGCTTGAAGAACAACAAGAATAGGATATTTTTGAATTCTATCCTAATAAAGACACAGATACACAATTGTTTAAGGTCATTTAAGGATTGCTAAAAACAAGAGCCTAATTTCATGATGGATTTAATACAACACAATACTATCAACACTGACTGACTGCACTATTTAATGAGATCCAATACAAATAACCTGCCCTTACAAAGATAATAATTCTCAGTTTGGAGTATTAAAGTAACTAATAAATGAACAATATGTTTGTTATTGTGGTTGTAGTTGCACTGAATCTGGCTGGTACTATTTCGGTCTGCTTAAGTAGTTACATGAGCCAAACAAAATATTAGAAACGCATGTTGTGCACCCATCCATCCATTTTCTATGCCACTCGTCCTCACCAGGTTTGCGGGGGGTTATGCTGGAGCCTATCCCAGCTGATCTCAGGCGAGAAGCAGGGTACACCCTGAACTAGTCGCCAGCCAATTGCTTGTCGCAAAAACATACCGTATAGACAAACAACCATTCACACTCTTTATGACAATAGCATTGTAACGTAATGAGGAATAATAACATATTAGTAGCATAGAGTTGAAATATTATTATTATTTTCTTTTTAAGTCATAATATTATGAGAAAAAAAGAAAGTTGTAATTTTTGGATTGCGGCAAAAGTTCTGTTACAAGAATACAAAAATAAAAAAAATACAAAATATAATGGGAATAAAGTCATAATTACGGGAAGAAAATTTACAAGAACAAACTTGAAATAGTTGGGAAAACACAATAGAATTGGAAAAAAAACAGCTGTAATTTTATGAGAATAAAGCCAAAATATTAAGACAAAAAATTTGTTCTAATGAGAAAAAAGTGCCAATTTTTACAAGTTAATAATGTCATTTAAGTAGCATAGAGTTGAAATAGTAAAGAAAAAATATCTCATTTGTGGCTGTGGACAAAGTTATAACATTATAGGAATAAAGTCATAATAAAGTATTATGAAAATAACATTTATGAAAATTATTTAAGAAGAGTTGAAATATTTGGAAAAATTAAAAAACAGACCCTTTTTTACCTAATATCACAAAGGTGAGATGCAGTTTTTTCTTGCAATATGTATATAACTACATCTACAAAACATCAAAACGGCCCTCTTTTTATTTTTCAGCGGAAAAAGTCTGGACACCCCTGTACTGTAGTGTGGTGTGGGGTTCAGTGTGTGGCATAAATGGCAAAATTCATTCACAAATATCTGAAATTTCAAATCATAACATTACACACTTAAGTTATTACAATTTACACAATTGCATCCTCATGGATGACTCTGCCGACTGGAGGTCAAATGTCAAAGTGTTGCACAGCTATAAGTGACTTCGTATACGTGGCACTGGTCTATCGGGAGGAGGAGACTATCTGAAAGTTGCTTTTTTTTTTAGAACCAATAGCAAATAACAGTTGTCAGTTTAAAGCTCTTCTACCAACGGGAGATCTACATCTACAAACAGCACATGTTTCATGCCTACAGATCTTCGGCCTGATGTCCGCGATCCACTCCTACGCAGGATCCATCAGAGAGGACCTACCCAGCTACAAAATGTTGATGGTGATTGGTGTGAGACTGGCCACGTGGAACCAGATCCTGGACCCTTGGGTTTACATCTTGCTGCGCCGCACCGTGCTACGGAAAATTTACCTCATTGCAAAATGCCAAGCTGGCCTGGGGGGTAATATATTTGGCTGCTTGGACTCTGCATCTCCCCCCCAATCAGAAAAGAATGAAGAGCTATAGACTTCTTATCAAAGAAGGACGACAAAGAGTTATTTCTGGGCTGTTTTCTGAATATGAGGAAATATGTAACTCGTATCTTTGTAACATTACATTATTTTCTCACCTAACAAATGGAAGCTAGCTAAATGCTGTGATTTTGCACAAAACTTCATGAATATGTATATGATACTGTTTACTTTGGAGTGCTTATTTCATGTTGGGACAACAGAATGTGAATGTGCTGTGAAACATCTTCTATCCTGACACATTCAAAGCAAACATTTAGAAGAATAACATGTTGAGCCTACTTTTTGCATTGGATGAATGTAAAACAAATGGTATTGGTTAAAGCCTCACAGAGAGCTTATGAGTAAATACTAATGTATCATGATGGAATAGCCATGCTCCGTTACTGCACATTGAATGATTGTCTGCATGACGGGCTGTTGTGAAAGTTGACTCTGGAAAGGACATGCAGATAATTTTTAAATGACTACAAGTAAAAGCCATGGATTGTGACTAATATTTTGTGCGAGTACTTTTACTAGTCATTTGGCCAGAGTTTTGCAACATAAAGGAGACGTATGTAATTATAATAAAGACGGAATTAATTAAGCAGCCTTACTATAATTAGTGAGAGGAGCTCGATTTTAAGGACTCGGGCTTTGAAGGTCACACTTGTAGTTCAAGAACTGCAGACCAAAAAGAATAGCAGCTAGTTGTTTGAGAGATGCTCCCCATCCATGTTAGTCAGTGTGCTCATTCATCTGAATCTACACCAAAATGTATTTTTTTCTGGCCCAACACTACCTCCTCAAAATCATCATATTATAGCATAATAATGAGTAATAATTTAAAGGAGACCTATATCATTTTCGGGCCTTTGTATTGAGTTCTGGACTCCTATAGAGCAGCTACACGTGATAACCCGTACAGAAAGCTTTCTAGATCTTCCAGACTCTGCACCTCTTCCTGCGGTATTTCCTTCGATTTCCTGCCTCCCGCCCAAACAGTCCACCCCCGGCCCTCCTCCCGCCGAGCCTACTCCACTGTGGTCACACTCCCTACGCTCGCTGTATGCACACTCTATAATGCTGCACAAACAACCGCTTTTGTCCGATTACTTACACAAAATAAACACAGTTAGGACACTGATAAGTTGTTACTTACAGCTTGCTCTTCTGACTCTTCAACACGACCAAGTAACGTTGGAAAGGCGTCGGATTTCAGCAACAGTTTGGCGGATAATCCAGCTTTGAATTGGCCCATGTTCACAAAACAGTCCCGTGTGAAGTGCTGTTGACAGGTGGGCATATTTTTCTCTTGCTGGCCGGGAATCAGCAACTCCAACCACTTCTGCCTGATGCTTGGCTCTTTACGCACACCCGAACACAAACATTTCCTGGGAGCCATTGTTAACATGGCGAACAGAGCGAAGCAGAGCGGGGGGACGGCCTGCCTACAGCATGTGCCTGGGCATGCCCATATAAGGGAGTCCGGGTTGTGCTGACGTCAGTGGAACTCTGTGTTTAAAAAAAACTGTAAAACACACAGTGCAAAGCAATCCAAAACTGCTTTCAGGGCTCACCAAATGCGCAAACCACATTATCTGACGCGTTGGCATCGTTTAACACGAGAATTCAAAATATAACAACATTTATAGGTCAAAAAAGAGGAAAAGCATAATAGGTCCCCTTTTAGAAGTGATAGAAAAGATGAGACATGTTCGAGTAGCTGGTAACAACTTGTTGATTACTGTTGCTTGGTCGGCGTCTGACTGTAAATCCAAACCAAAGGCAAACAATGGACTTCCTCGTTCCTCTTTTTGGCACCAATTTCTCTGGGGGTTTTGTTGGTTTAACCTTCAGCTACTGCAAAGCAGTAGCGTTGCTGCCGTTACATTATCCGAGCTAACCACAGCCCAGACACTAAAATTACGCTATAAATAACAGAGGATTATGTCATACGGTAGACATTTTTATGTCGCACTACGATATATATTGCAATATTGCTCAGCACTATCACAGACCAATAAAAAACAAGCTGTGTGCTGCAATTCGCCCCCGGGTCAGACTGTGGACAACCCTGCCTTTAACGTCCTATGAAATATGGCATCATGTGTCCAACAAATTACGGTAGGCATGACCTCACAAGACTCACACACACACACACACACACACACTGGCTCACAATGCCAGTCATGCTTTGCTTTGGACATTCCTCACTTATGTGAAATTAGATTTGTGGGCTGAATGAAAATGTTGGTGTGTGTCTACAAGCGGTGAAGTATTGATACCAGTCACCTTACATCTTTTCTGTGAGTAAATAATTTCAATGTAGAATGTTTTGGTGAATGACATGTTTAATGCTTGGACGCATACATACAGTATGCAGACCGTAAGCATTTTCACTATCACAGCATGCGTGTAGTATTCACAGCATCAAACACACTATCAGTCAAACGTTTGGACACACCCTCCTCATGTTATTGAATGGGAAAGTGTGTCCAAACTTTTGACTGGGAGTGTTGGCATTATCCAATCAAAATTTGAAACATTTTTGTTGAGTTGTTTTTCTTTTTCCTAAAGTCAATCTGATGGCTTGAGTGTAATATTTTGTTTCTTCAGCCCCAACTTAGTGCAATCACAGCATCGGATCATTAAGCACTCATAGCATTTATAGTGGGAAGTGCTTTATGCTGCTGCTAAAAATAGAGTGAAAATGGTGAAAAGGGTCCTTAAAGCTGGATGACAATCACATGTGCACGGGTCTCAAAAAATGCATGCTGGAAAAAGCACCGTTTGTCATCAAACTGTTTTTGAAAGGTTGGTGGGAGAAGTTACTCAAGGGAATCAACCCCTCACATGAATGATTTCAGGATGCTTTACTGTTGGCATGACACAGGACTGATGGTAGCACTCATCGTTTTCTTCTCCGGACAAGCTTTTTTCTGGATGCCCCAAACAATCGGAAGGGGGATTCATCAGAAGAAATGACTTTACCCAAGTCTTCAGGAGCCCAATCCCTGTACCTCTCGCCAATATAAGTCTGTCCCTGATGTTTTTCCAGGAGAGAGGTGGCTTTTGAAGTGCCCTTCTTAACACCAGGCCATCTTCCAAAAGTCTTCACCTCACTGTGCGAGCAGATGCACTCACACCTGCCTGCTACCATTCCTGAGCAAGCGCTGCAATTGTGGCGCCCCAACCCCGCAGCTGAATCAACTTTCACCGACTGTCCTGATGCTTGCTAGACGACTTTCTTTGGTGCCCTGAAGCATTCTTCGCAACAAATAAACCTCTCTTCTTGATGATCTGATAAATGGTTGATTTACCATAATTTCCGATGTATAAGATGCATGGGCGTTTAAGCCACACCCACTAAAGTTAGAGACAAAAACTGATTTTTGGTTGTTTCCTGAACTTTTTTTTTTGCCCTTATGATCGACTATCTTAGTAATAGCATTTTACGAAATGCATAGTTCTTAAGTATAGATGTCAACTCAACGCTATAACCACAAACATATGTAAACATTATAAAATCCATACCTCTCTGACAGTGTCAATCAACAGAGCATTATCATGTTTGCTTTTATATATATACATAACTTTTGCATTGGTTCTCATTAGACTGTGCAAGTGTACGTAATGAATTGGTCAGTGAGTGTGTATGAAGTACTTTAAAGCAACATATAAAACACCTTACAAAATTTAAATGATGGTTATAATATTTTGGAAAAACCCCAAAGTCTTATGTATGAATGGAAGATGTTTTTTTTTTATTATAATCTATCATTAAATATTACATACAAATTATACAGTGCATTGTCACAATACATTTCGTGTCTGTTCTGTACAGCAGGACGTTACTTTACTCAGCTCCACATGACAAGTGAGAAAAAGACTAGAAGTCAACAACCACTTCTGCACCCTTCTGGTAGTTGACAATAAGATGTTTCTCTCATCTTCACTGGTTAATTAACTCATCTGTGAAAGTGGAATAATTAGGCTTGTAATCATCAGCGCAACAAACGCCTCTAACCACAAGTACCTCGGCTCTCCGCCCACATCATCCCACATGACTCACACATCCTCATTTCAGCTGTTAGAAGAATCGATGTGTAACTGTGAAACTGGATCATTTGGCTTGGGTTCAGAGCGTAGACTCATGCACAGTGTGTCCATTTCCGAAATGATCAGGCCTTATAACCCAAATGAACACTTTTCTTCATGGTTAAATTGAAAAGGCTGGCTGGACCATTAAACAGTGTGGGAGTGGTAAATATTCAGGTGAACGTTAAAAGGCATAGCGGTATTAAGAAAACATGGAATGCGAAACCTCCCCCTTGTCAAGTTGGAGAAGGTTGTGACTGGCGTGCACATGTGAGCGAGGGCACATGCTTACCGGGGAGTGACATCTCTTTGCAAAGAGGAACTTCTCAATTCTTCAAAATACGCAGTTCTTTTTCACATCCAAACAAGGAAAACAGGGACGCAACGGTGTGAAACTCTTCCTCTTTGGGCCTCTTCTCGCCACCTACACACTCACTTTAAGTAATCACAGTGTCCATTTGGAGCTGAGGGGATGGTGATAGTTAAATCCATTTCCAGGAGACTAACCTCACTCCTGCTTCCTGCTGTTCTTCCCTGCGATGTAGGCTCCTTTCCTACCACCAGGTGAAGAAAGGTCTTCTACTCTGAAAACTCTGTGTGTATGACTCACTGTTGGCTCTCTGGGGGGCTCTGGCTGTTTCAACAATCACAGGAGGCATCTGAACCAACTGGAGAGGTGTTTTACCATCCTTCAGGGCTTGGCACAGGTTCAGAATCTTTGAATGTAAAAGCAATAAGGAATAAGGCAATGAGGTGGATAACTGTCTGTGTCATCTGAATAGTTTTAGGCTGTGCGGCTCAATTCAGATAAATGCTTTGCTAGTCTAACAGACAAAAAAAGCACAGAATTGGATGTATATGTGGGTAAAATCAGTAGTATGTGTGACTGCAGTGTAAGTGTATTGTAATACGATAAAATAAGATAAGATAATCATTTCCAAATACGTGACAATACAGGCAAAATGTACAGCATACATGTTCTACTGTTAGAAAGCCCACAATTTCTACATGTTTAGGTCTTCATGCTTCACCGATGATGTTTTTTCATCAATTGTTGAGATTTGACTTTGTAGGGCGGGCCTGGAACGCACCATAATTGTGTGTAGGTATGGGTCGGTTACCGGTTTTAAGGTATACGGCAGAATGAAAAAGTCACAGTTTCAAAACCACTCAAATTTTCCATCATACCGTTCTGGTATGAAAGAAAGTGGTGGTCCAGCGCGGCCTCTACGTGGAAATACTTCCTCACAGTCGGAACTGCTCTTCAATGTGTTGAAACCATGGGCATGGGCTGTGTTGCCAAAAGTAGAGCAACTTAACAGTTGCGGCACAGATAGCGCCGATGTTAGCTGACTCGTTAGCATCTAGCGGCGCCGGTGCAATGACGGCTTGTGCCCTCATAGTGTGGATTTAGACTGTATATGCACTGGGAAATAAGTGCAGTGTAAATTCTTTCTTCAATATGATGCTGTGACCAGATCAGAGAGACAACTCACCTGCCCTCTCATGACGGCAACCTGCTTGTGAAACTGTCCTCTGTCAAAACCAGGGTCTTTCTGTCGGACACACAACAACACACGTGTGTAATACAGAACAAATTTTGTTTTGTGTTTACAGACACACAGCAGTGAGCCTGTTCTGTCTTACTATCAGCCAGGTTCTTCCCTCATAAGAAAAGTGTTCAATAATTATACTTCCTCCATACCTTGAATAGTTCATAGAGGTCTTCTTCCAGGTCTTTGATAAAATTTGGGTCGGACAGTTTTGGTAGTACCAGTTCTCGTATTTCCTGGGAGAAGGGAACTTTGGCTTGGGAGAGCCATGCCCAATAGAAAGGATCTAGTGATTGAACAAAGTAGGTAAAAGACAGTAAACACAACTGGAACTAAAAGACAATGAATATGCTATGATTTTACCACTGAGAGGAATTCTAAGAGGGATTTAATGGATATATAGAAGGAGCTTACATGCTCTCCAAGAGTCGGGATGCTTGAGAGGGAAGGCAAGACCGTTGTCTATGGCTGCCAGCTTGATAATCGGGTCCTTCACTACAACCCAGTCTGTGTCCTGCAGCCAGGGCACAGGTAGCAATTCAATTTCACTTCAAATACAGCAATTAAAAAATACTTAGCAGTAAAACATGTTACGATCCAGACTGTGTGTGGGATTCTGACCCTGTTCCCCACGGGGTCCATAGGGCAGTCATATTTGAGCAGCCAGTTGTCATTTCCCCTATCTAAAATAGACCCAAAAAAACAAATATTGAGATGACATCTGTGAATGACAACACTGTGTGTGAGTGACTACAATGAGCACAATGACACATGATCAGCAGGGTGACTACATGCCTGTGTTCCTGATGATGTAATCCAGCACTACGAGGCGTTCAAACTGCAGCTGAAGCTGACGGTTGGTGTTCTCAGGCAGAGGCTCGGCTTCAAACCTGCGCAGCCAGAAGTCTGCATCCTTGTATCCGTCCACAAAGAGTTGGAAGGAACCAACCTGGAAGAATATCAACAAGGTCCATCAGCATACTGGATTTTCTAGTCTATTTCTTGACATTGTGATGCCATTATACTCACTGCTTTAACTGTACATTTGCTAAAAGTGGCTCAAGATGAACTCACATGTAAAAATACTTACTTTCGGGGGCAAGCCGATCCTATGGAAGCGTTGGCCCACTTTTGGCACCTTCTCCAATGCTAACTTTTTTCCTCGAGACTTCACTCTGTCTATGGCGCTGTAGTTGAATGTTTCACTCGCCAAGTAGACCACCTAGAACGCGACAGAGTGAGTAGCAGTGAAAACATTCTTCCCACACTGGTTACTGCTTTTTTCACTACATATGCTGTTTGTGTAAATGTGTACCTTGGTTCTGGGAACAATATTGAGTTCAAGTTTCTGGTCGACAAGGCTAGCACCGGCCTCTGAGAGGTAGCCTTGGTTCAGAACTAAACAGTCACGACCAAAACAACACGGACAACACAATTTCTGCAGCCACTTAGTCCATTTGGGGTTAAGCTGGCCGTAGGGCTCTTCATTCTTAGGTTTGAACACGCCGATGATTTTCTGTTGATGGACATGGGGAAAAGAAAAATGTTACAATGAATAGTTTATTCGCAGTCTACACACAATAAATGCAAGTAAACTTGCTTATTTACAATAAACTATCCACTGGTGTTTCCCATACATTCATTGGTGGAGGCCCACAACACACACATTTGGACCACCACAAACAGATTTGGCGCGACCTGTTCACCCTCGCTCATGAACACATTACAATGGAACTGTTTGTGAATGTGGCTTGGTGTAACAACAGTAAATCTGCCTCTTAACACACCTCATATACACTTGGTCTGCCAGATAATAAGAAGTGTTGCCAACTTAGTACTATATTATAAAAGCGACTCACGACAAATGTAGCATCTTATACTGGTGTTATTAGACACACTTGGAGACTAATATGAGAGCGTGTGTCGCTCTTCTCAAGGAGCGGCAGGTGGTATTCGTCATCTAAAAGCACACACAGAAGGCTCTGTCTTGCTTGTGACATACAGAAGCAACAGAAAAAACGCCTTGTTTCTTACACACATATGTTGTGGCCAATTATGCAAATTGGGCGATGATGTCATCCACCCCTCCCCCCACAAACCACCGCCACAAGTATTTTACAGTCCTGTGGGAAACACTGCTGTGCAACGCCAAAATTTGAATGCCTCAAAGTTGTACAGTTTGGAATTTTTACCTACATTTTCAGGAAAACTATGCTTCTGAAGTTGCTTAAAACTTCAAGTCACTGTGTTCATGTCACTGTCATGCTAGACTTAAGCATCAAAACATTAACACAATGTGCTTTTCCTTTGGCTTTCTGTGTCTTCTTTTGCAATTCATAACCAAATGAAGGACCAGCCTCAATAGAGGATGTTGAAGATGGGAGAAGAAGAACGTGAGATAGGACGAATATCCACCAGAAGTTACATTCAATAAACAGACATTTAAAGCATTAAGACTCCAGCATGCCCCGGCACTTTTGAAGGTGGATACGGAAGTGGAATTGTTGTTGAATTCATGTCGCTTTGATGGTGAAGTCCATGCAGTGGACTTGACTGCTAACATTAGCTGTTATTGCTGGATGCATGTTGACTGGCAAGCTTCTACATGCGCCGTCACATGTCACCAAAGGTGTTATATTTTTACAGTGGCCAACGTTTACACTTCTGTGTACGTTAAAAAGTGACATAAAGTGATGTCAGCATTCATAATTAAAGACACATTGTTTTGGTGGTTTTGCTCATGTTTAGACTTGTGTAACAGTTCAAAATGTAAAATCGCTACCTAACAATGCCTGTACAGTTAACAAAGGTTTCATGATGAGAACCTGTGGACACAAGACTTGGCATTTTTTCTTGTGGGTAAACATGTCGAAATGAGATCAAATTGATCTAATACTATCAATATTATTAGCATTACCGTATTAATACCCCAGTAGTTTTCGGTGTTCTGGATTCCTTTCACCGTTGCAGTCATTAAGGTGGTATTGGCAAAAAGCTGGCTTATACTGTTCATCTTATTTGGTCCTTAATTAGAATAAATCAAAGTATTGTGTACACAACTGTATCCTTTGCAATTGTGAGTTCATTGACATACTGCATTACAGGTGATCAACACACTGATTAGAGAACAAAAGCAGAGAGTAGAATTACATCCTCGAGAGGTAGCACATGACTGCTAAGCACTTTGGAGGGGGTGGGGTATTAAAAAACCCTCACACCCTCAAAAAATCCTTGTCTTGAATCGAGAGGAAACAGTGTCATAGTAAACAAAAACAAGTCCAGCGAGTGCATACACTTTGTTGAACTTAACACAGCTGAACACACACTGTATGCCGGCTTACTCAACATTTTACTGGTCAGCTCCAGTGTTGCTTGTCAAAGATTAACACAATTAGGACATGAAACAAGATTGTGAGGTGTCACCAGTGGCCCAGTGAACTGACTCCTTCCGAAAGTGCAATAAAACAGAACCATCCCTATGTTTGGATACACGGAACTTTGTTCTTTGGCCAGAACCACGGCACAAGAGCCCAACAAGACAATATATGTAAACTACTTGTCATTGCCAGTGAAAAAAATATTTATTTTTGTTGCTCTTATTGTCTATTTTTTGTAATTAATTATGACTAAAGATGGAGATAAAGACAGAATCGGTCAGTAGAACTGTGTCAAAACTAGTAAAAAGGTTACGACATCATATTTGTAAACAAACAAATATGTTTCTCCCATTTAAAATGCACCGTACAAGGAGAGACCAACCTGGGAAGCAAAAACAACTTTGTACCACACACTACTCAAATAGCAACTGGTCTAACAGTTGTTGTGTCCTATGTGTAACTATGACACGGACAAGTGGTAATTTTGGTAGACATAAATAATACAAATGTCTTGTTTCTAGAGTAGGTTGTTCGGTGATATACTGTCAAGTCATCATGGGCTGAAGAGAAAAGGCCTCTATAAGAATATAGACTATAAAATACCATCCCCTTGTAACATTACCTGCAGGATATGAAGGAGCTTTTTAACCACAAGATGTGAGTTAGCAGCTCTTCATCTTACCCCCTGTGAGTCTTTGACGAAATAGCTACCACTGGATCCTTGGTAGATTCTCTCCGGGTAGATCCCCTCCTCTATGGCTCGCTCGGCCTTGCGGATGATCTCTCTGAACGCGGGATCCTCCGGGAATTCGTTTCGATGCGGTTCACGCGGTGAAATTCCACGGTCTCGGTCCAAAAGCGGCTGTCTCTCTCGGTTGCGCCCCGGACTGCCGGCGGGGATGCGTACCACTGAGCCCGGTGTGCCTCCAAATGCGCCCCGCGGGCTGGTAGGCTCTGTGGGACAGTAGCTGAAATCATTGGAGTCCCGTAGCGGAGAGACAAGCGGACTCGTCTCGTTCATAATTATGATGTTAACGTGAAGTTAGTACAATTCCTTGGACGAAGAAGCAGCCGAAAAGAGTAAGAAAAAGGAGAGGAATAAAGTGAGACTAGTTCCACTGCTTGGACCCGACGGTGGCTAACAAGGAAACTGAAAAAAAATCAGATGACTGTCAGCTTCCGGGAAAAGGCGGAACCTGTTGAGTGTTGTGATAGATAAACCAATCAGCGAGTAGGCTTTCTTGTCAGTCGCCCTTCGCTCCTTTTGATTGGACAGAAACCGACCTCCTGCGGAAGACACACTGGAACGGAAAAAGTTGTGGATTATTACAAAACAAAAACGAGACAAATACATTGCGCGACATTTTTTGTTGTTTTGCTCTCTTGCGATCCATTCAAATAAATCGATATCAATGGTAGAATAAATATTAATCAATTGATATTTTTAACTGATTTCAATTATTTTTTTCAATTATATTCAGCATTTTGAAGTTGTAGCATCTTTCTTTGAATTTGTTTTTTTATGCTGCAGTGTTTATGGGATTGCAGCATTTTCCTGTTACGTGTGTTTTGGGTTTGGGGTCATTTGTGTAATTAGAGCGTTTGAACTTTCCTCTCTCGGCCACTATGATTACAATCATGGTCAACAAATCAAAGTCAGAATCACAATATCGTTCACTGATTTTGACAAATGTGAATAATTTCAATAAACAGTATCGGTATCAGTATAGGTATCGACAATAGTACCCAGTCTGTGCTTGGTATCGAATTGATACCAAACTTTGCAGTATCGCCCACTCCTCGTGGACGTGCGGCTGTGCGCATCCCCCTGCTTCCTCCTCCTCCTCCGCAAGTAAACCTCGCTTTTTAATTGGTCAGAAAAACCAACAGGAAGAGCGGAACAGACCGCTAGTGCGCACACTGTCAAGTTCAGACAGATACATCCAGAACTATCGCTTCAGCTTTCGTCAGTCACCAAAATCGTGTGCCTACTTGTCTGCAGGCGTTTCCACGTTTGCAGTCATCTTCAGACAACCTCGCGGACGTCGTTGCAATATTTAAATAAGAGTCATTTGCACCGAAGTTTCCGGAAATACAACACAGAGGGCATCGGTGTGGCAATGGCAGCGTACAAACTAGTCCTGATCCGCCATGGAGAGAGCTGCTGGAACCAGGAGAACCGCTTTTGTGGGTGGTTCGACGCGGATTTAAGTGAGACAGGAGAACAGGAGGCCAAGAGAGGAGGACAGGCCTTAAAAGGTACAGTCATGATACACGGCCTAATCGGCCATTCTCTTATTCATTGGATTAGTCCTGCAACCCGGTGCCTCTTACGCAACTGCGGCATGGGTGTCAGTAGAGACAGAAGTGATGATTGATGACAAAGCACACGCAGTAAACACAAACAGTAAATACACCTCTATATTATGTACACACAAAAAGGCAGTTTGATCACACAAAAGAAAGTCGGCGTATGGCTACCATTTTCAGGTCGAAATTTGGACTGTCCAAATTAAATGATAAAAAATAATCAATAGCCTGCGATTGCTTATGATAATTAATACATATAGTGAACAAGGGTGGTGACTGTCATTGCAGGAATTATTTATTGTTTGTAGTATTTTTTTCTATGTGTCATTTTTTAACAATAATAAGGATTTCAACAATTAAATGTACATAGTACAAGTGTATGATGACTATTGAAAATGTGTAATGAATTGCAAACATCAGTAACAAACAGGTCCCAATGTGTGTACTGTCTTCAAAAAGCTTTGTGTAATTCAGCTCAATGGAGGACAATGCACGGTGGTCAACACTTGTGTAAACGTTAACTATTGGTATAAAGCAGCGCTGTCCACACTTTTTCCACTAAGGGATGAAGTCAGAAACACTGAAGTATGCAGGGTGTCGTTTTGATACATTTTGTACATTTACAGATGCTACAACCATCCAATATAGGTGAAAATGCACACACCTATGTGCATGAGCAATATCCAATGAGTTTGTTGTCTCTATGTCTTGTGTAACTTCAGATGCTGGCTATGAGTTTGACATTTGCTACACATCCGTTCTCAAGAGGGCCATCCGCACTCTGTGGTTTGTTCTGGACAGCATCGACCAGATGTGGCTGCCGGTCCACCGGACCTGGCGCCTCAATGAGCGCCACTACGGTGGCCTGACCGGGCTGAACAAGGCTGAAACAGCAGCTAAACATGGAGAGGCCCAGGTCAAGATCTGGAGGCGCTCTTTTGACATTCCTCCCCCACCCATGGATGAGGGGCATGACTTCTATCAGACCATAAGCAAGGTTACTCCTTAAGGAAGCAGCATGTCATTCTGAGTTCTGGCATCCTAATTATATCACTGGAAGCAACATGGGTATAATAAATGTTGTCCTTTGTGATAGGACCGACGTTATGCTGATCTGACAGAGGAGCAGCTTCCAACCTGTGAGAGCCTGAAGGACACCATTGCAAGAGCTCTACCCTTTTGGAATGACGAGATTGTTCCACAGATCAAAGAAGGGAGGAGGGTGCTGATTGCTGCCCATGGCAACAGTCTCCGTGGCATTGTCAAGCACCTTGAGGGTAAGAACAACACTGGGTCTGAGTATTTTGCTACTGCCCATTTGTTTGTCTCATCACTTTTAAACTGCAGTAATACTTGGAACAAATAAAGTATCTATCTGCTACAATTTCTATGATTTTTAAGTGTCCGCGAAGTAAGAGTCCTTCTTTATAAATGGACTATTATACTCTTTTTGTAGTTAGAGCATATAAAATCTTTTTTAGCATTATTGGAGCTCTGAAGACATGAAATAACACCCTGAGAGTCACTGTTACACTTGTATTACCCAATATAGCTGACGTAATAACACAAAATAAGACATGTTAGACATACAGCAAATGAGACATAACGTATGCTCGGACGTTAGTATTGTTAGCGTACTTCCTGTGGTGGCTATTGTCTCATCAGTGTAACGTTACTGACACCTAGTGACCAGTGTAGAATATTACTGTTTGTGGTTACGGAGAGACTGCACTTCAGTTTGCTCCATTAACAAGTGGGGAGAACTTGAGCTGTCAATTTTTTTTTTGCGTAATTAACGCATACGCATATAAGGCAAGCCACGGCTCTCTGTTATGACGACAAACGGCGGCACAGTGTAGCTCCCCACAGAGTCACGCAGAGTCTGACACTCTTTTATAACTTTATTCTGACCTGAACACATCAACAGCAGTGCAATTTCAACACCATATATGTATCTTCAACTCCAAACACTCCAGACACTTCTTCATTGTCAAGAGACAGATTGCAAAATGCATTCACGGACACTCGGAACATCACAACATAATAATGAAGATATAATGGTATTAAAAATCCTATCATTTTATACATCTAGAATCACAAAAAATGTTATAAACCATTACTTCGACTCTTGACACTTGAATGTGTATAAGTATTCTGATGACATGTTGTATCATATAAGTCTACTGTAACTTGCTAGATCAGGACTGATGCTGATGATGAGGCCTGCCTGTTCTTTCCTAGGTATGTCTGAGGAGGCCATCATGGAGCTGAACCTGCCTACAGGTATCCCCATCGTGTATGAGTTGGACAAAAACCTGAAACCCATAGGAAGCATGCAGTTTCTGGGTGATGAAGAGACCGTACAGAAGGCCATGGCAGCTGTGGCTGCTCAGGGCAAGGTCAAGAAATAAACTCCACTCCCAAGAGTGGGATGGTGTTCCCATCAATCCCATGCTGTGTAGTTAAAAAAATAACTAGTCTACAGGCCAGTTAGTGTTGTCATCATCACAGACTTCACACATGCGCACACACACTGTGCACTTTTTTTTAAGTTTTCAGTCGTATGCATCTTTAAGTCAGTCATAGACTTTGAGGTCGGATTTGAATCATCTATATTTTTGGACATAACAAGATTTTAGAGAATGAGTATTCATGATGTATGTATTGACCAAAATGTTAATCCAGGACCTTTAACATGTGAGTGTGTATAGCTTACCATATATTGTAACACTGGTGGTAAAAGACCAAGATGATTAACTATGTATTTTCTTTTGCTGTGACACTGAACATAATAAATTCCACAAGCTATTAAGTGTTGAAAATCTTTTTCATGCTGATTTCACATGTAACTTTTGGGGAAAAATTCATATACATTATTATCCTGTTGAGAAATGCTGTCTTCCTCTTAATTATATTCTCGTTGTATAAAATTGTCGTGGCAGGTGCAGGAGAGAGGAATCAATAATCACTAGGCTTTGATGAGGACACACCGGATTAAACTATTGTTTACCTATTTAAAAATGCGTAAACACGAGACTGGAAAATGTGATAGCTGTAATGTTCCTGAGACGGTAGATTATGTTCTTAAAAACTGCACGAGGTACGGCAGAGAAAGAAATGATTTAAAGAGCAAAATCACGGACATGAAAACTTAGTAATAGGGCATAATTTATTTTGTGTATTTATTTGTACCTTTTTTTCTCCTCAAAATTCCAAGCATTATCTGTATTGATATCGCCTATAAGCCATAGTGATCATTGGAGGGTGGCGCTATTTTTTTTTGCAAGTTTGCAAACGACGAAGAAGAAGCCTCATCCTGTCCTTTACAGTCAATGGCCTAACGAAGAGCCCTCCTCTCAAACATGTCGCCAATGAAGCTGTGTGTTCCTGGTAAGTGACTTACGTTCGTTGGTATTAAAACCAGTGCGTGGAAGGATTTCGTGTATCCTCAGTCTGGAATGGTATAGAAATTGTATTTTGACTAGTTACTATTTTCTAAGCACTCTAAAATCGACGCTTTAGATATAAGCCATGCTAACTAGTTAGTATCACGCGTGAGCTGACTGAGCTTGGACTTCCTGTCTTTACTTACTCTTTGAATTCTGCCTAACAAAAATGTACGTGTGCCTGTTTGTTCTGATAGCGGAGCGTAGATACGATATTTATACGTTAATAATGGAGTCATTTAGTTTTATATCTCTGGGCGGGAATTGTTTACTTTTACTTTCCACGGCAGGTCTCAGCAGCGGCAGTCATGTCCATCGCCCCAGGCAGCATTCCTCTCTCGCTTGTTTTGACTCTCATTGCAAATCATTAGTTGAGTACTGCGAGAAATGTATAAGAAAACCTGAATTCACACATGCTTGATTACAAATACAGTGCATATAAAGTCAAGAATGTTTAGGAAACTTCTGCATCATTCATATTACAGTGTAATACTTGTTGGGCTTCAACAGTTGCACAAATAAAACAACGGAACTTTAGCACCATTTAGACAACAATTAGACGATTAAAAGAGCTTTCTGTAAACCGATTCAACCCAGCAGACGGCACCTTGCATTGGAATATTTGGAGTTACGTTATGTCATACAGTATATCACAAAAGCTCACCAATCATGTTGTTACTTTATGCATATGTTCTTGACTACGCAGTCTTTGGTCAATGACAAAAATACCAGACAACGCTAAGCGAGCTTTTTAAAATTTTTGGTCCTGGCCAGAGTACCGAAGCACAAGTAGGGTTTGTCATCGTCTAATTTGTATAGAGATAAAAAAAAAAACTCAGACTCAGTGTTTTTTGTGTAGTTCAGTAAAAGAAGCTTTTTTGTAAGATATATGCAACTTTCTCATGTGTTTACAACTTATTTAACAACAGAACATGAAGTTAGTGACTTAGGGGTGTTTGATTTTGTGCAGGGGTAGACGCGTGTGCGCCTTGTGACGCACTGGGGATTTAAAAAAAAAAAACAACCATACGTGATGTTTCATGTAAGTGTATGCTGATTTTAAAGATAATGTACACGTCAGTGTACATCTAATACCTCGCTGTATTAATGAACAGATGTGTTATAATGCGCAAATAAGTCAGCTGCTGTAAGTAAGTATGAGGTGTGTTAAGAAACACAGTTACGATGCCACCTACTGTACAGAATTGTAACGACAAGCTCCACAGACAGTCTCATTATGTGTGAGTGAGGGCAAACAGGTAGCGGTAAATCCATCCATCTTCTATGCCGCTTATCCTCACTAGTGCTGTGTGTATGCTGGAGCCTATCCCACATGACCTCGAGCGAGAGCCGGGGTACACCCTGGACTGGTCGCCAGCCAGTCGCAGGACACATATAGACAAACAGCCATTCACACACACAATTTAGTGTCGCCAATTAACCTAACATGCATATTTTTGGAGTGGGGGAGGTAGCTGGTGTACCCGGAGAAAGCCCACGCACGGGGAAAACATGCAAACTCTACACAGTGATTCGAACCTAGATCTTTCAGATCTCCTGACTGTGTGGCTAACATGCTAACTAGTGGCAAATCTAAAAAAAAAAAAAAAACTAAAAAAAAAACAGCACCAGATCTATCTTTGGCGAGCCTAATTTATTTATGGCGGGTCACCACAAAGAAATGAGTATATGGGGAAACCCATTGTTGGGGTTAGGGTTGGCTCGTTGTCCCGGGGCTCTCGGCTGTCAGCCCCTAGTTTGTCATCAAAACAGCTGAACAGGCATGACTGACAAATGTCGTTTCTTTTCATCCTCATTAGTAAGTGTATTTTGTCCTCTCCCAGTAACAGCGCTTGTCTGTCTTTTGGCTGGTTTGTGTTCAGGTGACAAACTGTGCAGCGTAGAAGACTGTACTCCTGGCACAGGCGTATACCTGCGGCATGGCTACATCTACTCCTCACTTGCAGGCTATGTGCTGAAGAAGAACGAAGGCGAGGAGGTGAGAGAGGTGTGGTGAGTTGTGTGGAGGTGGAGAAAGCTGCAGAGGCATTTAGACATGTGGGAGTCTTTCATGCCACTGCAAAAAGCAGAGCTGATTTAAAACAGACTTGTTGGATGCTTGTGACAAAACAAGGGTTTTCAGCAGTCAGACCATCAACCTGTTAAACAGAAAAAAAATGGAATGAAAAGAATGCAACCGGTGTAGCGTTGGAAACAAAAAGTTGATTCGTGTTTTGTCTTTTCTTTCAGTTACCGGTCATCTCTGTTGTGAGAGAAACCGAAACCCAACTCCTGCCTGATGTAGGAGCAATAGTCACATGTAAGGTAATAATCACCAGCCACAATGTCTATTCATTTATAAAAATCCTGTATGTTTTTGCAACAGGCAACGGCTCTGTGAAGGAGAATGTTTTTGCGCACAGGGCAAGCAGAGCCCCTCTGTTAAACAGACATTTTATGAACAGGACAATTTAACCAAATGGTGCCTTTGCACTACTGCTAGTAAGGGTTTTGATCAAACGAGTACACAACCGTCAAAGTGCACTTGATAGGATGTATCCACCTGGTAAAAGTATATATTTTAGTATGAAAAACAGTTTTTGTTAACCTGGGAGGTGTCTTATATTACATTATCCAATAATAGTGATCAATTTAAATATTGTAACATGATTGTTAAATCAGGAGTTATGTCACCTTGTTGTTTGATTGGACAGGTAACCAGCATAAACCCCAGGTTTGCTAAGGTCCACATCCTTTACGTCGGCTCCACACCGCTGAAGGACCGCTTCAGGGGAACTATCAGGTACATGGAGGAACAATCATTTTGCTGGGCCTCACCATTCACTGTATAATACAACAGTCCATCTTCTAAACCTGCAGAAAAGAAGACGTGCGAGCAACAGAGAAAGACAAGGTTTGTTATACAGCATTGTACAGCTTCTGTGTGCTTCACATTTAAGATCATATGTGTGTTTCTGAACTCCCTGACAGGTAGAGACGTACAAATGTTTTAGACCTGGAGATATTGTCCTGGCCAAAGTGGTATCCTTTGTTGTCTTATGTTGTAATGTATTTTTGAAAATGTATTTTTAATGACTTTAGGCATGGTTCTGCCTAAAATTCAAATATTGCTGATGTATTGCATCAACCTTGTGTTTGACCTTTTGTGTTATACCATTGTGTGTCTTACCCTTGACTTGGACCGTGACAGATCTCACTGGGTGATGTGCAGTCCAACTACCTGCTGACTACAGCTGAGAATGAACTGGGTGTAGTGGTGGCCCACAGCGAAGCAGGTGAACTTGAATGCTTATTCAAAACTTGAAGACCGTTTGCTTCCAGTTTTAGCAACATTTGTTACTGTGGTTGTAGTGCAGTGATTTAGAACTGCAATGATTCATACCCAGAGGTGTTTCAAATTTCTAAATATTAGAAACATCTTTCAGTATGATGTAGTTCATGTACAGTAGTATGATGTAGACCATCTTACTATACGTGCACTTAGACCGGCCGTAGGAGCTCATATGACCGGTTGTGCCCTAGGCTTTAGACTAAACAAAGCTGATTTGGCAGTGTACATTCTATCGCTTTCTGACATAACCCTTGAATTCCATTTCCAGTACCGTGGTCTTCATTGTGCTTTTTCTCTTTGCCATCACATCCACTTGGAGGCATATATTTCCTGTACTGTTCAATTCCAAAAAACATGATTTTCAGTAGCATGTTATTTTAACAAGTGTTTCACTGTACACTAGGTGCACAGATGGTTCCCATCAGCTGGTGTGAGATGCAGTGTCCACTGACGCATGCCAAAGAGTTCCGCAAAGTGGCAAGAGTCCAGCCAGAGTATCTGCAGGCTTGAAAGCTCTTATAGACTTCTTTTCCTCCACAAGGAACACACAGCTTCCCTTCTCCTGATCTCTGGGTGACCAAGGAGCCTGCTGATTTGTTAGGATGAGACTGGATGACGAGTGTTTGGACACTTGCTGGCTTCATATGTCTTCATATTTTTTGGTCAATAGTGTGCTGTCAGACTGATGCAACCTCAATTCTAATTGCAACATTGGTAGAACACAACGTGTACTAACAGTATACTGTGGTCAAGTGCTTGTTGCCAGCTTAATTACAACCTGGCAGTCTGATTAGAGCTGCAATAAATTCTGTTGCAGTGCAGCATTCCAGTGTCTCAAGACAGGTGTTGGATACTCTTCTTTTCCACCAGTCAGTTAGGTTGCACCAATAACTTCATACTCTATCTTGCAGTCTGGACTGCAACATAGAGGAAACGTAGGTGCAGCTTAATGAGATTGTGCTTTGAATTGGCATTTTTTGGTGCTCACTTTTCTCAACGCATCAATCGATTCCATTTTCAAGGTGAAGTGATAAACACCTTTCACGCAACACGTGGAAGTAAATGTCTGTTTTCCAGCTCATCATGAGCCAGCGGAAAAGTATTTTATAATGAAATGAAGAACACTTGGATCTCTTTAGCTTCACTGCAGATGTCTGCACAAGTTAAATAAAATGGAAGCCTATTGCTCTTTTTGGTGTTTTTATGTCTAGTGATGTAATATATCATATTGGTTTATTGAGCAGTTGACATACATTATTTCTACAGTCAGTCAGATCATTGCACAGTAATGAAGCTCAAAAGGAGTAGGCTGAAGCAAGAGGCTTATGTACGCCTGCCCCAGGTTATGGACATTCATGCAATTTGAAGGCACATTTATTAAGCTCAAAAGATATGTTTATATTTCATCCTTTAAAAAGTGTTACCTCAAAATAGCATGAACACCATTACAGTATTACAGCTGACATAGCTGATACAACTGATATGTCCAGATCAAGGATTAACAATCTTCTATCAATAGTCTTTTGCCTTTTGATGTTTAAGACCTTCGATACAACATTGCCATATGCATGTTATAACATATGATGGACATAACAGTATACAGTACATGTTTGTATATAATGCTTGACCATTCGCAGGCACAGATCGATTAGCGCAGGGGTCACCAACGTGGTGCCGGCGGGCACCAGGTAGCCGCCCATGACCACGAGTTGCCCGCAAGCCTGCTTTTCATTCAGGTTTTCAGTTAATAATGTGAGAACACTAGAAAAAATGTATTCTGAAACATAAAATGTGAGTTGTGGATACCAGCATTTTGTGAATGTTTTGGTAAAACAAGCATATTTTATCTGTTTGGGTTGAAATAAGGTATGAAAATCATTTCTACAAAAATGCTCGTGGCCATTTTCATTTTCTAAAAGTAGCTCTCGCAAGAAAAAACGTTGGTGACCCCTGGATTAGCGTGTGCCTGTTTGCTGAGAAAGTTATATTGTATTTTAAAAATGGTTGGATTTGTCAAGTGTCTGTCACACAAAGAATGTGTTGTGCACTGTTTATTTACAGTCAGGCTTTATTTCTTCCTTGTAAAAAAAGACTGCAAAGTTAAAACAATATTGAGAAGACTTACACAGCAGTGCTCAGTCGTCAAAGCGGACTGACCGACATGCATTGATGTCAATAGAGAACTTCTTTTGGGATGGTGCACTAAACCCAAGTCCTGCACCTCTTAAGTTAGAGTCCATTCTGCGTGTGTGGGCATGCTGGAACTCCCTCATGAGTCCTTGCTGTAAATGCTCCTGTGCGTCCTTACAGAGTGCCATATTTGTTCTTGCCGTGCTCACGGTGGCGGAAGCTGACTGAAAGCCCTGCTTAAAGCCACCTATCAACCTGAGAAACTTGTGCTGCTGTTCAGAGCTTTCAAACTGGGCGGTGCCCCACTGACTGAACCTCTGAGGAGGAGAGGAGATTTGGAAGACAAACATTAGAACGTGAGTCAAGTCCTACAATTTGCTGGATGTGAAAATCAAACCAAAAGTCCAAAGAAAGAAGGACCACTGACTGTAGGTTGTTTGGCTTGTTCAGGCTGAGAGGCCTTGTCAATCTCCATCTGTAAAGCCTGTCGTCTTTCCTGTGACAAAGCACAACATCTATTACACCTTGCTGTTTGTATATCAGTTATCATGAAGAGGATTCCACAGACAGAAGACAACACCTTGCAAACATGATGTTTAGATTTTAGCACAACTACTATGGTGTATAATACGTATACAGTACAGTACAAATGACAGTTGTCAACATACATTTGTGACAAGTTCACCATAGGGACATTAGTGAAATATTGGAAATTGGCTACCAATGACCACAAGTAAAAGATGCCTTGTGACCTATTGGTCCAATTCCTTTTGTGGCACGTGGAAAGATACTTCCCACAGGTGCCAACCCCTTTATATTGCAAGCAGTGTTTCATTAGTGGTTCAGTTGCTAATGAACTTCTGTTGCATATCCATTCTCTAACCGACTTCAAGCGGAAAGGGATGGAGTTAAGAAGTCAATGTCAATGACAGTTAAACACATCTGTGTTATACCATCATGT
The DNA here is from genome assembly GCF_027744805.1 of Dunckerocampus dactyliophorus. Classification (NCBI taxonomy): domain Eukaryota; kingdom Metazoa; phylum Chordata; class Actinopteri; order Syngnathiformes; family Syngnathidae; genus Dunckerocampus; species Dunckerocampus dactyliophorus. The sequence goes on along the minus strand of NC_072824.1, from coordinate 24,599,320 downwards.
CTTAAAATTGACTTTGTTCAGTCATGTTAGTGTACAGCACAATTTGAATAGGTGATGCACCAAATTCAGACCTGTAGTCAGTGATGCTATTATACACCACTCAAGTAGGAAGCTGGGGATTTTACTTTTGGGCAATTTTGGAATGTGCAAAAGTGGTGAGGGGCGGTGCCATTCTGGCAATTCCATTGCTATTATAACTGCATGTGTCCTACCATGTAACCACTGGGAAAAGGGTAATTCAAGCAACAAGACGCTTGCACTGTACTGTATTGTAGATTTGAATTGATATCCTATGGTGGTTAATGAAATGTGGGAATTGAGAGGTTACTTCTTGATTGTGACTAAAATAAATATATTAGCTCCACTCACCGGGTTGATGGTGACCTCATCTGTGTTTCCGGTCTTCTCCGACAAAAAGACCACATCCACTTGAAGAGCGTCCTGATAAATGAAGCCCATAACGTTTTACCAACAAAGAAGGAATGTAGACAAAGACAGACAGAAGAAATGAAAGAATAATGACACACTCACCAACTGCTCTTCCATCTCTTCTTTAATTTTTTTCTTTGCACTTTTTCTTTCTGCTGCTTTCTGATCAGAGCTCTTCTTTTTGCTTTTCTTGCTTGGTTCATTGTCTTCAACCTCTAAACATGTAGGTTCCTCTACTTTTTGTTTCTTCTTCTTCTTAGTAGATTGCATCTCTTCTTCTGTGCTAGCCACAGAGGATTTTCTCTTAGCCTTTTCTGCTTTTTTCTTTGGAGTTGTCCTGCTTTCCTTGTTCTTTGCAGGTTTTTCTTCCTCTTGAACATCAGCATCAGGCTGTACTTTGCCTGCTTTGTTTTTTTTCTTCTTTCGCTTCACCTCCTTGATCTCCTGTCTGTCTACTGTGTCTGATGCAACTGCATGCTCTGCTAACTGGACTTGTTTCTTCTTTTTTGTTGCAATTATTTCTTCCTTTTCTGCTGTGTCTTTTTTCCTCTTTGTCTTGTGTTTCATTTGCTCCTCTGCACTCGCAACATTTTTGGTTTTCTTCTTCCCTTTCTTAGGCACCTTCTCTCCGTCTTCCTCCTCCTTCACATGTTCATGTTTCATTTGTGTCCCCTTATCCTTTATCCTTTTCTTCTTCTTCTCATTCTTTTGTTCCGCGTGTTTGAGACACTCTTTCTTTTGAAAGACTCCTTTGTCATCTGCAACCTCAGAATTGTTTGTTGAAATAAGCCTTTTTCTCTCTTTCTTGGCTTTCTTTGCCACTTCCTCTTCCTCTACTATAACATTTTCATGTTTAGTTTTATTCTTCAACTTTTTCTTTGGACTTTTTTCCTCTTCTTTTACTGGTCCCACTTCAGTCCCCACCTGCCTGTCAGTCATCTCTTTCTTTTTTATCTTCTTTTTGTTCCCTTTTTTGTCATTTCCATCCATAACATCAGGAACATTTGTCTGATTCAAAGAGTCTGATTTCTTCTTTTTCTTCATCTTCTTGTCTTGCACCACACCTCCTCCCTCCCAACACTCGTCTACTTTCATTGTCAAGCCCTGTTTTTTTACTTTTGTCTTTTTCTTGTCATCAGTGGCGTTTGCAATTTCACACAGCAAGGTTTGCCGTTTCTTGGGTTTCTTCTCTTCAAGATTCTCACCTGCCTCATCCTCAACCTTCATTTTCTCTTTGTCCTCCGGCCTTTGAACAGAAGAACACCTGTGTTTTTTCTGGGCAAATACATATGATGTGATATATTAAACATTAAATACTTTTTTTTCTAATTTGATTACCACTCAGATGATGCAGTGGTTGTGTGCGTCTAACAAACCTTACAGCACTGCTTAGGGAGAGATTCTTGATCAATGTCTTTTTGCAGAGCCAGTCGCTTCACCTGTTTGAGAAACAAAACCAAACTGATTAGAACTGGCACCAAATACAGCGGATCCTCAGTGGTTGTGATCAATCCATTCCAACGGGTCCGTCTAAAACCAAATTGTCCGAAAACTGAAACTATTTTTCCCATAAGAAATAATGTAAATCCAATTAAATCCAAACGTTAACACAAAGCACGTTTAATATAGAACGATTACAGTTTTACATGCAGAAATGCATATAAATGACAATAATAGTGATAAATGAACATCACTTTCACCTTTGCTGAAGACTCTTGTTGGCAAAGAATGATGAGCGGTGAGGGAGAAGAACAGAAGAGAGCCCCGCGAATGCCACCTCCGTACTTCGCTGTGACGTCTTCAAGTGTTTCTCACCTTATTTATCAGTGTTGGCACTTGTGTTATAATACAAGAAAGCACAGACAACGATTGTGTGCTAACATAACCTTGTTTACACCAAACAGAGGTGTTCAAAGTGCGGCCTGGAGACCACTCCCGGCCCGCGGCACATTCTAAAAAAGAGGTGCCCATTACGTCAATTGCAAGCTACTGGTCAATCAAGAAGGTAGTTTGGGTCAATCGCATAAACGTCACTTTGTAGATGTCATATGACCGTCAGCTGACATTAAGCTCCCCTCCTGATTCGCCGGTCAGCAGTACGATGTGTATATCTATAGCAAGTTAGAGAAGTTGTAGTTAATTCAGTTCATGCATTTGTAGTGGCTAGTTATGTAGAAAAAAAGTGGTTTGGTGGCTTTGCTTCGCGTCCTGAACTCCACTATAGAAATGTGTGTTTTCTCCACTTCCGTTTGTTAAACTATTATTTCATAATTAATTGGCCATTGCTGAAACGTTTTTAATATGTTGCCTTGACTTCAGATGCATTGTATTATGCACCATCATTAGGCCTAACACGATAATCGATTAATCGAACAATTTTAAAAAAAGAAGAGGTTGATCATTTTGACAGCCTCAATAAATTGAGATGTGCATATACGTATATATCCTTTTCCTCGTCTCGCTGTACCACACAGCCTCGATGACAAGAGGGTTCACTCTGCATGTGTCTGCGCGTATTGGTTCTATAGTGGAATGAACGAAGAGAGTGAAGCCTCCTGTCAGCCATTCAGCCTCTCTGTCCCAGTGGAGGCAGGGGCTACTAGTGAGTGGATACACAGACAAAGTTCTAGCAGTTAGCAAGCAAACGCTAATATGAATGAAGGCACAAAAGCCGAAAGCCACAGCTCCAATGTGGATGTGCAGCAGAGCCTTCGTCCCGACAGGCAACGCTTACTGAGACGTTTGATCGGCGGAGTAAATATAAAACAAAACCGCGCAAAATGATGCGTGCTCGCTACATTGCAAAACAAATTGCAACCTTTCAATACAGTCGAAAAGCCAAAATTACGGGAAATGTTAGAAATGTTTAACAGATAATATGAATTGCCTGGGAGAACGTACATGCACATGTCACATACAGCAATTCCTGAACTGTATAATCGAGTGAAAGAAGACATGTTGAAGGACAATCAGCAACATTGCATTTTACTCTGCCACTACAGATACAGTATGTGGTCCAGATCAAATATGACTCCTACATTAGTTTAACAATACACTACATAGCTGCGTGTGTGTATGGTTTTATTGGAGTGCTTTTTTTCTTAACAGAGAGGTCTATATAGGCAACTTCTGTGTCAAGCATGTGGCTCACACAGGTACACTATACTTGAGCACCATCTAGTGGTTCTCTCTCATGACAATGAAAAAATTATCTAAAAATTAATTTGTAGCACAATTATCGACCAGCAAAATCTGTTATTGTGACCGGCCAAATCATCATTTTCATTTCTTGTATATCAAACAATACATGAACTGTGTGTCTTATGAATGCTATATGGTTATTTTGAGTATTACTAGTACTCGGGTTGTGTACTGAGGAATTATGTGTAATTATCTTTCCCATATTGAATTGAAATATTGAATGATATCAACTACTCTGAAGACCTGTAAAACTCTGTAAAAATATGAAATACTAATCATTAGTATTTAGTATAGTAGTTTCAAAGTTTATGGTTAGATTTTACATATAGATTTACATGTATATTTTACATATATATTTTATTGTAAAAGATAGATCATGTCAACTTGCAACTCGTTTGCTGGAAAAGTGTGCGCACCCCTGATATATTCAAGAAAACTAAAAAAATAAAACAGCAGCAAAAAAGGAAAAATTAAAAGTAATTTTACAAGGACAAAGTAAAAATATTAAGAGAAAAAACGTGTAATCTAACAAGAAAAAGTCATAAATTGACAAAAAGAATGTAATATTATTTATGAGAAAAAATAATGTAATTTTAGTAGCATAAAGTTGAAATTCTAAAGAATAAAGAATTGTTTCAAAGTCGTAATATGAGAAACAAAAAAAACAGCAAATAAAGTGTAATTTTTGGAAAATTAGGTTGCAGAAAGAGACAATGGTACGAGAAGTCAAAATATTATGGGAATAAAGTCATAATTACGAGAAAAAATGAAGAAAGGACGAGAAAAAAGATCTTGTGATACACCTAATTAAAAATAATGAAAATATTTGGGGGGTTTTGTCACATACTTGAGTCTTTTCTAGCAAAAATATACCAATTAAAACAGTTACATTTTTCTTTTAAATGAAAATATGGCCAGGGTATGAATGCAATTGGGCTTTACAGTGCCCCAACATAACTTACCTGATCAATCGCAATCTTGCTGGACCTTGATGGAGTCCTTTCAGAAATAAAGATCACTTCCTCATCAGAATCCGTCTGAAATGAATGAGTGAATGAATGAAATAAACAATGTAACTGGTTTTACTTTTTTCCTGATCTCAGTACAGTGTTTTCAAAAGAGGTGGCACCCGTTTACAGTCTCTTGATTGTAAGAAAGTTATGGCTGTTGCAGTTTAATTTGAACAGCATCTTAAACTGCCACTAGCTTTATAAAATAATAGTATTTATCAATAGTAAGTAAAGAGGTGACACAGACCAAAGTTTCTCTTACTACACCTTGCTGCGACATTGCAAGGTGTTGGACTTTAAAGTCATGTTTTAGAAGCATTATCAAAAAAATTTAATTGTCCGTTTAGAAGACACAAAAAAGAAATCTGCGTTCGGGGTTAGCAGAATGTGTTCATTGATTTGAAGCATGCTAGCTACTAGCATTGTATTGCTACGAAGCAACAAAAAGTAACATTTTCTTAACGAACGCGCAGACATACGTAGACATATATGTAATAACATTCCGTACAGTTTTATAATCCAAATATGACAGTCTTCTCACTTACTTTGAACAACTTGTTAATTCACGCGTAAAAGCTCTGACCTTCTTAACTAGGAAGTCGTTTGGGTCAGCTTCCGGTTAGCAACGACACGAGCTTGTCACTGCGCAATACGTACCCGGAACGCAATCGGTTCAACTGCGTTCTACGCATGTGCACAACGCGTCTACATCCGGTCGGCCTATTTTTCGGCAGTCACATGTTAGATATGGCAGCAAGCGTCCCGCCTCCACTCCCAAAAACGTTATTAGGATAGGTAGAAATTTGAGAAATAACAACATAATCAATCTTTTTTTCTCATATTATACCCATAGTGCAAGTGGACAATTTATTAGCCCTCTTTTCTTTGTACCATAATTTATTTTAGTTTGTTTTTTTTCGCCACTGAAAAAATACACAGAAAAACCATTTGCTAGGAAGATATGTTTGAATTTCCCCGTTTAGAAACAAAACTGAAAAAGCTAATTCCTCTCGATTATTCCATCATTGCACTCTACTTATGGTTGTTTGCAGTGAAATATAACTGCATTTTATGTGTTTTATTCTATTTATTTATGTATGTTACACGTAAACCGATATGACCTTTACGTCTGAGCTACGTGCATTGTTTAATTTTTTACGTAGCTAAGTCTTGGTGGATGTCATAAGACGGTAGAAACATCCCCATGCTAACGAAGTATTTTAATAAGATTAACAAGAGTCACTTATAAAATATATTACATATATGAAGTATGGTTATTCACCATTTATGTTCATACATTTAAAAAATAACTACCACAGCACGTGACGTCGCAGAAGCGCTATTGTAAAAATTAGCTAAAGGAGGAAGTAACGTAGTCCCCATAGTCCCTCCATTTTCTATGCCGCTTCATTATAACAAAACCATGCTACAAAAACACAGATTTTCTCAATTATGGAGTGGATGTTGGTGGATTTTATACATTCCTGTCATCGATGATAGCTTGGTATTTCTTGTGTTTAGTGTGGGGTGAAAACAAATACAAAGCTTGCTATGACATTTGATTTTCTTCCCTGGACATTTTGAGTGTCAAAAAATGTAAATCGCTACTCAGTTGACTTTTAAAACAGATTTTCACAGCCTAAATGATTATATATTTTGTAGTACTGTTGTACTTTACAAGGTGTGAGTCGATCACAGCTTTTGCTTTGACTCAATGTTAAAGCAATGGGGATGAAAGGCACTATTTACGGGTATAAGGTAGAGAAGTGAATGAGGTATCAAATTCGAGTTCAAGTCATGCTTTATCAGATAGAATTCAAGGAGCTGAACAAAGTAGCCGAGGAGAGGAAAGTCTGGGCTTACCTGCTTGGGCTGCTGCCCCCCGTGATCCGACTTCAGATAAGCGGTAGAAGATGGATGGCTTGAGGGAGAATAGATCGTCCAAAAAAATCTCTAGTTTTCACAATTACCAATTTAAATAGATAAAAATTGTCATATATTTTCATTTGGCACAAATAAAATGGCTGTCACTTATGGCTGATGGTATTCACGTAGCCGAATGTCCTTGGCGTGTACACTAAAGCAGTCTCCGCAATCAACAATTTGCAGTCATATTGTTGTTATGATTGTTTATACATTCAATGATCGCTAACGTTAATAGCTAAACTCCAAACAAAATTAAAATAGCTAAAGTTTCACACATTTTAATCTGACTTTTTAATGATTTATTTGTTTGTCTATATATACAGTGAGAGCTAATTTCCCTGTTTGTGTAAGCATACTTGCATACTAAGCATACTTAAAGCCAATAAAGCTGATTCTGATTTTCAAAACTATAGACAAACATCACTCCACTAACTACCGACCAGTTTCTTTACTGCCACAATTTTCTAAAATCGTTGAAAAGCTATTCAACAACAGGTTACATACATTTATTAATAAGAATGAATTACTCTCGGACAGACAATATGGATAGGGAGCGAACATTTCAACTTCCATGGCATTAATTGAACTAATCGAGGACTTTACCAATGCTATAGATGGCAGAAAGTGCGCAGCTGCAGTATTTATGGAGTTAATTTCATACATGTAACCACAATATCTTCATTAACAGACTAGAACGGTATGGATTCAGATGGTTAGTTTGGATTTTGGTGAAAAGCTACTTGGCAAACAGTATGCAACATGTGAAGCTAGGAGAATGCACATCTACAAGTTCAAATGTATCACACGGCGTGCCCCAGGGGTCAATACTGGGACCAAAACTGTCCAACCTATATATACTGTAAATGACATCTGTAAAGTCACAAAAGGCCTAAAGCTAGTATTATTTGCAGACAATACTACTGCATTTTGTTCTGGAGAAAGCACATACGCGCTAATAAAATAAGTCACAGATCAAATAACTGTACTAAAAAGATGGTTTGATAAAAAACAGACTGTCCCTGAACCTAAGTAAAAATAAAATGATACTATTTAGTAATAGCAGAAAGAATACTTATGCTCAAATATAAATAGATTACATAGACATTGACAGGGTGAGCGAAGAAATACATTTCTCGGCGTTATAATAGATGACAAAACGAGTTGGAAATCCCACATTAAAAATATACAACATAAAGTGGCAAGAAATACTTCTATACTGAACAAACCAAAATACGTTTTGGACCAAAAATCACTCCATACTCTCTATTGGTCTCTGGTTTTACCACATCTCACTTAATGTATGTAGATGTGGGGAAATAACTTTACAAGTACACTTCACTCATTAACTGTGCTACAAAAAAGGTAATTTATGATAATCCATAACGCTGGTTATAGAACCCTTTACTCCTAAAATCACAGTTATTCAAATTTGTTGACCTGGAAAACTTTCAAACAGCTAAAATTATGCATAAACGTAATACAGTTCTTCTCATCAAGGGAGGAGAAATATGATCTTCGGAAAAAATTAAAACACAAAACACTTAAACGCATGGACAACTAAAAAAACTTCAGCATATCAGTGTGTGGAATCAAATTATGGAACGGGTTGAGTAAAGCATTATATTGATTTACACACTCAACTTCATTGTAGCGCATTGTTATATCGCTTTATCATTATCTTACGTTATTTTACAGCTGGCAAAGGGCACATGTTGAATAGGAAGTGAACACATGTATTAGCAATCGATGTGAAACGAAGAGGGTGTCATGTTGTGTGTGCTGCTCTGCTGCCCTCTACCTGTGATGTATTGCAGAATTGTAATATGTGATGTATGCCAAAGTAAAATGTATGATGTAAAATGTCTGCATCGGTGTAGCTGACGTACTCAAAACAGGAAGAGGCTGCTTTCGGAACGTTCGAATGTTGGCACCCTCTCGGCAGCTGGAGGAATCTTTTTAATGGAAATACTGTGTTCAACTTATTAAAAATATATTATTCTATGGTTTCTGACATGGGAAAAACAACAACCAAAAATAAAAAATAAACTAGCAATTACCGCAAACGAAAAACAACAGGAGACGAATAGCAAATGAAGGCAACATTTAGGAGAAAATGTGCACTGATGTATTAGTCACTCTGTGCAAATCACATTACAAACATTCATGTTATGCTGCCATTAAACGGTGACAGTGCAATTGCCATTAGATCATTAAAGTTAAATCCCAGTGCTTTTCACATTTGATTAACAAACTTAAATCATAATATTCCATAACAATCATGTAAAGACAATGTTTACGGGATATAAAATTGTAGCATAAATCTCACTCACAAAAGCAACATTTCCGAAAACTGAACAATAGCTCATTAATTAATTAGCAAGACATATTTAGTCCAAAATGTTCCCAGTGGTATGATTAGATTGGCCTTTCAGTAAAATTGCTGTTTCTGCTTAAGGTTTAATTATTCATACATTTGATTTGAAAGCAAGTTTTCTCTCAACTTTAACCAAAAAAAAAATAACAAAACAACAACAAAATGTTAAATGTTTGCAGCAACACTGTTACTTTGGCAATAACAGTTTGTCCACAATCTTCCACTTTTGGAATCGCAATCAAAAACACTCTCAAGCTGGTTCAGGAGACTGTCAAGACTGACATCACGCACTTTTTGGTCGTTCCAGTTGTATCAAATATCATTTTTTGGGACAGAATGAAAACCAGTTGCCCCTTGAGACAATTATTGTTACTGATTTTTTCCACTCAATATGGACATCGAAATCCTAGAAAACACTGAAAATCCAGACAAAATACATACAATTTTACTGTTACAGGATAGTCTATCTCAAATATTACCACATACAGTAGTGACCAAATTAGCTCTGATAAAGTGCAAAATGACAGGGCCCAAGATAGCTTAAACCCTGTATTTTATATATACAGTATATATATATGTATATACTCACTGGCCTCACCATTCATAGTACATTTGCACATCGAATGAGATCAAGTGCAAGTTTTGATTGACGCTGTCAGATGCTGTCACAATAATGTTTATTATTGTGGTTGTAAAACTACACAGCATCATCCTGAACTGTGTTTATGACACTTGTACTGCACGAGAGCCAATTGGTACAGCTGTTATTTTACACCTTAAAAATTGTGCAAGTGTACTTAATGTTGTGGCTGGTGAATAGAGTATTAAATGGCTTTTTAGTCACCCACATGCCGCAGACTTTCTATTACTTTCATGTGCATGTAATTTACATTTTCAGAGCCCTGGACTTTATAATGTTTTCAGATAATAATATCCAGTAGCACTCTGAATGGAAGAGTCAAATGGTGTGTGAGACATTAAAGGACACGTGAGGCAAAGCAAGCTTTGTGAGGTGTATGCAAGTGGGTGAATTCACATCCTGAAAGTTTTTATTGGCCCTCCTCGAGCGCTCCCTGTCAGTGTGTTTACGTATGACACACAATGTGTGAAGCAGCCTTCAGTTCAGACAAAAGTTCCTCATCTCTTTTTTTTTTTTTAACAAGGAGGCAAACATTCAGCAAAAAAACATAAATACGTGAAGCTTTTTGTGCTTTCGTCAGTCCATCTTGTATGATATGTTTTAGGCATAAGTTAGGCATCAGGAAATGAAGGAGCAGACGTGTGTAGTGTCACATGACCACTTTACCAGAGCCGTCTTCCAGTGTAATTAATAGGAGCCGTAGGCATCTATAATGTGGTGAAAAGTGAAAGTGAAGAGTCAGGTGAGTCCGTTTGAGTAGTTGTCGATGACTGACATGTATTTTAAAGGGGTGCACTTACCGTACCGCCATTCATAACAAGAGCCATTTCAGTTGGTTGGTAGACGTGACCTCTGAAAGCGATGCCGGGGCGAATGCTCCCGTGACCGCTCGGGTAGTTTCCGCTGCGGAGCGCTGACAGACAGCACAGAAAAATCAAAGGTGTCAGTCATCCTAAGTGATCACCGAAGTAGTGATTCTCAACTGGTTGTGAAAATGACCCGATGTTCCTGAATGCACCTTGTGTGCTGTTCACTCGCTATGGCTCCACCAGGCGCGTGCCATGTTTAAGGGCAACTTTAACCAACCGAGGGCCGCATACTGAAAAGTCAAAGGATGCGGGGGGGCCACTTGGATATTTGTATATATTTTTAATATATTTTGTAAAAAGGTTAAACATTACAGACAAAGCTTTGTGTTTTTATGTATTAACTGTGTCAATATTTTTTGGATGACAAGAATCATTTTTGTCTACACTCGTGAGTTCACTGCATGGTGGCCTACTGGTTAGCATGTTGGCCCCACAGTCAGGAGATCTGGGTTTGAAAAGTTGCTTGATTGGAATTTTTAGAACTAGAATATTTTTCTTATGACTCGAGAATATAATGAGTCCTAAAATAAGTTCTCAATCACATATTAAGTAAAATGTTCTTATTACAAGGTAAGAAGGAATGCTCTTATATGATTCCTAAATTGCGATAAAATATGCTTTAATGAGGCTGGATTTAAACAAAATGTTTCACATATTCTAGATGTAGGAGTGTTATTCTTATATTTTCCTACAGACAAACAAACGTTCATAGCTATCGACAATTTTTGTAGTCTCCAATTGGCCTATCATGTATGTTGTTTGAACATGGACAGAAGCCAGAGTACACAGAGAATACCCATGGGGGGGCGTTTGGGTTCCACGTGGAGGTGTTCCGATAGGGATTTGAATGTGGGGCCAACATGCTATCAACTCGGCCACCGTCCCTCTAACATTACTTCTCGTCGGCATGTTAGCTATGTTGGTTACTTCTTCACCGGTCTGAGCTTTTCAACAAGCATGAAGCAAATTATATGGATCGAAATTTCTGATTTAAAAAGAAATTGTATCTAAAATTCACTTAATTTTGGAAAACCTATTGTCATAAACACTAAACACTGACGAGAAAAATAACATACAAGTTACTGGTGAACAGAAAAAATCAGACTTGACCTGCAGTGTGAACATAGCCTACTGGCAGGTCGCTTGCTGCATTGCATGGGGGAATTCTGCCCACAATGCAGACTTCTAGGTGTGACAGTAGAGTGGGAGGCGACTCATGGCCAATTGGAGCTATTGGCCTAGGAAAGGGGGTGGAATGATGTCATGGTGCGTGTAGTAAGGTGTGATGGGGGTGCCGCAGCCAAACCTGTTGAGAACCACTGCACTAATGAAATGTAATATAAATAGCAAACAAGCAGAAGATGCTCACGCAACAAACATCATCAGCAGTAATGGGCAAATTACTTTTAAAAGCAATTTGTTATAGTTACAAATTATTTTTTTAAAAAAAGTAAATGAATTAGTAACAGAATTACTCCTTTATAAATGTAATTAGTTTCTGTGGAAAGTAATTATTGCGTTATTTTTTTTGGAAAGCCTTCCAATATGTAAAATAATTTGGATGTAGCATGTGCCATTGACGTCACTTCTCGAACATGCCTTCCTGGAACTATACGTGGAATACATTTTTTGCATATTGCTGTGGTGTATTTTTTGTTGATTTTCCGTTGTTGTTATATATTTTGTAGATATTATGCCCGCTCGTTGGCTGGCAGGTCTTTTGCCCGAACGCTCAAGCAGATGGAGTAAGACACCATTCTTGTTTCAGATTCTTCGGTATTATGTTGTGCGCATTTCAAGGACCGTTGTTTGGTCACTGTGCTTCAGATAAAGGGAAGTTTGTGGCTGAATGTGGACTACCAGAGGGTGCTTCTACCGTCATCTTTCCTCAACCCAGACAGTGGAAAACACAAGCACTGACGGTGGAAATAAACAAAAAGTAAAAAACCAAGAAGACAATCCTCCGTGGAAAAGCGTGGCAAGGTGGCGAAACGGGGATCGCTTCTCACTCTTCTTGTATAGATCTGTGATTGGCAGAGTGCCAGTTTGACTGGTCGAAAAATGGCCACAAGAAGTGCTTTGTCAACGAGCGGAGGCAGCAAGAAGTAAATGTACTCATAAATGGCCTTTCTACAGAGAAATTTAAGTTAGTACCTCTTGTTTATACGTTCACACATGCACTAATATACTTGGAAAACAGTTAGGCACCATGAACAATCACAATCACATTGTACAAAAACAATGCCTGACTGTTGCCTGACTGTTTCCCAAGTACATTAGTGTGTGAATGTATAAACAAGAGGGATTAACTTACATTTCTTTCTAGAATTCACTTTACGAAAGTAAGAACTTTCACTTGTATTCATTTACAGCGCAGCCTTGACACATCCAATATGACGACAACGTTGACGTACGGCTCAGCTCTCGATGCGGCGTTTGTCTACGTCTATGCGTGTGATAATCACTTTTTGGTGTCTTGAGCACTTTAAAGTGTTTCATTAGTGCAATATGCTAACGGCCATTGGATGAGGTGTCACATCAGATGAATTACAGCCAAAAAAGTTGAGATGTGCCCTTGTCATGACAATATATCTGTATGGTGTAAGTATGTAAATACTTAATTATTTCGCGGACGTGCTGTTTGGCGGATTTTTTTAGGGCAATTTTAGTGCTTTTTTTTGTTTTTACAGCTTATGAACACTATTACAGGCCGAGCCTGGCTCTTTAAGAAGAATTGCATTGTGGGAAGGTGAGTGCTGTAGTTCTGTGCTTTGAGGTTGCTGTGTTTATCTATCTAGCTTTCAGTACTCATGATACAGCAAGGGATTTCCTATTGCTGTACTTCATATGTTTTAATAAGATTGTATTCATTTACATGCCACAGAGTTTAAACAGTGTGTTTGGTTGCCTAGCAATTACACACTTAGCTGGTAGTTGCTCCCACTTGGTGTCAAAAGTGTGACCTTCTTTAAGGCTGCATTCAAACACAAATGTGCATCAATAACACTGACAGACACACACATAGCGTGGGCGTACTTGCACTGTGTTCCTCCATAGAAAAGGCCTGGTTTTCCTGGAAGGCTTGATGAGAATGTGCAGAGAGCTCGTCTCTGAAGTGTGGAGGAGGTGTCGTCTCGATGGTGTCAAAGAAATCTTGCGTGCCACATTGCGGACGATTCCAGAGACACAGGTGGCTCTCTGGAATGGCGTGGAACAGCAGAAGGATCCAGCCCTGAACAATGAGGGCCACCGCCAGAGCAGGCTCGTCCAGAAGACGGTCTTCTGCCTTTTCTGCTCCTCCCCCTGACCTCCCCGCTTTTCCTCTGAGCCTCACTGCTTGGCTCCCATAAAGATAGAAGCCAAGCCAGGCCACCCAAAGCAAGGCTGATGCAAGGCTTGCCAGGAAGAGCCACACTGCATTACACTTCCATCTCTTTTTGTCATTCTCTCCTTCTCTATCCTCCTCACTCTCATGTGCTCCCTCTACCCCAAACTCACCCCCACATAACACCACCCCTAGAGAGAGCCCCATAGCGATGAGGAGCAACCCTAAGGTGTAGCTGCATGTCAAAGCAAAGTCCAGAGGTGGATATTCACAGGCTGGGTGGCCCTCCCTGACTACAGTGAGAAGGACCCATTCAGCAGAGATGATCCCCTGAACCAAGGCCAAGGCCAGGCCCAGTGCAGCCAGCGAGCTACCTGACGGGCTTGACTTCCCAACCACAAGCCTCCTGAGCCTCACTCCCTGGACCAACAAGCTAGAGAAGCACAGGGCAAAAAGGGGGCCCCAGAAGGCCCTGCGAATCACACATAGGATCTGGTTCTTTCCCACAAGGAAAGCAATAGAAATGAGGAATATCCCAAGGAGCGTGCCCAGGAGCAGGAGAAGCGGTCCCACGCCAGAGCGTCTGGCCGGGTCAGAGATAGAGTGCAGTTTGACGAGCAGGAGCGCAGACAGGATCAGAGAGGTGAGGCCCCCACTGCAGGCCAACGCCTCCAGAACAACACCCCACACTGACTCCAGGTCACACAGCACTCTGTATGAAGGTTTCACATTCTCACTGCATCCCAGCGGAGGAGGAGGTGATGGGTGCGATGTGCAATAGCCGATGAGCAGCAAGAGGAAGATGGTGAAAGCGTTGACAGCCATCTTAAAGGGATAAAGAGAAGGACAACCAGTTAAAAAAGACAAGCAGAAAGGTTTCAGTAATCACAGAGATGAATTATAGAGTACAACATCTGCATGCTCACTTAAAAATCAAAAACCTGTCACATATCAGACATGAATATTCTTCTCTTTGAAAACACAGTCATGCACTCACAGCACAGAACAGAACTGCTTTTAGCACTGGCCAGTAGTTTCCATGGCAACGGGAAACAGCGTGGGCTGACATCGTACACTGGGCTTTGAGAAGTCGAGCTTTTTTATTAACCAAAAACACAGACTCACACGCACGCATCCAATAATTATGCATACTTGTGAGGACCTGTTGTGATGTAAGAATATAGAATCTGAGAGTCTTCAAATTAAAACAAACACAGTGGCAGAAACACGGACGCATACTATATCTTTGCATCTTCCAGTGAAATTGTTTCAAACTTACCTTGTCGAGATTCTCAGATGGAATTCTTAACAATTCATAACAAAGAGGTGTCTCATTCTTCCATTCATCATTTGGCACAAACTCAAATTTTAGGCTTGCAGAGACCAAACAGCTTCCATGTTGCATTTGAAAATGTCCTTTAAGTTCTTTTGTCAAGCAGATGATGTCCTGCTGTTGCTGAGACACAACAACTGTAAAAAAGGATGATCAGTTCTTTGCTGCTTGACTACTTCACCCACAAATATCTCATATGTCTCCCTTCCTCTCTTCTTCCTCTTTCTGGCACCCTATGTCCTCCGCTTGCTCTCACTCAGCCTGTCTGCTTGTTTCTCTCTCCCTGCTTCATGCTGACTGTGCGGAGGTGTCAACAGAGATGCAATCCCAGCTTTGCTGGCGCTCACCCACACATAGGAAGCAGGGACTGCTGGTGCGCTCGTCTAACCAGGAAATAATAAGCACGCCACTTCACATTCAAAGTTGCTCTTGTCCAATTTTGTTATTTGGCACTTCTGCTTCAGACCACTCAAGTGAGATATCGTGATAGTTGTTCACCTGCTTTTGGTCATCTCCACTTTCTGCAGCGACACCACATCCGATCAAAACAATAATTGGCAAATTCTTCAGCTCGAAGGTGTTTTTGCTTGTCAAATGAGGAGGGGATTTGGAGAGACGAAGGCAGATGGTCCGCGCTCTGAGGCCACGTGGCTGTCCTTGTAGGAAACGTTACATAACAGTCTATCTGGCATCAATCAGCCAAGTCTCCCATTAGGTGGACTAATCTCCTGCCCTGGAGATGAGCTCGTGTAGTTCGGAAGACGGACAGGATCTGAAAGGGACCACGGCAAGCAGCAGGAGCCATAGAACTTGGCAATCAAGCCACTTTGGATCAGTGTGAAAGAGACTGCTGCTGGCAGATACTCCATTAGTGACAGATTATAGTCAGACACCCAGAGAGGCCAAAGCTGGTTTGTGTTACACAAATAAACTCAGAGACACACAAACAAACATGTAAGTAAAGGAGAGCAGCAGTGCCAACCTGCCAGAGATGGGGGTTACCACTTTGATTGGCAGTTTGTTTCCTTTACAAAGGGTCACATAAGTGCATAGCGGTATCTGCAGATCCCAGGCCCAGAGTTGCTTTCTGACTAACTGGTGTGTCTTGGGAAAGTTCTTACATGAAAAGGGGATACTGTACTTCCTTAGACGCTAGGGTGTCAACACATGTTTTCAGGACCCCTTACTGGTTCTCACTAGTCTAAAGCAGGGGTCACCAACGCGGTGCCCGCGGGCACCAGTTAGCTCCCCACAACCACATGAGGCGCCCGCAAGCCTACTTATCATTCAGGTTTTCAGTTAATAATGTTTAATGTTTGAAAGAAATGCATTCTGAAACACAAAATGCGAGTTGTGGATACTAGCATTTTGTTCATGTTCTGGTAAAACAAGCATTTTTGGTTTGATGGGGATGAAATAAGCTATGAAAATGAATGTTTCAAAAATGAGTAGCTCTTGGCCATTTTCATTATGTAAAAGTAGCTCTCATTAGAAGAAACGTCGGAGACCATACTGTATTTGGTGGGTTATGTGTTCTCAGACACCAAACCAACTCTATTAGCAACCTGGTAATACTGTATGTTGTGTGTACAGAGGATCAGGATGAAACTATGGGGCAAGTATTCTAACAATGAGCCAAAATCATTTATTTTTGCTGTAGCCTGAACACATTTGTTGACATATCAAAAGATGATTATGTCACAAGAGATCAATGCGTATTTACATCTATTTCTATCCGATTGGGTATATTGCTGTACTTTTTCCAGGCCTTTGTCAAATTGTCACTGTCTTGAGCACCAGTAAGACTAAATGTCCACGACTAAATGTCATGAAAGTGAGTTTGTGTGAAATGTATCCTTGTTTCCGTCCTTCCAGAGACATAAGAACCACTGGTAAAGGGAGATAAGAGATACAAGTGCTGACTAAACAGCACATTACCTCTAATCCGGGTAATCCAGTCATCACTTCAGTCCATCCAATAGGACCTTGTCAAGTATGGTCCAGCTGTAATCCCTCCATTATCCTGCAGGTATGTCATGGCAATCGTCATGCACAGATGACACAATGTCTCACTTTCACTTGATGTAGTGTTTATGTTAAATGTAATGATATCCGACACGACAACTGTATTAAAATGTCTCCTTTACAAAGATAGTAATGCTTATTTGTGTTTAATACTGTCAGCGATGTACTAATTTAACA
Source organism: Dunckerocampus dactyliophorus (assembly GCF_027744805.1). Taxonomy (NCBI): domain Eukaryota; kingdom Metazoa; phylum Chordata; class Actinopteri; order Syngnathiformes; family Syngnathidae; genus Dunckerocampus; species Dunckerocampus dactyliophorus. The sequence goes on along the minus strand of NC_072824.1, from coordinate 24,582,011 downwards.
ATATGTTTATTATTTTTGTTTATTATTGTTGAGCTGTTTTTAATGTCTACAGTATGTTGTTATATGGTTTATTGGACTGCATGAGAGAGACTTATTGAAAAGATTCCAATAAGATGCTGTTCAGTTGACACCACTGCAAACGACAACCCAGATAGGTTCTGATACTGCTCTAATGAACTTGTACAGCTGTAGCCAATGGAGTATATAGAACCACATAGATCAAGCTTTTTATTATATTATTTCACAGATTAATAAAACAATGTGACAAAGCAACAGCCATCAGTCAAGCACATAACAGTGGGTACAAAAAAAATGTAACAATCACAAGAGACATGATCACACGAAAGACGTTGATTCATATGTTTGAGTAATCACTTTTAGCCGGTGCAGAGTTGACAGTGTGTTACCCCGCCTCATATGCGCTTGTAGACGTAGAGGGGCACGCCACAGGTGGCGCAGGAATGCTTCACATCCTTGCATGATTTAATGCATAACGGGATCAAACAGAGGGGCCAGAACCTGTGGGGAGAACAACAGAGTCGAAACACTGTATGTTGTATTGATATGAACTAGTGTGTTTCAACTCACAACACCAGTAGCACGGCGATCAGTATCCAAGTGAGCGTGCCATTTTTGTACTGGACTAGAGTAATACCAGTGGTATGGCAATTAGGACATGTCATCTGACCAGGAAGATCCTTGAGCGGTCTTCGCGGTGCAACAACCGCTGGATTCACAACGACAACAAAAGGAAATATACAAATATAATTCAAAAACACAAATCACACTGACGTGGAATCAGAAAGACTCACCAGGTTGCACAACCTGAAGCTGGGGTGCACTATGCTGGTAAACAGGCATTTGAACTGTATGAATCTGTGCTGTAATAGACAGAATGAAGATGAAGCAATACGTGAAGATCAGTGCACCCAGAGAGTAAGCTGAATTTCCCTAATGTCTTACCAGTTTGCAGGACAGGCGGACTTTGTTGAACTACCACAGTTTGGGGGGGACCAGTGTATGATGGTGGCATCGGAATCGGGGCTGGCCCAGCCTTCTCCACAAGGATATGGACATTTGCCATGGTTAGCTTCAGTGTATGTAGAGATCGTTTCACTGTGTGAAAATAAAGACAGCAGCCGTCAGATAAGTTAAGTGCATACACAAGCATTTTCAGCAACTGTACAGCAGAGGGCGCTAAAGTCAAAGCAACTGTCTGACCCACAGACGGCTATTCCCAAATGGGCTTCTGGTCAATTTCTCCCCGTATTTAGAGCCAAATTCTGGCCTAGCGGACCCAAGCGTCCACGAACCAAACTTTGACCGGGCGTTGTTGGAGCGGTGATGAACTTTGCCGTGGCGGAAAATTGGCCGCTCCTCCCCGCTCGCAATATTTTGTGCAGCTCAAAAACTTCGGAGCGGTAGGAGGGACCATCAGCGGTGGCCGAGCGGATACGGCGTTGCCTTAACAGGGGCCAACTTCTGTTAAACGGTGGTGAACGGTTACGAGCGGTGATGGATTTTTGTCACCGCTCCAGGAACCCCACAGCAAAGTTCGGGTGGTGTGACTAGTGATCTTCCGCTGAAGCGTTGTCTGATATTATTTTTCAGTCCGAGTCTGGTCACAGACCTGTCATCGTGTATAAACCGCACCCCGATTTTTTGCTTCTTACCGGTGGAAAAAAGGTGCGGTTTATACACGGTGATTTAAGGTAATCTGACTGGCATTAGTGCTGCACTGGAGTGTGTAAAACTTGCCAGCCAAGTGTGGGTGTTTCTGAAACATATGCAATGATATGACAGGTACGTGGGTGTGACCAAGGGTGACATAACATGTTTCGTGAGGACATAGGAGGCGTTAGGAATGTTTCTGGTATTTGTAGACCTAAAAGCGAAAGCAAGTATTATTCTGCAGTTTCTGTTCTCACTCAATGTTGCAATGTTAGTAGCAGATGATCATAAATCAACACTGAAGTCTGAAAATTCGGCGTAGGTTCTACGTTGTTTCAATGTCACCTTGCTATTTGGGAAGCCTCTCTAAGATCAACTACAATTTGCAGCCGCCTACATAGAAAAGCTAAACGCCCCCTGGACGAAAGTATTATGGCCGGGCGTCATTGAAGATGCACATTATGAATTCACATTGATGAGTGTACAATGTGGTTTACTTGACACATTTGTTTTTGAAAGTGCACTTCATGACACTAAGTGTTTCTAATATTTTGTGGCTTTCGTGTCAATCGGGTGACCAAATATCAAAGAGAAATGTCCTTCAGTATGAAGCAGTGCACATTTTACAGCAATCTTTATTGTAACGTCATAGCTCTATCGTTACAATCAAGCATTTTCACGAAAGCATTGTAAAAATGCAAACAAGGAACACAGAAGCTTATTGTTGATGCAGGTGCATTCAGAGTACATCAGACTTTACTAATCTGACTGGCATTACTGCTGCACTGGAGTGTGTAAAACTTGCCAGCCAAGTGTGGGTGTTTCTGAAACATATGCAATGATATGATAGGTACGTGGGTGTGACCAAGGGGGACATAACATGTTTCGTGAGGACATAGGAGGCGTTAGGAATGTTTCCGGTATTTGGAGACCTAAAAGCGAAAGCAAGTGTTACTCTACAGTTTCTGTTCTCACTGAGCAGCAGTGAGTGCTGCTGAGAGGTCCTCCACGCCCCAAAGCAGTCACAAGCGATGAGTGCGCAGTCAGCACCCGCGGCACACTGAGAGCATAGTGGAGCTCTATGCATCCAAAGTGCAAATGAATCACGCATGCACGAGGGGTGGACCTCGTCCTGTTTTAAAGAGCGGGATCTAAAACTGAAATGTTTCTTAATCTTCATGAAATTACTACTCATTACACTAATTACACCTTATTCGGACTCAGTCATTCACCTGTCAGAACCTGTGATGGGAGAACGTTGTGCAATAAATGAAACCAGTAACCGCAGTAACCGCAAGATTACGCTGTCAAGACTTTGAGAGACGCTGGACGAGTTAAAATATTAAAGTTATTTTATTTTTGATGAAGCGATGGCCAATTTTAAATGAACAAACCAAGAATCGAGTTTATTTGTCGTAAATGTAATTAAGGTGATTTTACTCCATTTTGTGCTACTTTTATAGCTTCTTACTGAGGAGTTGGCAACAGTGCCTGTGTCCATATTAAGTATGTTATGTTCCCCTGGGTCGTAACAGTGGATATGTTTTAAGTATGTGTTAATATTTTCTGGTGAATATCATGGACTTTTCTAAATTTTCCATACTGTAGGTGTGAATGGATGTTTGTCTGTATGTGCCCTGTGATTGGTAGGCTACCAGCCCAAGTGTCCAAGCATGATAAAAAAAAAAAAAATGGATGTATGGATATCATATTGTGTAACTGCAAAAGTGACCCCAATCTAATTCAAAAGGATTAATTTTTTAAAAGCACAAATAAATGAAGCTGTGACATATAAATGCAATGCTTGCGGTATCTGTTATCAGGTAATGTAACAATGTGGTAATATCATTGTCAAGGTTTTTCCACAATCATAATAAATAATAATCATATATAATAATCAGTGTCATAATAAATCAATAATAATCAATATAAATAGAACAATGTTGGAATAATGAGTGAGTACAGACAATGAACTCACAAGAATGAAGAGTAATGAGTGTTGTAGTGGTTAGACATAGCATTTTGTACACAGCGGTTCAAGACTCTTCTTCCTGGTATTTTGCAAACACCAATGCTTGTATTATTCCATAATAATATTCATAATAATATTCCATAATTTGATTCCACAAACTGAAATGCTGTGGGTTTTTAGTTTTAGTTATAGTTCTCGTGTATATGTGTATTAAGTTTAGTTTTTCCCTGAGATCATATTACTCACATGAAGCATGGAAGCAAGGCGAGCCAACCTCTTATCAGTGACTGTATCTGTTACAATATTTACAATCACTTTTTTTTTTTTAAATGTAAAAAACAGCCTGAGGAGCTTAAAATTAACCTAATTTGTAGTTCAGTTTTCATATAGTTTAGGCACTGAAGCATACTATGTTATACACACAAAATACATAGCTGTATAGCAACATGGCTTACCTGTTATGAGAGAGTCTGGCAGCAGGTTTGAGAACCACTGGCAAGGAAGACTAATGTACATGTGGTGATGCTTCAGAGAAGGTTGGGCAACACACCTACTGTACATGCGTACACACGACAAAAGGTTTTTGGTCCAACTGGAACTTGCTAAAGGCTGTTTAACCAAACATTAGTGGCTGGGGGATGTATGTATTTCAGCCTGTATGTACAATTTTGTGATGTACTATAAGGATCATTAGCATAAATGAAAAATCCATATAATGGTTGTAAGGGGCAAAACATATTTTTTCTTTCAGTTCACTCTGTGTACAGTATTCAAGATCTATAATGTTAAACTAATTCTGACCATAAATACAACTACATATCTTTCATTTTGTGTTTTTTTTTGCATTTGTTTTTATGTTCTTTATTTTACTTATCTTTCAGGTACAGCACTTTGTTTTCAACTGTGATGAATAAAGCACCACCACCATTGTAAGATACAATACAGCAGCTGCATCAAATGAATATTCATCTACAAACAATGCTACATTTGAGACGTTATTCAAAAGTACTGTACATACTGTATATAGTTGGAAAAATACAACCTTTACATACACTCAATTTTGGACCCCTTAATTATTTACTGATTTTTCAGAGTTTTTCTCAGCGTACATTGTTGAGATGGAAAAGTGTCAGTATGTGAACAGCCCCGAAAAACAAAGTGATAGTTAAAATGCGCACGTAGCAGTGAACTCAGTTGGACACAGTAACAGGGTATCGGTGTATCTTCAACATAGAGACACGTCCCGGTATACATGCGCTGGCCCAAACAGAACACACTGCGAAGAAATAAACTGGGACGCCTAACGAAATGCTAACAAGAAACATAGGAGTTTAATGTTTATTCAGGTACATTTGTGCCAAAATTGATTGGTCGTGTTGGCACTACTGCTGCACTGTAGTGTGGAAACTTGCTAGTCAAGTTTGGCTGTTGAAATGTATGACATGGTATGACAGGTTTGTGGGCATGTTTAGGTCATTAGTTCTCAACTGGGCTGGCTGCGCGACCCAGCATCACACCTTATTGACAAGCGGCAACCCACATTGCAGAAATTTTGCAACTCAAAATTTAAAAATATGTTATATTTAATGAAAAGACATTCAAGGGATAGTTCAGATTTTTTGACATGAAGTTGTATGATATCCCCATCAGCAGTGTAGTCCAATAACAGCAACTTACCCCCCACTTGGTCTTCGAAGTCCAGTTTTGGTCTGATTTCTGTGATGCGACACTGCGTATATAACGTCAAGTGTTTTGCGAGGTCTGATTTTTTTGAGAAGGCATATTTGTGATGTATTCATGTTTTGAACGCACATTGTTTTGAGAAGCCAAACTCTTTACTTAATTGTCCCCAGCAACTGAGTGGAACTACGTTCTTCACCACGGAAATCTGAGCAGAACTGGACCTTCTAAAAAAAAATCAGACCTCACAAAACACTTGACGTTATATCTGCCTCCCGCCGTATCCCTGCACAGTGCCGCATCACAGAAATCTGACCAGAACTGGACTTCGAAGACCAAGTGGGGGGTAAATCGCTGCTATTGGACTACAATGCTGATGAGGATGTCATACAACTTCATGTCAAAAAAATCCGAACTTTCCCTTTCAAGTGGTTTGAATTTGATGTAGTGCAAAACAAAACTGTGTGCTGACATAGTTTCATGAAAGTTTAATGAACATTTAAGGAACTTGAAATCGTTATCCACAAAACGTATTTGAATAAAAAGTGTCTGTAAAAGTCTTCAGTACATGGTACAATAAGAGTTTATTCAGAGCAACTAGACTTGGTGTTTGATGAGAGATGAAATATCAGAAAGTCAAGGGAGTCCAGTTGTTGCAAATCTTCAGATAAACATAAAGTACAATTTGAAGAGATTTAAATATACAAATGTAACTTTTCTTCTCATTAACTCAGCATGTAAGTTTCCTTACAGGACAGGCATTAGTTCTGTAGAATACTCCGCGTGAGTTACCTCCCAGTCCGCTCTACCGTCACACCTAGTCTGCACTGTGGGCAGAATTCCCCCCCGTTATATTGTATTTTAAGATTAGCTCAGCAGCCTGACCTGTAATGTCAGACACTGGCCACTTGGTAGAAGCATTCCACCAAGAATCTGAAGGGGTGTCGCGCTCATGATGAGGCTGAATCACCAGACAGCTTCAAAAGAAGCTTGTGTAATTTTTGTCACGTTACAACGTCAGGCCATCAACAGCAGGTGGTCCACAAATAACAGAGCTAAGACCCTAAGGTCACCAAAATGGTGATTGTGTCTAGAAATTCCATCCTTAAAGATAAAAACAAACCAGGTGACAAAGGGCAGTTTTGGCATTCAGGTACTGAATTGTACACAGATCGAATTGCCCTGTACTCCCGGGACAACAGCCAGACTCCCCTCTCCAGCTCTCTTAAATGGACTTTACCAGGAAGGCTGAGTGTGACCCCAGTTGGAATGCAAAGTTTCAATGCCCACCACTCCAGGCTACCAATGAAGGTGCACGGTGGGACACAAAATCATGCTCTTTGATTTAGCCAATTGTGGCAGTATGCTGTGTGATGGACTCCAAATAGCACTGCTGTTGGGAGCATAAACACAAACCATAGCCAGAGCCCGTTCCCCAACCTGAAGGCTCAAGGAAGTAACCCTCTTGTTCACCAGGCACTACTCCAACACGTGTAGCCAAGAAGCTTCTAATAAGAACAAATCTATTGTACTTTTCCAACTATAATTAGTTGGATGCTTTGTGACATGATGAAGCATGTCAGGAGCTCCTAAATGGCTTTTGGAAGGAAGGTAGGTTGATGATATACAGTATGTGGTGCTGTCCATGACAGAAAAGAATGTCAGTGTGATTATTGGAACAAATATCCTATTGAATCCTCTTTGACGGTTTTTTCCAGCCCCCTTGTCTCCCTCTCATCTCCCCTGCAACATAATTATTCTTAAAATGGCAAGAGGGCTTCCCAGCAGGAGACTGTGCTGGTATTTCTGTTTGGCACCACCACTTACTGCCATTCACATTTTCAGACACATTCAGCCCTTGCAGATTTATGATTTTAAGAAGCAGCTCTAGACACCATAACCATAGTTATACTGGATAGCGCTGCATTTTGGCTGTGTTCTTATCATTAAATCACTTTTGATGTTCAGTTCATCTAGGATTCATCCTCCCCATTGGTCAATGTAATGAATGCTGCCAAACAAATCCTTCCGATGCTGCCAAAAAGAAACAACCATCCATCTTCTATGCCGCTTATCCACACTAGGGTTGCTGGTATGCTGGAGCCTATCCCAGCTAACTTCGGGCGAGAGGCGGGGTACACCCTGACTGGTCGCCAGCCAGCCAATCGCAGGGTATATATAGACAAACCATTCATAGACAATTGAGAGCTGCCAATTAACCTAACATGCATGTTTTTGGAATGTGGGAGGAAACCGGAATAAGAAGTTAATTTGGCTTGACAACTGATAACATAGCTAGTTAGTTATGAGTTATTTCAGGAGCAAAATGCGAATGAAAGGGTTGAAAAACGTATTAGTTTTTCTACTCGCACAGTATGTTTCTAGGCGCATAAGCGAGTGAAATGCTGGCACTGTAAAGCCGCTTCCACATTGGAACCATCCGCCTTTCCCTCATCTTCTGTTTCCCTTCTTGTTCAGGCTGGATGGGTGGAGTCACGTGACTACACACGCTGTACCGTCTTAAAGGGGTATGACCACATCATACCAGCACACACAGTCAAAACAGACAAAAAAGACTTTTATTTTCTTTTTTATTAAAACACCAAATTTATCGACATGGGCAAAATGAGTAAATATCGGCACATTTGTTTGGACAAATATGATGATGATAACAAATATAGATCATAAGAGTTTAATTCAAGAGCTGATATCTAGAAACTTCCATGGTTTTCTTGGTAATAACCAAAATCACTTAAGTTCTTAGATGAATAGCTATAGCATTGTACTGCCAAAAAAATTAACTCATAATCGATTTTTGTTGTCACTGTTATATTTGTCCAAACAAATGTACCTTTAGTTGTATCGGTCATTAAAATGAACAAGAAACGGAAGAAACAAGGGTGGTCTAACAATTTTTTCCATGACTGTACACGCAACACAATTCTTTAAAAAAACTTCTGTATAGAATACTGTATAAACATTACGTAAAATATTACTTCAATAACATTGAATGAACTCTGTGTTTAGTGCTATATCAAGAAACCACAGTGTCTCACATTGCCTTACAGTAGACAAACATCCACATAGTACAGACACATATACAGTACACTGGTAAATTGATGTTTCAATCTTATAAAGAACACAGCAGTACAAGCTAATTAGGGGTTTTATGTGCTGGTACATTGTCACAAGTGTGCACTGAGTAATTCGACTTTCACATTTCCAAAACACAAAAGCAGGATAATAAAAAAAACATAATCCGCAAAGATACCTGGCCTTAAACGTACTACATTCATCACAATTTACAAATCAAAAGTCACCAGAAACCACGAAATAATGCACTTTTGTTGTCACGAGACAAGAATAAAATTCTGTATTGAAGTTGAAGGTGAACAGAAGAAAAAGAAGCAAGGTGCAAATGGTCTTGTTGTCTGTTTAGGAGCACTCGATGGTGCAGAGTGGCTAAAAGGCACTTAAATCAATGGGATGCACCGAGGAAAAGGAGGAAACAAGTTCGGAAATCTATTCAGATTTTTTTTCTATTCAGAAATTAAATCAGACTGAACTTTTCCTGCTTAAGGTCAGTTGGGATTACCCATATTTTTTGTATTCGCTAAATGCTGCAATTACGAGAGAGATAACATTTAAGAGAGTTTTTTATTGCGTTCTTCAAATTAAAAAGTTAAATACGTTTCCCGAGTGTTTGGTAGCATTGCCTTTAAACTGTGTGACTTGGGTGAAGAGTTTTGAGTATCCTTCCACGCGTTTCTCACAATAGTTTGCTGGAATTCTGGCCCATTCTTCCTGACAGAACTGGTGCAGCTGAGTCAGGTTTGTAGGCTGCCTTGCTCGCACACGCCTTTTCATATCTGCCCACAAATTTTCTACGGGCTTGAGATCACGGCTTTGTGACGGCCACTCCAAAACATTGACTTTGTTGTCCTCAAGCCACCATGTTGTTTGCATTATTATTAGAATTGTTTGAACAGATGAGCGGACACTTTCAAGGATCTGGAAATTGCGCCCATTGATGAACCGGACGTGTGGAGCTCCACAATTCTGATTATTTTTTATTTTCCCATAATGTCAAACAAGGAAAAAGTGTGTTTGAGGAGTGGCCTTAAACATGCACACATATGCCTCCAATTAACTCAAATGTTGTCAGGTAAATCAGAAGCTTCCAAAGCCATGCGGGCTTTCCCACACTGACAGACATAGTCATCTTTGTATGTAAACTTTTGACTTTAAATAAAGCCATAAAAAAACTCACTAATATATTCTCTTTCTCATAATTGCAGCATTTAGCAAAAACAAATAATTTTGAGAAGCCTAACTGACCTAAAACAGGAAAAGTTTTGTCTGATTTAATTTCAGATAGTGAGGAAAAAATGCTTGTGTGTTTTTACTAAGAGTGTCGTAGAATAGTTAGACGACTCAATTCGATTCAACAATTCAAATCTCTTGGTCGAATCATAAAAATGTCATGTGATCAAGATTAGATTGGACCATTCTGACTACATGGAGGGTGGCCACAGCTGCTGCTGAGCATACAGCCCCCCCCCACCCCCCACCCCCCCAAACGTCTCATAAAAACTGATTATTGATTTTTTTTTTCTTTGATTTAAAGTAGATGTTACTGTTTCAGCCTTAATTCGCATCCTTAAATCCTTGCATCTAAATGCCTAATCCATCACGATCGTTTCCTCCCTTCTCATGCAATGGACTATTCCATTTTACTGCGCATGTGCAGATTGGTACCGTAAGATGGAAGAAAAAACAAACTTTTTGGAGCCGTTTGGAGAAAAATGAAGCAGAGTTACCCCAGTGGTGCGGAGAAGAGGAGAAGGCGAGAGGAAAACAAAACTTTTTTTAATCAAAACTACCGAAAGTGTCAACCTTTTTCACATTCACAGTCACAACTAGAGAAGCACTCGGAAAGCTCAGACCTCCGCCAAGTGCCATAGTTCCCCCAATATTGTGATTCACACCAAAATAATAATACTACATTTTTTGGATCAGTCTTTGATATTTTGCAGAACCTGTTGGAAACTTGTCCTGTATTTTTTTTCCATGTGCTCTGACCATTTTTTGTGGCCTTATATGCAGGAATGCCAAAATTGTTAAAGAATTTCGCAATCTTAAAGAATCCTTTGTGGATCCAGACGGTGATCCGGATCACCTCCAAAATATAATCAGTTCTTCCAGATCCCATTTCCGACAATTCCTGAAAATGTCATCCAAATTCATTCAGAACCTTTCAAGTTATTTTGAACACAAACAAACAGAAAAAACGCCTGCAAAAACATAACCTTTGCGCTGCGCTTGGCGGAAGTAACAAACACACACGACGACAGCAGCACCGCTACTGTCAGTGTCAGCCACGGAGAATGCAGTAGTTCTCAAGATGAGGCTGGGAGTGACGCTTTTCATCACAAAGGTGTGAGTATTAAATCAGTATTCAATGTTGATTAATGTTCTTATCAATTACAGTAGAAGAGTTCAGATGATTCACTTGTTAGGTAATAATAATCCCCAGGAGGATTTGAAGGACTTTATCTCGCTCAAGTAAACAGGATCATTTTCTCATAATCACACTTGTTAGTAGATTATAAACATTCATATTTAAAGTTGTTTTTGGAAAAAAGTGGCCTAAATTACATTCTCACCTTTTGTAAAAATTAAAATTAAAGAAAGAAGGATGTGGAGGGCCCATTACTGGGTTTGCCTTGGGCCTCCAAATGACAAAATACGCCCCTGCTTACCACACATTCATAAAATCAATCGCTTCTGTGGCACAATCGAAAAGGAGCTGAGGTGAGTGCTAGCTTTGAACACTAAGAAGACCGTCAACATCAACGGACTTATTGGTTCATAATGGCTACTATTAAATCATCCGAAGTGTGGAAATATTTTGAAAAGGTTAATGATGACTCCATAAAGTGAAATGCAAGTGCTGTTTTTGTACTACTGTATATCCCGGTAATACATGTTACCTGCTTAGCCATCTCTTAGCATGTTCCTTCTTCCTCCATGGAGTGTTGGCCACTCTTTCAGAAGGACTATCTAGGACGATGATGGAGTCAGGGTGGTGATGGCGGCAACTTCAGCATTGGTTGCCATATGGGTTTCTGTAATTGTGCGGACCCTTGAGGGGCCGAGGAAAATGGAGGAAGGCTGGCAGCAGTGCAAGTCGGCAGTTGTGGGACGAGTTGGCACACCTGACGGCTGAGGAGAGATCTTCAACAAGGGAGAAGAGTAATGATGCCATCAGAAAAAATACTGGTCAAAATAAAAGTGCCATGTTGAATAAATATAAGATGGAAATAAAGATTACCTGGGTAACCCTGACGTAAATTTACAGCATGACAGGACTATAATTGATTATATTGATTATACTCTTATAGGCCTCTGCTGCAATCAACACAATCGGTCGATGGTGTACGAGAGCAGCGGTCCCCAACCTTTTTTGACACACAGACCGGCTTGGACCGGGGGAGGGGGGTTCGTACATTATAGCGATCTAATGTATCTTATTTATTATGTATTGTGTAAAACTAAGACATGAATAACATCAAACTAAAAGCACAAAATGAATGCCGACCCACCATCCACCAGTTCAAGTTCCAGCCAAGTTTTTACATCACTGTTTGACGTGGGTGGTAAGAGGCAGTGCGCTAGCATGAATTAACTTGAGACAAATGTGCACATTAGCACTCAATAAGTCATCAAAACTTACCTTTATGCATTCCCACATAGTATCAGCATTTGAGACCAAATATGAGGTGAAAGAAAAATGGTAAAAATACAGTAGTAGTCTATCTGTGCGGCATGAGATAAAGTACGCACAATGGACATGCGTCAAGTGAGACGGATGTAACAGAGAAAATCCGGCCACTTTTCAAAATAAAACATAAATCTGAAACAATGGAAATTGTTTTTTCTTTCTGTGCGGCCCGGTACCAATTGACCCACGGCCCGGTTCCGGGCCGCGGCCCGGGGGTTGGGGACCACTGTACTAGATGATACAGTATGTACTATCTGATGAAAATCATGAAATGTGATCTTTTAATATGAAATACAGGTACTGTATATAAATGGCATGTTCTATATTGTGAATCGTTATGTTTACATTCATTTGTCCTTTTAGGCTTGACAATTTTGCTCCAAGTTACAACTAGTCAGCATCAATCACAACTAGGCCTTAAAATATTTCTAAAACGGAATCCATGTTCTTTTACAGTGTGCCTATTGTGGTGCCGAATGCAACTCCTTTGTGACAGGTGCACATGCATACACTGGACGTACCTGGCTGCTCTGAAGACGATGGGACACGTGAGTATGATGGGAGTGAGGGGCACATTCGTTTGGCGTTGATTTCATAACTTGGCGAGCACTGGGGTCACCGTCATCAACACCGTTGGCTTTGCACCTCACCCTCTTCAAACACAGCACCTGCAGAGTCACAAAAAATGATTGTTGAGCTGGGATAGGCTCCAGCATACCCCCAGAACGCTAGTGAGGATGGATGGATTGACATGTTGGACTGTTCAGGCCTATCTAAATGATAGGATTTGAATCTGGGCCTATTTGGTTGTGAAACCTGTAGCCACTTTTTCCCACTTTCTCTGTTATCAATAGACACACATGTTGTCGAATGTTGAGGAATTTGTATCCTCTAATGTCAGATGATCTTGAAGATGAACACAGTTGATGAAATAAAAAAACTAGGTTTAGTTAAAGTTAAGGGTCGGTGCGTTCACTTACTTTTCTGAAGCTTTGTTTGAAGTTGTCAGACAGGAAGCCGTAGAGCAGCGGGTTGGCGCAGGAGTTGGCGTAAGACAGGATGACAGCAAAGAAGTAAATCCCCGCAGTGGCGCTGGACTCTGGGATGATGACCACAAGGTTGACGATGTTGATGATGAAGAACGGCAGCCAGCAGAGCACAAACACCACCACGATGACCACCACCATTTGAGTGACCTTGCGCTCTGAACGCCGTCGCGAGGTGAAGCCGGCCCGTGTTCCTGAAGACTTCACCTGTAGGAAAAAACAAATAGCAATGCTACAAAGGCAGACAGCTCCTTTTCCACCCATAAGCTAAAATAATCACTCCGCTCACACACTCACACACCTTGATGACTATCAGCAGGTAGCAAAGGCAGATGATGAGCAGTGGTCCAAAGAAACCGATTGTGGTGGTATAGATAATGAAGGCCGTTGACCACACGTCTGCTGGCTCCGGCCAGATCATGTTGCACGAGTTAAATGTGTCCTACAGGGACATACGCATAACCACCAATTAGATTGAAGCACAAGAGTCATAAGCAAGAAGTTGTGTTAGTAAAGTAAAGAACGGTGAATTTATTATAGACAATCAGACCACAAATTGTGTTCATTCTATAAGTAGGACTCAATTTTAGGTACACTTACGTAATCTAATACGCTCCAATGAAAATGAAAAATAATAGTCTTTACAAAGACGATGATGCTGCTTTCTGACTGGCACTGTCTTATTGCTATGTGGCACATGGTTGAATAAAACAGAAAAGCGGGGCACAGACCCATTCTGGGTAGGTAAAAATCGCATTCAAATATTGAATGTAATTGTCAGACAGTCGGAAGTGTTTTTTTATTTTGAAATTATTTGGGAAATGTATTTCTGATTGGCATCTTCTTCATTGGTATATACAAATTTGAACTAATATTTAAAATTAGTTTTTATGTATATTTTTTTTGGTAGTTGACATTCTTCCCCTTAAGATTGTGCTCTGGAATACATTTTGCACATTGAGTGTATTTTTGTTTAAAAAGATGACATGCATATGTTTTGAAGGGCATTGTTAAATAAAAATAAATTAGCTTGCTTTTATTTCCGTAAAAGTGAGTCACCACTTTTGGGAAAATGAGGGTCTCAGGATGAGACTAGTTAAGAAGGCTTAGAAGATCATACCTGCACATCAGAGAAGATGACCACCGGCAGAACCACCACAAAAGACACAGCCCACACCGCTGCGCTCACCACCTTAGCCACTCGCGGGTGCCTCCAATTGGAGCCCCGAATCGGGTGCACCACTGCCAGGTAGCGGTCAATGGACATGACGGTGAGGCAGAAAATGGACGTGAACTGGTTCATGGAGTCAGCGGTCATGAGCACCCGGCACAGGAAGGACCCAAAGGGCCAGTAGGAGAGTACATTCTGCGTGGTGAGAAACGGCAGTCCGATGATGTAGAGCTCGTCAGCCACAGCCAGGTTGAGGATATAGATGTTGGTCACTGTCTTCATTTTGGCATAGCGCAGCACCACGTAGATGGCCAGACTGTTTCCGACCAGACCCATCAGGAAGACGGTGATGGAGATCACCGCTGTCAGCAGGGTGCTGCTCCCCTGGAATGGGACACTCTGTGTGGACACGTTGGAAGAGTTGACGAGGGCAGACAGGGGGTAAGTTGCAGAAGAACAGTTGGGCTTATCCAGTTCCATAACTGATGCAGATGTTCTTCTTTTTAGTAAAAAAAAAAGCTCCAGAGTTACTTCAAAGTGTTCCAGGGACGTGAAGAAGGTGTAAGTGTGCACGAGAGAGATTTCTCGAAGGCTAGATCCTTCATATGTGATTCAAATGGGCATGCGCCACGGTCACACTCCATAAGTAAGATAGGTGTTTCATATGCTGTTGCTAGAATATTATTAGATGAGAAAAAAAGCAACGTTTCCCGGAGAATGGACCACAAGCAGACACTGTGTATTTGCTTTTATATCAGCTCTATTCCTGCTCAGGTCAGCTGTGCGTCAACGCTCAGCATCCACATGGCTTTTACACGCGGCCAGTCTGGTGGAATATTAGGTTACGCTGCACGCAGATGTCATCATGTTATAGTTTAAATGTGCAAATCCCATACAAATCAACTGTTAACTGGCAAGTGAGGTCCTCGTATGGTCGACGCGTATGGATGAAGCACCGTCCCTCTCTGTCCGTGGTGCTGACATGGTGGTACCTGCCTCTCCACTGAACAACCAGTTCACAGGGTGTGATGTCATGTCATGCAATATTGGTATAGTTTGGTTAGTGGACACTAGTAGTTCAAAAAATAAAAATACACACGTTTTCACAAGGCATTGCACCTTTAAATGCGCAACAATGCACTTATATATCCCAATAATCATATACCTTCTGTATCAATCTATCTATTTTGTTGTCTTCTTGTGTCTGCTGATGTATTGTAATGTTTCCTGACATGTATCCACCAGACTACAGCATATGAACGACACGCTCATGCACATGGTTGCATTGTGACGCTTCATTTAAAATTAAAAGCAAGGAGTTGACACCTGTAGCCTAGCTAGTAGATAGGTGTTTGCATTCTTTTTTCTTGGACCAGCTTTCAGACACCATGGCATAATTCATATTTAACTTAGATAATTGCCATGTTCGTTTCGAATAACGGTTATAGGCTCCCCAGCAGAGAGGAATTCAATGAGATTCATTGTTCCATAAGTGTATTGCTTGTATTTGTTTCTGCAACATACAATCTACAGGTACTGTATATCTGCATCACCGTGATGACTTTCACAGCATAACATGGTGAAGAGGTTTTTTCTTTTGATCGTGTAAAGTATACCACAGTAATGTCTGTCTCAAAGTCTTCCAGACACAAACACACTTCCCCTCTGCAAGCCCACACATGCATAAACAGAACAGATGAACAGCAGCGGACAAAACAGATCCATCAATATGCTCATACGCTTCTGTGATCATAACATGCAACCTCCACTTTCACTGCTTGGTGGTCTTTTCTCTTGCATTTCTTCTCTGCGGGGTAGCAGAGAGAATAGAACACCAGCCGCCCCTCAGTCACGAACTCACCTCCCCCACCTCCACACACCCACACTTTCTCTAGTGTATCTAAGCGTCAGGTGGGTTGGTGGGAAGAGCGTCGCCCTAATAATGTGTCCACAGCAATCCCCTGGAGCGAAGCTATCACACAACACGAGGGTTGACCTTACTGGCCAGTCAAGGGGCATTATTGTCCTGTGGCACGCTGTTTATATTTTAGTGGTTTTCCACCACAAGAACTTGAGGGAAACACCAGATGGCGTGATGGTTTTACACAAATGGTCTAACGTGAATGGAAGAAAATTGTAGTTGAAGTTGGCGCATGCTGACCTTTGCCTTAAAAGTCTGGAAATGAAGACAAGAGGCCTCAAATAATATTTTGTGAGCCTTGTGCAAAACATAATCAAATCACATATACAAATAAACTTCATAACACGCTTTTTGTACTTACTACTACTATTTGTCAACTATTTTCAATAAGTCTCACAATAGTGTTGCTCAAAGAAAAGAAGTGCTTACAAGTGTACAGCAGCGACCGCACTCGGTACCGCTTTACTTTGAAAATGACAACCAGAAAGTAAAAACCGCAGTTTTTGTTTTACGGGGCACTAAAGTAATGTACCTCACAGTCACTGCTCCTCTGCTCTCACCACTTCAAGGACAGCAGTTCTTCTCCAATATTCATTCAATGATATCCAATATCCGCTTCCTCTTTACTGTTTGCTGATGACCATTAGCATATAACCAGTTGAGAGGGGTCATGCCTAAACATGCAGCTGGTGCTGACCCTCGACCCCCTGACCAATCACAACAGAGTAGGCACGGTTGAGGCAGCAGGCAGCTGAATCTGAGCGTTCCGGCCAAGAGGAGAAGGATGTTTATTTGCCCTGAACACAACTTGAGATTTATGGAGTATTTTTCACAGCTCCCACTTGAGGCTTGATTTTAGGATGTGTAGTGAAGCATGAATTTTTACAAAGCTGTCCGCCGTGAAGTGGTGGGCGTCATCTAGCTAGGGCACTGTCATTTCCATGAGGAAGGAGATTTTTCCTTTGTGTCAGGAAATCCTGGAACTTCAAAAGCGATGGTTTGAGCATCTTGGAGCAAACAAGTGATGGAGATTATAGATTTTTCGCACGTTTGGCTATCATGAGCAAGCTTAGACATATGATAATGGTTTAATTTGATTTAAACATGCATACAAATTACAGTGGAATACATCACATATTACAATTCACAATTCCACATGTCCAAAAAGGAGTGGGAAGAAGCAAATCTTATTTAATCCTACCCCCTCTCTGTTTCACATCATTTGCTGATATATTTGCTCACTTCCTGTATTCCAAATGGACTCTTTACTAATTTTGAAATAACCTAAGAAAATCATAAGGTACTATATCAATGTGGTACAATAGGAGTATAATCACTATAGATAATTTATGTAACATTCATAATAAATATATAATAATAAGTGCTGAAAAGGTCAATAGTTGACGGAAACATTGTTTGTTGTTGAGTGAGTACAGACAATGTAATCCTTCAAGTAGTCCTAGGAAATGAAGAATACACAGCAAATTGAGGAGTGTTAATTTTTTGGTGTTGATGAGAATCTTGAAGTTGGAGTGTGAATTTTACACTATTTGGAGTTGATCTAACACTGCATTTTCTTAAAAATGTTAAATTTAACACTGGATCATGAAAGTGTTGTAGTTAAAATGGAGTGTTGAAAATGTTCAAATCTTGTTAGTGTCACAATAAAGACATTCAACACTTCCACACTCCATTTAACACCTAACAGTGTTCACTGTCTTAAGCTCCGCCCACGGACATTTCATTTAGACTCCACCACTCACTTCACGTTGCTGAAATGAAAAGCAGATGGAAGAAGTTGACAATTAGGAATCATTTTGCATCAGTAGGTAAGTAAACGTTTAAATAGATGAACTAATGAATTGTGTTGTACCTTGTTTACACATAAAAAACGTTAGCCTTTGGTGTGATATTTAAGACTAAAAAACTGAGGCACCTGTTTCCACCCAAAGCCTTTGCTAATGTTAGCTCGTGTTTTTGCTAAGTTATATTTTCTATTTAGTGTTGCTGTGAGCTGAATCGGCACTGCCTGTGCAACATTTGGCAAAGTAAGTGAACGCTACGTTACATCTTCATTATACTGTCTTCATTTTGAATAAGCTAATGGCTAACTAGCTAATTAGCACGAGGAGCCCCCACATGTAGGCCTGCTGGCCCCCAGCAAAGGACTTGATATGCTGTACAAGATACAAGATATCAAGGTTGGGCAACTGTAATTGTTACTTTAACTTAAAAATAATTGTCAGGCGTGTGTTGGAAGTGAACTACACAATTTTTTTTTAGAATGATGCATCTTTATTTTTCTTCTTGATTCACAGAAAACCTTTGCTGGAGTCTTACATGAATGTGGTAAGTAATATCTTTTTTTTAAAATCAAGGCATAATAAGCCCTGCAACTGTGGCAATTCCATATTTATTTTATTATTTTAGTAGGATGTTTTATATTATTATTTTATTTATTCTTATTCTCAGAGGTGGATGGAGATGTGTAGACTCCACTATCCCTTCACCCCAGTTATCGCCAGTGGTGGTGAGCCTCCACTCTTGCCGACTACATCCCATTCATTGGGTTCAACAATTTATCCTTCAGCCCACAAGAGGAACCCAACAGAACCAATGGATCAGGATGAAGCATGACAGGTAAGCTTTGAGTAAATAAATGTAAAATTAATATTATCAATGATACATAGTGTTTTTATGCATGACATTGTTTTATTGAAAAATCCTCTTGAATTCCCATGAACACACTATATCATTTTAATATTTTTGGCAGAAAGTCGGTGGTGTTTTGAGGGCCAATCCGAAAGGTGAGGAAATCTTCAAGGAGTGCAACAAGACTGAAACACTAACCGATGCAAGGTGTAAACAGATGGTGAACATCCTGGTTGCAGATATGATGGAGCTGCATGGGTAAGAAGAACTTCCCCCTTTCCATTAGAACAGTCATTCCATGTAAGACCATGTACTGTGGGAATGGTTCTGTCTGTGATCATTAACTATGATTTGTTTTGAAAGGAGGGTTCCGCCATCATGTGTGATGAGAAATTACGCCCTGAGAATTGTGACTTGTTTTCCATACCTCAAAGATCCATTCTCCAAACCTGGATATGTACGTGTCTTTTCAATGTAAAACCCAAAGTACTGTTTTTGTTTTTCCTTTAGGTGTGTAGTTTGTATTCAAATCTTGTTTCAAATATGTTCATAGGATGCTTAGCTTAGCTGCAGTGGCTCAAGAGGTAGAGCAGGTCGTCCAGAAATCGTAAGGTTGGTTCGATCCTTGCGCCCAGTCACTGTTGTGTCCTACACGGCTCTCAAAGCCGTTCCAAGACTGTTTCTTCATGATGGTCCAAAAACCAGAGGAGAATATCTGTTAACTGGTCAACAGCTGTTTGGTGAGGAGTGCAGGGAGGGGCTATCTACAATAAGACATTCAACCGATGAATCCGTGGTCAAAGAAGATGAGAGCAACTTTCCAGTATTGACAGAATATGATCCAAGCGGAAGATGTATCATCGTCTGTCCTTGATGTGTTCACTCGCTTCCTTGATGTTCCAGGATTGGTAAGGAAATCTTTAGTATTTAGACTAGTTCAGTATTGGATTACCCATTACGTCAACCATTTGTAAACCTGTAGGCCTACAGTATTTGAAATATTCATGTCTTGTTTCGAGATTGACCAGGATTTCTCAATGATGTTTGCTGATGAAGTATCTCAGAGGTTCCTGGCTAAGTGGTCAACTGTCTTCAAAGCAGAAGTCATTGCAGACTGCAAGACTCTCCCGCAAAAGCGGAACATTGATGAGATGCTGTCAGGAACTGAACCTCAACCTGATGACAGCTGTGGTCAGTAGAAACAGTTCTGTATTACGCAAATAACTTCAAATATTTATTTCCTAGCTGTTTTAAAAATGATTTTTTTCCTTTTAGGCTGGGGCAGTGATACATCCTCCATCCTTCTACTCCTGCATCTGCTCCCTCTGACCTCTAGAGGCCAGGAAAAAAAACAGCAAAGATCAGTTTGTCAAGCAGCCAACCATCTTCTCAGATATCTTAAGGTATGCAAAGGTCCATTTTTACATATCAAAATATGATTTCTGTCTCAAAGCATTCATTTTAGGTTGCAGATGTTCTTGAATCGGCTAATTGCGTTGATTCAATGTTGTATCGTAATAAGGTGTGCTAAACGCCTGAGAAATGGAAACCAGGCAAAGGGGTTTTAATTGTTGTTGTTGTTGCCCTTTTCAAACACAGGAAGGAGCCAGTGTGACCCCCTTCCAAGACTGTTGACTCAAGACAAGCATTTCTCCTCTGCATCAGTGAGCGAAGGTGACATCCAGAGGGTTTGCATGATTGACCAAAAGCCGATTACATGCAAGGCATATACATTTATTGCAGCTTTTGATGAAATGTTCAAAGCTCACTATGTCTTCAGTCTCTCGTATGGTTAAAAATGGATAAGAGCAAACATTTGGGTCTGAATGCTGCCCAGTCATGGTGTCTTCTATGTAACACTCCACTTCTATTTGGTGATGGCATTGAAAGGAAGAATGATCACTGGAACTTCCTCCTCCTTTTGATGCAGATTGTCAACATACCTGTAGTGTTCTCCTACACCATAACTGATGGAATGATCCTTTACTTGAAACATCTGATAAGTGACCCCCACACTCGGTACAAAGCATTGCTTCCTGGTAAGAAGTTGATTCCCAAGCACCGCTTGATGATACACTATCCAAGATGCATACAAAAAATTGGCCCTCTTTTCCAGACGTGGTGAATGCGTTTTTGAAGCCAAACACAATTTTTTCAAAAGGAGTGGTTAAAATTTTTAAAAATCTCAGCCGTTTGTCGTGGCCTTTCACTATGAAAATTATTATTTTAGAAGATTTGAATTTGGCCCTACATCAAAAACAATCTGCAACTTGAAAGGAGGGGAGGAGCGTGGTCAGGCATGATGTCTGCAAGCATCTTCAAGTGTGTCAAGTACCAACTGGGTGAGAAGTTACGGTATAGAGCACCATGTTGGTGTGTTCATATGTACTGGATGTAGCTTTGATCTACCTGTGTTCAAGAAGATCTGTGATATAATAAAACACAAAGAATGTGCTTTCATAATAGCTGTAATGTAGAAACAATGTACTATGATGACCCGTTTAACGCGTACTGCAAAGAAGACCAAATGCTTGAGTTTTCTGTCATGTGTTTAAATGAACTGACTCATTTCAGACCATTTGACAAGCAGTGCTCTAATGACAAGTGTCAAGGAGCATACATACTGTAGTGCCTGCTGTTATTTAAGCTACTGTCTGTTGGAAATGAAATGTTTTTGAATAAAATGTATGAAGCAGTCAACTAGTCATTTTTTAAAAAATTTTAAATTTTATTTTGAAGTAGTATATTAACACTTTTATAGTGTTAATGTTGCAACTCCTTTTGAGAGTAAAATGACACTATAAGAGTCAATAAATGACTCTTAAGAGAATTAATTTGTGACACCTCACACTAGTGTTAAAAAAATGCAACACCGGTTGGTGTCGAGGAGTGTTAAATTTTAACTATATAAATAGTTAATATTGACTCTACAATGGTGTAAAAATGCCTACACTTTCAAAAGTGTTAAAATAACACTTTGTAGAGTGGACCCCATGGGACACTTTGAAAGTGTTGAGATTAACTCCTACAGTGTCAATTTAGGCCTGCTGAATTTGCTGTGTAGGGAGCAAGTGCAGTGACAATGACATAGCTTTGGATGTGCACAGGTGTTCCGGATTCTTCTTCCTTGTACTGTACTCAATCCGTTCCATAATTTGATTCCCTGAATGCCATATTTCCGTTTTTGGGTAGCAGGTTATTGTTTGCTTTATGCAGAATTTTGAAGGTTTATCAGATCAGTGAATGTTAAGTTTACAGTTTCCAGTTAGCAAGTAAAGTGTACTTCTATAATTATTTCCCCATATGGCCACACAATAAGATGCAATAAGGTCATCATATTTGATATTCAGCATTAGTAGACTTGACTTTTTTGTATAAATGCTATGTGGTCTTTTGTGTGTGTTTTGTTGAGCTGCAGTGTAGATCATTTTGTATTTAGGCACATTGCCAATGCTGCAGTTATTTAACTTTATACTGTTCTTCCCACCCTTCTACTCTTCCTTCTGCAGAACCTCCACACTCGCTTTGTGGACTGTGGACCCAGGCCCCTCCTCCTTCCACCTTCTTCCTGTAGCCCTACAATAACACAGACAGTGGCCTCAGTAAGTGCTGTTTTCCTGCCTGGACCCATGGACCCTCCCCATAACTAAACAGAAGCCGAGCTCATTTTACCTCCTTCACCCGCCCAGACTAGACCTGTCACGGCAAGACAAATGCTAAACAATATGTGTCATGAGCAAGAGGAGCTCCACACGTCCTTCAGATTGGAGTAAAATATACCTGAATGTTTATTCCCTGATATTTTTCACATTTTATCAACTTTGTTCTTTACTTTCTTGGTATCCATCCATCCATTTTCTATGCCGCCTACCCTCATTAGGGTTCGCAGGGGTATGCTGGAGCCTATCCCAGTTGACTTCGGGCAAGAGGCGGGGTACACTCTGTACTGGTCGCCAGCCAATCACATGGCAACTTTCTTGGTATTCTTTGTCATAAACTGCCTTTAGGGTAATCAAGAGCCAGTTGTTATCAAGAATAAATGCTGACGTTGCCATGGGCACAATCTAAGCACTTCATACTTTTAATTTGAGTTCATACAATGAATCATGTCAGGTTATTGTGGTCCCTATTGAAGCATGCATACATTCAACATTCGGTATGTACAGTCATCCCTCTCCACATTGCGGTTCGAATTTCACGGCTTCACTCGTTCATGGTGTTTCAAAAATATATTAATAAACAACTCGTGTTGTTTTGCGGTTGAATACGGCTTATATGTAAACAAATATATACAGTAGACGCCCCTACAACGTAAATAATCCGTTCCGAGAACGTTTCCGTTATAGGGTTTTTACGTTACACGTACATGCAAATAGCCTAATCCGTTCCAAGATCGTCCCAAACTCACCCCTTTGGCCCTTCAAAATATTCAAGAAGAGATTTCAATGCACGCAAACTAGTTTAAGGGCGACTACGATGAGGAAGGGAGGTTGAAGCGAGAAGCCTGTCTCTCACACAAACTCACGTACGCGCTGTATAAGTCAGCCAATGAGACGAGAGCGTAGGCGGTGCCCCGATAATCAGCCAATGAGAGCGTGAAGCGTCAGAAGGCGTCACCAAGTGTACTCTGTTAGTCATGGAAAAAGTTTCCCTCTCTCTGTCGTGCGAGCTATTCAAATCGAATTTCTGAACTTGCACCGACTTGACGCTTTACGTTATATGGAATTTCTTCCGTAACACGATGCAAAAACTTTACATAAATTCTTTACGTTCAGTGGAATTTACGTAAAAGGAGGTTTACGTTATGCGAGGTACTACTGTATTCATATTTAAGCTATTGTTACATATTTTCTGCCTACATTAAGCATTTTCAAGTATAAAAATGGCTCAATGAACTAAAATACAATTATAAGGAATTAAGAAGACGCATTGAAATTTTGATATGTAGTGTTCTACACTTGTCACTAGGTGTCAGCAATGTTACTTTAAAGTTTGGTGAAACATACAAGTTCTAGAATTAATAACAGGTTTTTAATTCTCTCACAACAGGGACAACAAGAATAACATAATAATCATGATCATAATAATAACATGGACTACCGTTGCGGCCATAACCCATGCCAAGCTAAAACTCAACTCTGAACCCCTGACATCACATCCTGTCCTCCACTCATCTGGGACATATTTACTGCAACACACATGAGCGCGTGTTTTATTTACGTCTTAAATGGCTTATTTCCTGTGATTAAATCTATACTATATTGGATAATACAAGTGTAAAGGTGACTCTCGGGGTGTTATTTCATGTCTAGAGGGTTCTAGTAATATTAAAACCCGTATTTAGAAGGTCATAAAGAGGTTTTTTATACTCTTAACTACAAAAATATTCAATTTATGAATAAGGAATTCTACTTAGAGGAAGTTCTTTCATCACAGTTGGGTGTGGAACCAATTAACCACGATTAACAAGGGATTGCTGTATTACATTGTTGCTTTCTGATGACTTCTTGAGTCTGTAAGGTAAAAGACTACCTGCTAACCTTGAAAACAATCAACTTTAATCAATTCCAACAATCACTTTATCAAAGAGACGGATCAAGAAAACTCAATTCATTAAAAAAAAAAAAAACTCTGTAATGTTTGGGGTAAAATCAAGTTTGCATAGTTTGGATAAACTGGCACGCGGCTTTAAATTGCAAATGCATCATTTCCAAAGCTGTACATCTTTTTTTTTTTTACCACTTTATTGTGTAATACCAACAGCAGTTTAACGACCCCAAGACTGCATAACAACCTTAAAATAACCAGAAAAACTGAAATCTCTTATTGTTTACATTTGATCACACGAGAAATGAATCAAAGGATGCCATTTCATTTTGATTTATTTAACCTAGAGCTTTCAGCATTCCTTGTTCAATCCACACGTGTTTGGCTTTTCCGATAGGAGCTCTGGTATGGCACTCTTGAGGAAAAGACTGACGAGTTATTACGGAACTCTTTGTTCCAGAATGGGCGGGCCTGGCCAAGTGAAATACCCAGGAAGCACCTCTAACACGTGCCGAAACATGGCAAAGAAATGGAGCACGAGGAGCAGAGATTTTACGGTTATTTTTAAGGTGAAGGTGAATGATGAAAGAATTAGCCAAAAGTGCCGTGGTCTCCTCAAATTGAGTAGTGAGGTGCTGATACATGAGCAGAAGGCAATCTTTCACAGAGAAGCTGAAACACATGTTTGACTCTCACGTCCCTGGCAAAGTGTCTCATCGTTGACGAGTGTGGTAGCAGTGGTGAGAGCTGGCACTAGACAGTCTCTTGGCACGCATGCAAAGCACTGCTTTCATACATCATATTCATAGATACAGTACAGCCATAAACTGGGCATTGACCAATTCATCCACGTGTTAAAAATGCTATATATATTTACATTATGTCAATTGTAAAAATACTATTGAGCAGTAGTGGTTCTCAACTAGTCTGACTGCAAGCGAATAGCACAGACAAGAACGCAAGATGCATTCATGCACATCGAGTCATTACACTTTTTTTTTTTGCCCAGGCAAAGACATCCGACCCACTTTTGGGTCGTGAGCCACCAGTTGAGAGTCACTGCTATTGAGCATAAAAGAGTTGTAATTCATAACTGGTGAAAGCCATGTTTTTGTGAAACCTCTTACATGAAAGCTGAAAGTCTACACTTCAGTCACATTGTGATTGTTTAGATCACAAATCCAGTGTGGTGGTGAATAAAGGAAAAATCATAAAAACTCTCATGTTCTGGTTTATAGCTGGACTTAATGTGTTTTGGACTTGGTTGTGATTATGGCTTGAGATGCGTTTGGTTGTGTTGCCAGGTTTTTGTTCAGTATTTGTGTGGTTGTCGTCAAATGTTATATTTCAAAGCATTTTTGACAGTTCAAATCAATGAAAAGAAATAAGCCTACATACACTGACTAATTATAACCAGTGTGCGGTGAGGTTCATGGCTGGTGAAGCAAGGACTCATGTGGAGTTTTTTTTAATGTTAATACTCATGCTCATTAACAGTATAACAGGAGAGAGCATAATTAAGATCAATAAGAGGATAACAAGAAAAAGAAAAGACTAATTAACTTTTGCTGTAAAAAAATGTTTTAAAATGGTTTTCAAATACTTCTTACCCCCATTTTTAAATGTTTATTAACTGAAAAAAATTTGTGTTGTTACATTTTATCTGTATATGAAGTACATGCAGCATTATCTTTTCCAGGAAAAGTTCTGATGCTTTGTTGTAAAAGTCTTATCACCTCCTGGTGAGCTTGGGATACTGTAATCCTTTGTTTATTGCGGCTAATTGGTTCCAGACTCGAAAAGTGAATTTCTGCGAAGTAGGATTCCTTCTTTATAAATGGAATATTTTTGTAGGTATGCCATAGAACACCTATTTAAATACCTGTCTAAATATGTTTTTTTTTTAACATCATTAGAGCCATTTAGACATGAAATAAGACCCACATAGTCACCTTTGTATACACTTGCATTACCCAATATAATCGATATAATTAGAGAAAATAAGCCATTTAAGACTGTTTACCTAGTAGGGGAGCAGAATCAGTGGAGGACAGGAAGTGACGTCGAGGGTTCAGAGTTGAGTTTTAGCTTGGGCTACGACTGCAACAGTAACCATTATGATATAACGTATTACTATTACGTTATTATTATTGAGCCTGTTGTGAACCTACAATAAAAGCTGGTCAGGTCCGGTGCTTCGGTGTGTGGTCTCACTGAACAATTACTGACACCTAGTGACCAATGTAGAATGCATATTTTCTGACTAATAATAGGCCACAGTCAACCACAAAACAGCGATCATTTATTAATGAATTAATGTTTGAAAAATGTTGAGGGAGTGATGTTTCAACCACAGTGTAGCGAGGGATGACTCTATAATCCACTGGCTTGCTAAACGACAACAACAAAAAAACGCTGGCTTTTCCTCTGTGGAAGAACGGCAGTGACAAGCACCTTCCAGCTCGTGCATGCCTGACCCCTTCAGGATGCAGCGGTACTGCAAGTGCTTCCCGTATGACATTCGTATGTATTTTATTGTCCGATTAGCAAGAATAATGATGTCACACTTACTTTAAAGATATTACACGGTTTTGTAGAAAGTCATGGTGTGTAATAAATGTTTCCGCAACATTATATTATTGGTGACAGGCAAGCTCGCTGCAGCCTCACTTGGTCAAGAAATGTGCAAATTTGTTTTATGTTATCATTATTCTTTTTATTTTTTATCATGACTGGTGAGGCTTTCCTTCCCTTGACTGCACATAACATTACAACTACCTTCAAAATCTAATAAGACACTAACACAAGAGCTTCAACCATATTGTCAGTTGTGATTGCTTGTCAGAAAATGACGTTTAATTGTGCGTTGATGTAGTTTGCAGTGGTGTACAACTGCACCTTACCATACTTTTCTGAGTTGATCTCATTTTAAACTAATGAGTCATTGTGTGAGTGTCAAAACTGAACATTAGTTTGGATGCCTCTGTAGTATTGGATCTCATTAAACAAACGCTAACAATTGTTTCCAAGTATGAATTGTTTTTTTTAACATATATAAGCAAAATAATAGATGGATAGATACTGTATCAATCTCCAAGAGAAATGTGCACTTGTAGCATCTTCTTACAATAAAAAGATGCAGGTGACATCCATCCATCCATTTTCTATGCCGCTTCTCCTTATTAGGGTCGCGGGGGTATGCTGGAGCCTATCCCAGATGACTTCGGGCGACAGGCGGGGTACACCCTGGACTGGTCGCGGTAAAATGTGATAAAAAACTAAAACCAAAACACGTGACAGCATCAGAACATAATACACAAAGTGCCAGCGAATTGATAAAACATCATCACAGAACACAAGCAGGTCTTTCCATTATCCACTGATAAGCTCTCAGGGCACACGCCAAATATTGAAGGTTTTTCAAAAACCTAACAAAATAATTTCAATAACGTAACAAAATAACTTTCTAAATTACTAATTACTTTCCCTGATAGCTAATTACATTTAAGGAGGAGTAGTTCCGTGACTAATTTAATTACTTTTCTAGAAAGTAACTAGTAACTATAAGTAATTGTAATTACTTTTTGAATGTAATATGCCCAACTCTGACTATGACTCAGTTTAATACATGTACTCAGTTTAGTACATGGTCGTTTGTGGCATAGACATAGATGAACGCCGCATCAAGCGCTGAGACGTACGTCAAAGTCGCCGCCATATTGGATGTGTCAAGGCTGCGCTGTAAATGAATACAAGTAAATGTACTTAACTCATAAAGCGCCTTTCTACAAAGAAATGTAAGTTAATACCTCTCGTTTATACATTCACAAACGCACTAATATACTTGGGAAACAGTTAGGCACCAAAAACAATGTGATTGTTTTTGTTTTCCTACAATGCCATTGTGATTGTTTTGGGTGCCTAACTGTTTCCCAAGTACATCAGTGCGTGTGTGAATGTATAAAAGAAAGGAATTAACTTAAATCTCTTGTAGAAATGAGCTTTATGAAAGTAAGTACATTTACTTGTATTCATTTACAGCGTAGCCTTGACACATCCAATATGGCGGCGACGTTGACGTATCGCAGCAGTGGACAAACCCACTCGCTGCGGCGTCTATCTATGTCTATGGTTTGTGGTATTGCATGAAGTGGAAAGAGGAGGCGGAGGAGGAGCAGCAGCAAGAGAGAGGAAGTTCCAAAACTTTTTTTTCCAGTCCAGAGAAAGATTCATGGAGACGCTCCGTTAGTTTTTCAGAAGAACGGGGAAACCAGAGGAAACTTGGGAAATATAAGCGTAGACCACAGCGTCAAAAAGTGGATCCTTCTTTACTGGGCTTCTCCTCACATGAAATCCGAAGCCAAAAAGTGTATTTGCTTTGGTCCTGAGTGGTTTGTTCCTTCCCAGTTTGAGAGGACTTCCACCATCAGAGGCGATGCGATGTGAGTGAGCTATGCCTTGTGGAAATGGAGCGACTGTAACCAAGCGGAAACATGGCGTCTACGGGCCCAGCTTCTACATTTTCTCCAGTCTGTTTGTGGCCCTCTGCTGCCTGGAGCCATGGAGCCTCGGCTCGCAGGCGGCAGCTGGGAAGAGCTGCAACCCCTGTCCTGTTAACTGCAGCTGCACGCCAGCGGGGCACCAACAGTCCTGCGTGGTCAACTGCTCCAACGTCGGCCTGGAGAGGGCCCCTGGAGCGGCAGACATTCCGCTGGCCACCAGTGTGCTGTAAGTCACATCTCATCCACATGGATGCAAATGAATATTGTTATTAATGCGTTAAGTCAAGCTGCTATCCTCTAATGTCGCACATAGTAGGCAAGCAAAACAGACACGTTGCTATTAGTCTTACAATATTTAATTGCAATTGCCAATTAACCCACCGTAAACATACATTAACAATCCATTTTGATTACTACTTACTTTGACTAGGATTGGCTTCCCAATCAAGCAACATTTTAGTACAGCATTTCTGAAAATAACGTGATCTAGTTTGTCTTCTTGACTGATGGTCCTGTTAAGTCCAATGTTACATCAGACTGCAAATGAGGGATAAAGTGCCCCAGCCTAGGAAAATTGCACTGCATAACAGTATTGTTGTGTAAACGTTACTTCACGAAACTGCATTCAATTACGATGTGCAGAATAATTCTATTTAAGGAATCATTTTTTGTGACTCAGCCCTCTAGTTTCAAGGCCATGTTGCCAGAGTCAATTTTTTAGTGCCTGCATGTGATTGCCAGAGTCTATTTTTTAGTGCCTGCATGTGATTTCTTGTTCTTAAAGGAAAACTGCACATTTTTGGGAATTTTGCCGATCATCCACAATATGAACACATATGTCTTTCTTGTTTCTGTACGTTCTAAAGATATAAAAACAGTAAAGCCACAGTAAAGGTTACTTTAGTCAACATGTAAACCATGTAAGAAAACCAATAACCAATAATGTATTTATTTTAAAAACATCTTTGGAATATTAATGCGTTTACTTAGTACTATGTAGTAAATGTTGTATATTGTTTTTGTTATGTACATTTAAATAATTATACTTTAGTAACATTTACTTAAGCAGAATCAGTAGATCACATTTTGAGAATACCAAGGAAAATGTACTACAAAGTTCATATGGTGAAGTCAGAGGCACTCACAAGCTCTGGTAGCTTGCTGGGCACTCATGGCTGCCGTTGGCCAATGACCCGCTCTGCTGGGACGAAATGCATTGTGGCTAAAAGTTGAAATAGCTGTTGTTTGTTATTTTAAACTCATATTTGATACTTGTCATGGAGCCTATGTTATTATTAGTATTATTTCTTCTTCTTATTATTATTATTTGAGTGTTAATTTGCTGTGTGATGATCTTAGCGCTCTTTGTAAGATGACACCCTTAGTCAGACTGTTGTATTGAGTAATGACCTCCTACGATGTCCAATGGTTTGACAAGCGCCTCGAGTGCGCCCTTGTAACTCGTGAGTGGCTTCTGCTAAAGAATGAGCTACTGATTTGTGTAGGAGAGGTCACAAGATTAGACATGTTCATAAATTAGCTGCACTGTTGGGCTGAAAGTTAAAAAATGCACTGAATATTACAGCCTATGATAACTAAGATATTTCTGTAGGGCGTTTTTAATAAACAAGTAGGGATTACTTGAAAATGTAATTTGCAAGCACAGTCTAAGTAAACATAATGACACATTTTTAAGTGAAGTTGTATGAGGTAAAGCAATTAAATCTTACTTAAGATGTTTTTTTGAAAATCATTCTTAAAAGGCAAGGAGAGCTTGCTTGAGAATGATGTGTAGTTTACATAAGAATGACACTTGTAATATTTACTCAGATTGTCTACGTGGAAAATGTTACTGAACTTTTTTAAGGTAATGTTACTCCACATGTTTTTCAGTGTGCATGTAATGGGAAACACTTATTCCGCCTATAAAGCCTTCTGAAAAAAAACTCAAAAAGTGGCAAGAACACTTCATTTATATATAATGTGACGTGCATATTAACCAAGCTACAGTGGTATT
Source organism: Dunckerocampus dactyliophorus (assembly GCF_027744805.1). Lineage (NCBI taxonomy): Eukaryota > Metazoa > Chordata > Actinopteri > Syngnathiformes > Syngnathidae > Dunckerocampus > Dunckerocampus dactyliophorus. Next base: position 24,551,048 of record NC_072824.1, on the reverse strand, counting down.
GTTATTATTATTATTATTAACATTGTTATGCCGCTCAAGCTACGTTACTGGTGTGTTGGTACCTTGCCACAGCACAGCGGCTAGCTACTAGCCGGCGAGCGACTAGCTTCACCACACACTCGCCCGCAGCGCATCAGCACTGCGCTCTCAATGCCTCAGACCACTACCAAAAAGGTAAGGTTACATACTGGCGCTGCCGTTACTGATGCTGTATTTTTATTTTTGTGTTTGGAAAAGTTAACGCTAGGTGTAGGCGTTCGTTTCCATGTTGCTATGTGAAATCAATGCGCCCAGGGAGGAAGTTCCGGCAATGCTTAAAAGGAGCAAAATATGGCAAAATACTGTCAGTATTGCATGTTATCAAGAATGTACCTGTTACTACATGGTTACAGCATGGATATAAAAACATAAAACCTTGTTGGAGGTTTTTGGAGGTGTTTTAATAGTCTTTGTAGGCAGCACAGGTGTGTCCCATTACGTGCAAGTAATGAGCTGTCTCATTTTATCTGTTTTTATATCTTTAGAACGCACAGAAAAGAGAAAGACGTGTGTTCATGTCTTACATAAGGATTGTGGAGGATGGGCAAAATTCCAACGAAGTGCAGTTTTCCATTAAGAGTGAAGCTGGTCACTAGAAAAGTAAAATTTTGTGGCGTAGATCCTTTCGCCTTTCCTCCGGTGCTGTTGCAGCAAGAACATTGTGTTCTAAGCAGACGGAAGCCATATGTTTTCAATTATTTATTTCCCCTCAAACCACCGACTTTTGTTTAACGTAAACATGCAGCATATATGCGGAAATCTCAGACACCAGAAGAAGGTGAGATGACTGACTAGGAACTCCGCAGACTGATCTGACCTTACGTATTTTTACTTAAACCTTGCATCCCTCAGCATGAAATGAAATCATTAATATTAATTACTTTCATATGTTTGCGAAAATAATGATCATCCAGTGTGAAACTTATGTTAATCTTGACATTTATTATTCATTTCGACAATGGTGTGCTTGTTTTACTTGATCTACTCGGTATTTGGGAAAGAAGCCCATGTATGATGGCATGCATCTTCAACACCATGCAAATTTGTGGGGTTATTACATCATGTCTTCCTGTAAATAGAGGCCAGCTGATATTACTTACAGTGTATAAAACGAGGGTTATAAATCCTCTACCTGAATATTTGTCGTACTTTTTAGTAAACCAAACCAAACAACCGCATTGCTAATTTAACACAAAATCTTTGCCCTTACGCCTTGTATAAACAGCAAATGCTACGCAGATGTTAGCAAGCCACAATGTTTTTAATAGTGTCATGTATTTATGAACATACTGTATATAAAACAGCTGGAATGGCATATACTGTACGAGGTTATGGCTTTCGGAGCAGATGTTGCTAAGTTTTGCATAAACATGAAGGCATCATAGTGGGTCAAGATTGCAGCGATGTTTCACAATGCATGTACTCTCACAAGCTGTTAAGAACAATAACATTTTTTGAAGTTTTCAGTTAACATACACAAAATAAGAGCCTAGTGCCCCTAAAGTCATGCTCAGTACAAAATGGCTTAAACCATAAGAGAAAAGTAATCAAATCAACACCACAAGAAAAACACAGTGAACACTGGCAATCTCCGTTTGCACGTCGTCATGTGTCCGCCACGTATAATTAAAGTGCGGATTTGTTGTTTGGAACAGACAGAATCGGAGTCACGGTCTAGCCTTTAGCTTGGTTGTCATGCTACTGCTCCGACTGTGCTTCCGTCTCCTGTGGCGGCGCCTCCATTTCCCTCTAAGGTGGCTAGCGGTGGCACATAGGCGAGCAGTCTGAGATGATCCGGCGTACCTCCAAAGCCTACATAATCCACACTGCTTTCCTGTTGTAATTCCAGTAAGGATTTACGACCATTTTGATCAAGTTGACTGTTGAAAGCTATCTTATGCTGTACTGTATGCTGTATTATTATGTTGTACATTTTATGCGCCTATATAATTGTGTGAATGCTCTAACAAGATGAATTTACACAAAGACATGTTTTTTATGTCACCTGCTTTTTAAAAAAATTTTTTTTACAAGAAACAAGCTGTATAAAAGCCTTAGAAGGAGCTCGCTTTTCATCTTGTCTCCTCCAGACAAAGCCATCATCATAAAATCACCTCTGAAGACACACACATGCACAAACACATACACAAAATACTTCAATATTGATTAAAGCTAAATTTATTCTTGATCAAAAATCACTCCACACTGTTCTGTGGTATTACCAGATCTAAGTTATTGTGTGGAGTTATGGGGTAATAATTATAAAAGCAATCTTCACTTGCTGAAATACTTCACTCTTCACGCTAAATGTACTGCAAAAAAGATCGGTGAGGAAAATTCTTAATGCCGCGTATAGAGAACATGCAATCCTTTATTCTTAAATAACATATATTAATATTTGCTGACTTAGCACATTTTCAAACCGCTAAAATAACGCATAAAGTTAACAATAACTTGCTCCCAAAAAATGTCATGCAACACTTCGCTTTAAGAGAGGAGAAATATGATCTGAGGAAAAAAATAAACTTGAAAGACTTACATGCGAGAACAATGCTAAAAATCCACCTTTCAGTATGCGGAATTAAATGGAGCAAGGAACTCAAACAATGCACCGAGATGAGCGAATTCAAAAAACAATACAAGCAGTTGATGTTTGCTAAATACAAGGTAGAAGAGTCTTGAGCTTGCTTTATTATGCTTGTTTGTACTGTATTTTTATTCATTTATTATTATACTGATTATTATATGTATCGTTCTGTGAAAAAATTGTAATAATTACATCATCATATTGTTACATTACCTTATTATTATTCTATGTGTTAAAAATCACATCTGGGATACAGGGAGTGAATAATGTGTGCTGAACAAGATGTGGAACGGATGGGGGTAGGATTAAACAAGATTTGCTTCTTCCTACTCCTTTTGGACCTGTGGAATTGTGAATCGAATCATGTGATGTATTGCATTGTAATTTGCATGCATTTTCAAATCAAATCAAATTAAACCAAACCAAACCAAACCAAGCATTGAACGCATTGACCTTGTGTGAGGGGGTTTGTTGTGTTACCATGGCAAGAGTAACTTATTATGTTATGACATCAGTAATGGAGGCGCAGACATTCCAGTGAGATAAGGGAGAGAAGTCCTGAAAGATACCATCATCTTTTGTGTTTTACAAGCAGACTGATTGAACAAGCGAGTTTACATGCCAATCTACCACTATTTGGGATACTGCAGAACCACAATTTCAGGCAAAAATATTCCCTAAACATCACACAAAAATCAAGAGGCTGCGCCCATCATTGTGGTTATGCGATTTTGAGTTGACTTTAACCTTTTAAACCACAAAACTGGAGGTCCGAGTCTGGACCTAGACGGTGTACAATACGGACCTGGACCTACAGTCACAAAATTATTTAAGTATTTTAAGTTTTGACCGGACGTTGCTATTGCGCACAATGTGAACTTCAGAGTATTTCCCGGTTATTTCTCCATTTTTTTTGGTGTGTGTTAATATTCAGACAAAAACTAAAGTGAGTCATTGCTTTTTAACATGATTTTCGATTTCGCACTGATTAGACTTAGTATTCAGTGAGTTTTAGTGTAGCGGAATAGTAGTTCGTTGTGTTTACGTTTTGTTGTTTTTTTTGTTCTATGAAATGATTCATGACATACAGTATGCAGGTCTCAGACTCTTTGTGACTATTTCTATGTTTTCAATATTTGCCTATTTGAGGGGTCACCAACGTGGTGCCCGCGGGCACCAGGTAGCCCCCCACGACCACACGAGGTGCCCGCAAGCCTGCTTTTCATTCAGGTTTTCAGTTAATAATGAAAGAACAGTAGAAAGAAATGCATTCTGAAATACAAAATGTGAGTTTTGGACACCAGCATTTTGTTAATATTCTGTTAAAACAAGTTTATTCGCTTTGTTTGGGTTTAAAATAAGCTCTGAAAATAAATGTTCCAAAAATGAGTAGCTCTTGGCCGTTTTCATTTTGTAAAAGTAGCTCTCACAAGGAAAAACGTTGGTGACCCCTGGCTTACGGTTTCAATTGTTTCTGTTCTCGTAAAATTGCTGAGCTATGTTCGTCTGGTCATGTGGATGTATAGCATATAACCTCTTAGTATTTATCATGGGCATGTTGAACATGTCATAAAACGAAGGTAGTATTGTAGAAATGACCCTCAATTTAAGCTCTTAGAGGGGGGGTCACCACATCCTGGTTTTCATTCAGGTTGCATTTAATTATGTGAGATACACCATGTGAGAAAGAAATGCATTCAGATATACAAAATGCAGATGAAATGTTTTAATGTGATTTGTGGATGCCAACATTATGTTAATGTTCTGGCAAGCAAGCTTACTCACTTTGTTTGGCTTGTAATAAGATATGAAAATAGATATTACAAAAATTAGTAGCTCTCACAAGAAAAAGGGTTGGAGACCCCTGCCCCAGACAATCCATACGTGTGAATCATTGTGGGACTGAACATGAAGTGAGTCATGCTTACACTGTGATGATGACCAAGAAATGTTATGAAATCCATATGCCACTGACATTTATCCGCCTGATGACATTCATAGCTCTCTTTCTCTTTCTATTTCACTCACTGCATTGTGTTTTACATGGAACATCTTCACATGAAGGCTGTCATTTATTTTCAGTATGAGGCTAAACATGCTCAGCTATGGTGTTTACATGGGTAATTACCGCAATAATGACCTTAGTCATGAAAAAGTACACAACCTCTCCCACTATGCTGTGTAATGTGTGACCGAAGCCACTGTAGTTGCTGGTTTGGTTGATTTGATTGCTGTTTTTACCTTATTGTCAGTGATCGGTGGGTGGAGAGGAAGGTTTTCTGCCACATTAGGCCAAGGCGTAAATTAGTTGTGTAAGTGTACGTACTGTATTTCCACTTGCGCATGCATCTTTAGAATGTGAACAAATCATCAATTTACAGAACATTGTGTATCTTTTCTATCTAAGTTATGGTGTAGTAAATTGCATGCCTCTTTTGTAATAGTACATACAGTACACATCCACAATTGCCTATTATGGGATTTATATACTGTAATTGAATGAAAGCTCCCTTATAGAACAGAGATGTGGTTATTAAGTTCAGGGTCAAACTGTGCGTCACTCTTTGAGTAAAATGGTAATTGAGAAAGAAACATCTCTCTGGTCTGTTTGTTCTCTGCTGTTTTACATCTTCTTATTTATACATTGGATAAATTACATTGCGAAGCACAATGTGAATGTAAGCTAAATCCTAAAATGTAACCTAAATTTGCCAATTTGTTTATAAATAATATACTTCATACTGTACAGGTGGTCGTCGGTTTACACCGTTCCTTGTTATGACGTTTCATGGTTACGAATGCACTCCCATAAACGAATTAAAAGCGCAATGTTGGTCCGTAAACTGGAGACTGGCTCAAGAACTTTCTTTTTACTCACTGTGTACTATGAAAACAAAGCATATTTGTAATGATCCACAATTAAAATAAACATGAAACAGATTAATTGCCCAGAGTTATTTGACATTTAAAAATATAATAATATAGAGATACAGTATAAAGAAAAAAGCAGCGGCATTGGAACTCGTTGGCGCCAAAGTAAACATATTGGGTACCTTTACATTAATTTAATTGGACATTTTTGTTTTTCTTCAATATGAGCAAGATCCGGTACTAGCGAGAGTACTCGCTCTACACCGATCGCTTTTCCTCCTCTGAACAACTTTGACACCCCCCAAATTCCCTCCACATCTGACAGCTAATCAAAACCGTGTGAGACTGGTACAATTGTCTCTGGATGTGAACGCGTCACTCACCAGTGTAGCTGGTCACACGTAGCAAACCCTGCACGTGTTGGCGACGAGTTTTCGCCAATCGCAGTTGTCACAGTTGTTATGTAAGTTGTTTGTCACCTCCCGTGTGTGGCGCCCATTACACTTAGGCGCACCACCATAAACTGTCGGAGCAGCACTTCCGCTTTCCGTCAGCATCGATTATTGACATTTATGAATTGATTAATAATCGTCAATGTCGGCTTTGCGATGTGTCTAAGAATCAATTATTTCCCCCACCCCTATTACCCGGATGTTGTAACGATGGCGAGGAGGGGGTTCATCAACAATCTCTTTATTCCAAAAACAAAAGAGATTACTGTCGGTCGAACCAGGCCAAAACAACATCAGCAAACTCAAGTGTCCGCCTCGGCCTGCACCCACCCACACACAGTCAGGACTCATGTCATGTGCATGGCTTCACAGAATGTCATAAATCGCAAAACACTGCACATAACTGCCAGATTCCACAGTATCCTTGATGATGCATGTTAAAGGATCTGCTCCTATGAAAGCGACAGTGTAGTGTTTTTTTGTTGTTGTTGATTTTTTAATTTAATTAAATGTTTGAATTACTTTTTTCAATTATTTTTTTAGTACTTTTATAACTGTACATCTAAAATAAGAGAGTGAGGAAATAGAAGTGGAATCAACCATGTGTGGTCTTGAAAATATTTTCCATTTACTCCAGAGTTTTAGGGAGAGTTAGAAGTTATTTTCTCTCACCAGAAGCACAGTGCGCCTACGATTATTTTCTGATCTCACACTTTACGACTGTGGGACGGACTGACACAGTTTCGTTTACCAGAAACGGTGTCCAATGAGCGCATGAGAGTAGCGCAGTTTTTTGGGGGGAGGTTTTCCATGCATGCATTGACAACATGGTCAGGGTGTGTGTTTGTGCGCGTGCTCGTGTGAGGCTTTATTTCAGCAAGTGTGTTAAACCGCTGCACACAGCTGCCCTACGTATTCCAGCTGGAAGCCAGACAATGCAGGCAGCAGCAGCTGGAAAAATGGACAGAATGTTCTGAAGAGGAGTGGAGAGTCTTGTGACCCAGCCAGGCAGACTCTTGAATTAAACATTTAGACGTTGTAGACATCTTCAATCAGTCGTCTCTTAGCTCCTCCTCCTGCAAACTGTTGAGTGAGTTGTCTCGATAACAATAAGAATTGTTGTTTGACTGCTGTAAGATGCTGTAGGCAAGCTGAAAGGCTAAACAAATGAACTGAGGATCTTAATGCTATTTAAAGCATCACATCATATCAAAAGGGCCGCATGGTGGCTGAGTGGTTAGCATGTTGTCAGTCAGGAGATCTGGATTTGAATCTCCGTGGGCACCTCTGTGTGGAGTGGGTTTTCTCCGGGTACCAGGTGCTCCGGTTTCCTCCCACATTCCAAAAACATGCATGTTAGGTTAATTGGCGAATCTAAATTGTCCATAGGTATGAATGTGCGTGTGAATGGTTGTTTGTCTATATGTGCCCTGCGAGGATACAGGAAGTCTTTTATATTGGTGCTGTGGCATCATAGCCACAGTTTGTCTCATCATAGTATTTCTGTTCATAGTCTCTCAATACCGTGAAATTAAATTTCTTGTTATTATGTGATTTTTCAGGTGTCTGTAGTGTGTGTGGCTTCACTTCACTTCATGGCCAGGTCATCATCTTAAATTAAAATGCTTCTCAATTGATCACAAGTACTGGATATCTTAAAAGTAGTATTAATTTTTCATTTCATCTGAGTTGCTTAAGATTAGTCAGATCCACCCACGTAGATGTTCGGGCTTGTCTGCAACTATTTACGCTTGTTATATCTGGTTTGGCAAACTGCCACTGTGTTAACATCCAAGCACAAGATGGCATCATTCTACATTTCATCAAACTTATTTAAGATTTGTCAGATCAAAACATGATCGCTGCATATGACTAATTTGGACTCATTCCTGGTATGGTACTCTAAGGATCATGGGAACAGCAAAGTTATAAAGCATTTAAAAATGCTGGGAATGCCAAATGCAGGGAAGATTGCAAAGACTATAGTGTCCATAAAGCACTTAATATGCACTTCTAATCCTAACTGGCGCACTGCCACTTGCATATTACAGTACGTGTTTTATCATTCATAGTGATGATGCCATAGCTCGCGGTCTGATTGACCAGTGTTTTCTCCATTTTTTTTTTACCACGGCCTTTATTTGTGTGGATAGTGTCAGGGCTGTGTGCGTAAACTTACTCTTTCCTTTTCCACAAATGATGGGGTTTTCTTTTGTTGTGCTTTGAACTAACACATAACATTAGGTTCTCATAAAATAATTATAATATACCTAATATTTTATCATCATTTAGTTAAATATTTTTAAGCTAACCGTCTGGAATTTTGCCTTGGTTCGCCGTGCTCCATTCACAGGGATGACAGCGGACATGCTGTCACTCAATCTTTGCTTTATTTATTATGCCACTGCTGTGTCTTTCAAATATGACACTTTTTCCAGTATTTCCACTTCCATTTTCGTAAAAGTCAGCTTCTTCATCCTCGTCGTCTTCCCACCAGCTGTGATTATGATCCAATCAAGGCTCTTTAAATACGGATGCCACCTTCATGAGTTACTTTGCATTGACCTTCTACGGCACATGTCTCAAACGCGTGCCCTGGAGGGCCGAGACCCTGCAGGTTTTCTCTCCAACTAGTTTCTTCAGCAGGTGATTTAATTGATGAGCTCCTTCCCTCAAACTGAAGGTGTTGATCATTAAAATCACCTGCTTTAGTTACTGGCTGGAAAGAAAACCTGCAGTGTCTCAGCCCTCCATGGCACGAGTTTGACACCCCTGCTCTATGGGGAAGTGGAGGCATGGAAAGGGCGTAACTTGATGCGGAGTTTCATATGCACATGTCTCCTCAAGGTAGAATCTATAAACCACAAATTGTGTGAATGTGTGCGTGCAACGTTTTTTTATAGGTCTGAATATTTTTGTCCGTTTAGGGTTTCTGGCGTATGCAGACTTTTAGTCAGATTTCCACACACCCCAGATTTTATTTTTAAAGTTCTCCAAAAACAAAGACAGGTATGTGTCATGAAAACGTTGTAGATTTATAACACTGGTGGCTGTAAATAAACAGGACTCAAAGTGTTGTTCCACACAATATAGCTGTAAGCTCATTTGTTTCAATTTCAGCCCGTTTGCGCATCGTCATTTTGTGACATGAAAAAGTTTGTGACAAAGACAATTCAATAAACAATAGAAAACGGTAGAACGTGCATTTCAGCTGCCGTGATTCCTGAAATATAACACCGCATTGTGCACCAAACTCATTTTGCTTTGCGCAAACTCCAACAAAACACCGCATTAAACGTAAACGGTGTATTCCACACACAATGTTGAGCCAAGTAAATCAAGGAAGTGTAATGATTGCAAATGAGCTGATGTCTGCATTGACACACAGTGTGAACTTATTACTGTATTTTTGGGTTATTTCTCAATTTTTTTGTCAATATCCAGACAATAATGAAAGTGACACTGATTAAATATCAGAAATATGGGGTAGTGTCCATGATACACGTTACGTTTCGGTTTTTGACTGATCTATTTTTTTGTATCAATACACTTTGGGGAACTATTGTTTTCCATCATGTTTCCGGACACATTTATTTATTTTATTTAAAAGCTCTTGACATTCCAATTACAGTCTTAAATACTCTTGAGAAATTAACGTTTATTGCTTTTGATATTATATTATTAGTGAAAAAATGGTCTTAGAACAATGTTGACCATAATGTTGTTTATTGGCAATAATTGTCGTTTATTGGCAATAATTGGTAGGACAATTATCATCCAGCAAAATTTGTTGTCGTGACAGGCCTATACTGTATACTGGTCTGAATACTCACTAAATATACCAACAAAGTCACTAAATTAGTAACACTGATTCCTCCTGCTATGTCTTCTTCTCTGGCAGACCACATGCGCATGAGGTCTGTTACGAAGCAGAGCATACCACCACTTACTGTACAAAGTTGTAACAACAAGCTACATTCACATACAGTCCCACTGGTCACTGGTCATCTCCATGATTTGGTTCTCTGTTACACCAGGCCACTCTATTTTATCCTCCATTTCCCAACTCTGCCATCTTCGAACGTCTCCTTCATTAGATGCTTTAAAGCAGCAGAGGCGAGGGAAAAAGAGCAAAGGGTGAGGCAGCCGAAGTGGGATGCTGAAGGAAGGATGAAAGCAACCACAGAGAAGTCTGTGTTTAGTGGGTTAGTGGGCCGCTGGTCTCCACTTTCTGAGACTTTGACTTCACTTTGTTACCTCAAATAAATCTGATATCTTATGCGTTCAAACCTACTGCTCATATTCAGGACTGTGGCTCTTTTATTTGGCATTATACATCTCTGTCATTTAATTCCCATTAATACCACTGTGAGAATTCTATCTTTCTTGCTCTCTCTCTGTGGTCATTTATATTTTCCACTATTCGTATTCTTTCCATTATGTGTGTGTGTGTGTGTGTGTGTGTGTGTGTGTGTGTTCCCATCCACCAGCTCAGAATAAGTGGCACCAGACAGGCCTTATAAGGAGCGGTTAGATCATTGGCCACACCGTTAGTAAAATAGAACCATATGTGTGCTGTGGATGTTTGTGAGCAGCACTATAGCTCAAGTGTGCCTTTGCTATGTGTGTGCGTGCGCCTGTGTATGTGTGTGTAAGTAAAACCACGTGTGTCCAAAGATAGCAGAGAGAACAGGAGCTTGTTGCTAATAGACATAGTGAAGGTCATGTTATATGATCATACTAAACACACTCTCTCCCTTTTTTATGGCTCATCCAAGCAGTGTTTCCACTAATGTGAGAAGGAACGTTGTTTTTTGGCAGAGACGTGAACACACGCAAAACTGCGCCACAGAGCGTTACATAAGATGAGGTGTCAGCCTAATGTGCAAACTATCGGCTCGTGGATCAAGCATCTTTGTGCGCCGTTGTTTTATCTGCTGATGGCTTTAGCAGAGGAGAACACTCTCTTGTGTTCCATCTTTCTTACACAGTTCGTCTGGAATGTACAGATGTTTCCTTTTGGGAATGGGCGTCCTGCTCAGTTCACACACACACACACACACACACACACACACACACACACACACACACACACACACACACACACAAGTAAGAGAGTGAGCGAGGAGTGTGTTCCCATATAATCAAACTCACATTGGCTTTATTTATTTATTATTTTACCTCCTGAGGTCAACTTAGTGTCTACCGTGCACATACAGTAATTAACGTGGAACATTTCTGTTCAAATGTGTTCTTCATTAGTTCATCATGCATTTGTAACCATCAGAATCCTGTTGTCTTACATTCACACTCTTTGTCCTCTCACAACCTTTGTTTCCTCTTTCTCACGTGCAGCTCAGGCTTTGCTGTGAAGCCCCAAAGAAGCTGAAGTCACTGGGCCGTGTTCCTCACAGTTCCTCACTTGTTTGTGTTGGCAGAAGACTCCATTTCAGCTTCTCTCACTTCCTTTGTCATGATTCATGTACTGCTTCCAAAAAACACCAACCCTGATCAGTACAATGTCTTTTTAGTGCAATAGGGTAAGAGTGTAACCTGCACTCAAGGCACTGACACTACATGAAGGCACTGCAAAGTGAACTTAAAATAGTGGACAGTTAGAGCTGTATACTTGCTCACTTGAACTTTCAGGAGCAGGTACATTATTACACACACTGGCCCGGCTCACTTTCTATTATATGTCTCCCTGAAACCATTCCCTCTATGTGTTAACTAGGAACCTTTGCATTACAATTATTTTGTAACACTACCCTTGTACTTTACTACGACTTCTTTTGTGATTTCAATAGTGTTTCTTACCTTCTGTATCAAAGTTCTCGCACTTGCAACTTATCTGCAGCCATAGTCAATAAAAAAGCACGGTGTATAAAAGCCTATTCATCTGCACGCAGTGCGCTTGAACGCCTCGTCAGTGCTGGGCGCACAGTGCTTATTGGGAGGAAGAAAGGAGACAGAAACATAGTCAGTGTGTGTTCTATGAACAAATAAATCACCCACTCATCTTGATCATTCTCAAAGATGATCAAAGGATTCCCTGGCCGGAATCTGTCTATAGTGACCCCAAGCTAAAAGAACCACTATTCATTCTTCACACCAACACATGGATGCTTTGGTTTGGCGCTCAATTTCACAGAATGATACACTGGCAAATCATGCAGCGTGTACGAAAACCAAGACATATTTTTGGAAACAATTTTTGTCTAAAACCAAATCCTATGAAAACCAAGGCATACAGAAACCGAGGTGACACTGATGATGACACATATCATCAGCCTTTTATTGGCAGCATTGAATGCCTTACAGCAGTAAAGCACTTCACTGCAACCACCTCAGCTCGACAACTCTTCACATTCGGTCTGGCTCAAAGTCGCAGGCAAGCACTATTGCCCCCTATATATTTTTTAATTACTCTCTACCATTAGATATGTTGTTGAAGCAATACTTATATGACCACATATAAATAGAATGTCATTCAATAGTGCCAAGGCTGATTTTTTGCTGTGAAAAAGCAATGTGTGTATATGTAACCGGTATTATAATAAAATATCTTAACCCTTTAATTACTATTAATTTAGTTATGTATTATTTTTCTCTACAGAGTTGTGTAATATATTTATGTAATTTCATTGTAGTAACATATAATACATTATTATTAATTATTATTATTTCATAAGATGCTTTTGAATACCCACTTAGGCCAATAGAGGTCTATCATGCTACAGTGTGTTCCTGAAAATTGGATCCAATAAATGGATAGCCTTGGCTCAACTTTGCTTTTCTTTTAAAAGCTTGTGTTTTGACATTTTGGATTATTTCATTCTTGGCTTTTACGTAAGCATTCCTGTGGCATCGGTGCAAGATTGAGTGGCGCAAATGTGAAAAAGGGCACATATTTGGACTCATTTGAGAATCTATTGTATTGCACATGTTTTTGCAAGCAAAGAAGGGACTGTCATTAAGGAAGGAAATGAGTGAAGCTCTCATCCATGCGTACCGTAAATGGCATGAATATAAATTGGTAGTTTGGCCAAGATTAAGTGAAATGTCTTGGGTTTTGCATGCTGCTGAATGCTAATGAATAGTTTTGTTGGAGGATATTGACACCTCAGACATACAGCACATCCTTGTACATGCTGATGTAACATACATAAATACAATGAATCCCTGCATATACTTGCAATTCGGCATTCACAGTTGTGCAAATTGGCAGATTTTTGGTAAAATACCCAGTTCTTTCTGCAGAAAAAAAATTCATTCACCCCTAAGTAGGGGTGTCCAGATACATCTTACACTTAACTATAGTTTTATCTAGGGCTATAAATAACGATTATTTTAATAAACGATTAATCAGTCGATTATTTTTACGATTCATCGATTAATCAGATTTTTTTTAAGCGCATTTTTTTATTTCTGCCTCTTTATTCAGAAATAGATTTGAACTGACAGACAGAGTAATTGGTAACCTTTAGCATCAAAAGAGCCATTTTGCCTCTTTTCCCCATTTGAGGCGGCAAAACATTACACAGCTTATAAACTTGTCAAACTTGTAATCTTTTTTAAACGTTACCTGTTACAACAACAAAATTCAACAAATAAAAGTGCAACAAGCATTTGTAGGCCTAAATCAGAGGATATTTTCATTTAAAAAGTGATTAATCGATTACCAAAGTAGTTGTCTATCAATTGGCTAATCGATTAATCGATGGTTAATCGATCAATTGTTGCAGCTCTCGTTTTATCCACAATGTAGTGGCAGCTACGCATAATATACTGTAGCAAGTTTTGAAGTGCTCAATTATGTGTTTAAACCCAACTTTACCTGACAGGGGGGTGATCATCTTTTCTGTTATAGCTAACGACTTGTCATCCCGTCGGAGTTTCCCATGTAAAGCTGCTTCAAATACACAACGATTTTGGTAGTATTAAACTTCCTCGGTTCTTTGCCACCATGGGAAACTTGTTCATGACAAGACTTACACTCAGCTTTAATGTATTTTTTTGCACTTTAACGAAAAATACACACAGCTGACATCACTCCTACTCCAAACTTAACACGTTAGCACGCGCTGTTGTTGTGATCACGTGGGCTCTATTCAGCACAGCCGCTGTGTTGGAGTCCGGAATCGACTGCTTGTGTCGGAGTTCCAAAATTGGACATTTTGGATGCAGGCCGATATAATCTGATACTCGTTTTTGCTGATATCGGCCAGATATCCAATATCAATATTGGATCTTTAATATACACTCAAAAAAATTAAAGGAGCACTTCAAAAACACATGAGATCTAAACTGGGGACAAAATGATGTTGAATATGTTTCCTGATAATAAGTGGGTGATGTATTAGTAACAAAATGATGCCACATAATTTGATAGAAATGAAAATGATCACCCTTTAGAGGGGGGAAATCAAAGACACCCCAAAAATGAAAGTGAAAAAATGATGCAGCACACTGGTCCATTTTGCTAAAATGTCATTGTAGCAACTCAAAATGATTCTCAATAGTTTGTGTGGCCCCCACGTGCTTGTACTCATGCCTGACAACGTCGGGGCATACTCCTAATGAGACTACGGATGGTGTCCTGGGGGATCTCCTCCCAGATCTGGACCAGGGCATCACTGCGGTTCCTCCTGAGAAGTAAATGGTGATTTTTTTCACAGTATTCTAATTTTTTGAATTCCTGTTTTCGTGGGTTTTATGAGCTGGAAGCCCAAATTACGTAAAAATAAACAAATAAACACTTGAAATTGTTTAAATTGTGGGCCCTGAATCTATAATCTATGAAAGTTTAACTTTTTGAATGGAATTATGGAAATTAAACAACTTTTCCATGACATAAAAATTTTTTGGAAAGGGTCTATATGTACCGCAAAGCTCACAATTTTTACGTGTTTATGTCTTGATGCTTCACCGATCATGTTTTTTCATCAAGCGTTGAGATTTCACACTTTTTTCGTCCATCCTTGAGCGCACCATAGTTGCTGTGAGACTGAAAGTGAAACTTAAATATATAACTTCTACACTTCTGCACTCTGATTTCATCTGTTTATTGATTATCATTCATTCGTGGTGGTGCCTATACATTTTATAAATCTTACTGCAAATGCTGATATGAAATCAGAGGAAAACATCAATGTCAAGCGAGCAGTAGGGTTTTTGGTGGTGGTGGTGGTGGTGGGGGTGCCAGATGTGCCAAAAAATAGATATTTTTATGAGCATCTCCATTACACATGGATTTTTGCCACTCACCAGTGGCCCTGGAACGGAACCCCCGTGAAAATCGGGGATCTACTGTATTAGAAACACCACTCAATATGAAGCCGTCCACTTCTACACCACTGCAAATTATACCCACAATAATAAGCGTATTAAATTATGTAAATTCTTAATTTTTATACACTTCTTGGTAGAATGAGCTTCTCGGTACATAATGCTGTGACCAGTGAGTGTATAAGATATCTGATGCATAATGTCATTGGTAATAGTCAACTCTTTCCCCGAGGGGAAAATTCTATTTACAGTCTATGTAATTTCATACACAACACACACGTTCAGTTATACATACAGAGTATAATCCTAAAGACACAAAGTAAGGGAGCGGTGCCCCCAGCGTCATACCCCTTGGAAGACAGGGGTTTTGCCACATTACTCAAGGGCACATCAGCAGTGCCTGGGAAGCAAACTGTCATCTCTCATAATCCTAATTTCCATAAACAATGTGTTTACTCCTTTGTCCTTCATTTCCCAGCACTGCAATCATTCCCATTTCTACTCCGACGATGTCATGTGTGTATATACAGTATGTCTGTGTGTGTCAAATATACATTTTAAATTTACATGGATATGTTGCTTTATCCCACAGAGATCTTTCCAAGAACCACATCTCCTCCCTTGATACGACTCTGCTAGATCGAACCACCGGCCTTCGAGAGCTGTGAGTACATACGTTGTGTTTCTTGGGGGCAGTTGTCACCTGCAGCTTTCAGTCTATCACATACAGGATCCCTCCATCTTACAGGTATCTTCAAGGAAACAGAATAATTGTTCTCCCCAGAGGGGTGTTCTGCTGTGGGCCCTTGTCAGTCCTGTGAGTACAAAGTCAAGTGATTATATACACTATATACCATGTCAGTGTCAAGAGGAGATGCACTGAGGTAAAAAAGGCATCAGGGGAGGTACTTACATTACTCTGGTTTTATAAGCAGAAATCCTTAGGCTAAGCTGGAACAGAAAACAGTAACAGAAAAAATAAACCACACTTACACTGTATGCGCGCGCACACACACGCACCAATCAAACCATGATGAAGCACAATTACAGCTTATGGTTCCAGGGTAGCCGCACCGCCACCACCACCACCAGCCTCCCTCCATCTGTCAGTCCCTTTCTTCTTCCAACCATTAGCTTATTTCTTCCACCCATTTTAAGTGAAACGGTTGTGTGTTCATGTGTGTGATGAGGGAGGGCTCTGATGGTTTCCATCAGCTCCTTCCAAAACCACCACAACAACGGCCCCATTATGTCGTGCACTGGGTAGACCGTGGAAAGAAAGAGGTAGCTCAGAACGAAAAAAGAGGACACCGTAAAGCAGGGGTGTCCAGAGTGTGGCCCGTGGGCCATTTGGTGACACTTTTTATTAGCACACAGCACATTATGAAAATACAATTTAACAAAAAAAACCCAAAAAAACAAGGGAAAATTAAGAATAGAATACAGAATAATTAGACAAGAGAGAAAAAAGTCAAAATATTAAGGGAAAAAAGTTGATCTACTGAGAAAAAGTCGTAATTTTACGAGAGTAACGTCGCAATATTATGAAAAAAGATAACATAATTTTAGTAGCATATTGTTGAAATATTGAAGAAAAAAGCGTTTTTTGTAAGTTGTAATACTATGAGAAATAATAACAAATGTAGTTTTTGGAAAATTAGGTTGCGAAAAAAGTTATTATGTTACAAGAATCATGTCAAAATATTATGGGAATAAAGTCACAATTATGAGAAGAAAATTTACAAGAAGAAAATGTAAAGAGTTGGAAAATTAAAAAAAAAACAACAACAACAGCAGAAATGGAACAAACAGCTGTAATTTTATAAGCCTAAAGTCAAAATATTAAGAGAAAAAAGTTTTAGTTGGATAGAGTTGAACTATTAAAGGAATAATCTGATACTTTTAAAAAGTTGTTGTTAAAAGTTATGAGAAACAAACAAGATATTTTGGAAAATTAGGTTGGGGAAAAAGTTATAATATTATGGGAATAAAGTCAAAATGTTACGAGAATAAGGTCATAATAGCGCGGAAAGAAATTTTAATGTCTGGGAAAAAAAACAGCAAAAATTGGGGAAAATGAGCAAAGACTGAAGTTCATACTAATAACAAGCATAACTTTTTTGTGTTGGTTTATGACATATTAAAGAGGCACCTTTCATTTTTCAATATATGGCTCTCGGAAAACGTTTTGGCACCTATCTGTCTATCTGTGTAATGTTATGATCATTTTGTTAATGTGCACGTTGGAATGAATTATGATTCATGACTGTGGCAAGTGGCAGTAACATGTCTGCCTCACCGTCTGGAGATCCATTGACTCTCGTTTGGAGTTTGGAGTTTATTGGAGGCTCAGTTCATAGGTGTGAATGTGTTTGCCTTTAAGTGCCCTGAAAATGGATGGATTGATGGTTAGGCTTTTTCTATTTCATATCAGAATATTCAAAAAAAAATTGGAGTAACCTTCCTAAGCAAAAGCAGGAAGCTGCTTCTCTGAAAGTTAAATGGAATGGAGCCTACCGTAATTAATGCAATAATGCAGAGTGGAGTAATACTTACACAATAGTCTATACCCACTTTTACTATACTGTATACTAGGGCTGTCAAAAATAGCGCATTAATGGCGGTAACTAATTTATTTCATTAACTCTGTTAAAATCACGCACATCATGGCAAGCCACAACTCTGTTATGACGGCAGACGGCAGTACAGTGTAGCATCCCCACAGTCACACATAGCCTGACGCTCTTTTCAACACGTCTCTAGTCCGTTCATCCTTGGAACGACACTTTCTCATTGTCTCTAGGCGACCGCGAGGTGCATTCAAGGACCCGCCGAACATCACAGCAATGGCTTTATTATGCTTGTATGTGTGGTCTAAATTAACAGAAAAACAAAGGAAAACAATAAGTTGATATTCTTATCACTCACAAATGTAAGTCGTACTGCGGATGTACAATATGCTGCATTTAAGCATGCTTGGACATCCCAGAAAATACATCTACACTAAAAACATGTGAATCCAACCTAAATTACGCAGTGTGGTTGAACGCAACCCCACATTACTCATAATAACAAAGTTAACGATTCAATTGTTCTGCTACTATTAAACAGACTAGTTTTAGGCAAATAGATTTTCAGACATGTGGTATCTTTTAGCCCGATTTAAATTTTCAGTTTGTTTGGGGCTGTTAATACATACGTTTCATGTGTGGTCCTTTATCTTTCTTTTCATAAAATATAGTAAAAATGGGGATATTTCTCACGTAGTTGCAAATGGTGATTAATCATGATTTATTAATTTGAAAACTTGATTAAGTTGATACAAAATTTGACAGCCCTACTATACACATCTATAAAATGATAAGCTGAGTCAGAAACTGGGGACTATTCTCACTCTTGTGTTTGTCTGCTTTTTCCCATCAGTGATTTGAGCAACAACCTAATTACCAAGATAGAAGAAAGAATATGCGACGACCTGTGCAATTTAACGCAAATGTAAGTTGTCCCAATTTTGTATTTTACCTCTTATATTTTTGTTTCGGACAATCTTTTCACAGTCATCATCACTGGATGACCATTTAGTTAAGGTAACAAAAACATGAAGAATTTGTCATGAGGTTTGCAAGCAAGTAACAAGCACAGAAAGAACGTGTAAATGAAGAATGCATAGTTAGCATAGGTAGCAAAGTAATTGGACATGTTCAGGATGTCATTCTATTCATATTTTAAATGGGAATCAGCATAATTGAAACACTAAAGGCTAATTTAGCCAACCAATTGGTACCAGTGTTTATCCATCAAACTTGGTAATAAAACTTGGCTTCATGTGAGTGGTACATAGTTGTATGTAAAGAGTAGAAAAATGATTGTTGTTAGGTAGTGAGAATATGCAAACCCTGTACATCTGATCACACCTACCCTGAGACAAAGTCACATTGTTGCTGCTTTCTAAGCCATAATTATTGTCATTCAGCTATATTAAGACACTTGTTGTTGCATCCTTGCTTTTAAGTTGTTTCATTAGCTACGTTTTTCTTAATGCATCAGGATCCATACATGCTGAGACAAACAAGTAGGTGAAAGCAAGAATTATTGTTTCACCTGCGCTCTGATTAGGAATACAGTGGATCCCTGCACATCGGCGGTTCAGCATTTACAGCCCTGCACATTTGCAGTACAGTATTAACTATGGCATGCAAATACATCTTGCTTGCCTTCAAATAAAAATATACATTTATTAATTTCATTTCATTTCATTTCATTTCATTTCATTTCATTTTATTTTATTTTATTTTATTTTATTTTATTTTATTTTATTGTTGCAAAACATGGCCACACCACCAAATGCACGTGCAGGACTGAGCAACTAATTGCCCATAAGTCATTGCCTATTTTTCTAATCATGCTAAAACTTTGAGGGTACTGTATATTTATACATGTTTTCCAATGCAATTATAGCACAACCCATAGGGGATGCCGCAAATGAAATTTACAGTCATGTGAAAAAAATGATTTGTCGTAATTTTTTCACTTGACTGTATATACATCGCACATAGTGTAACTTTTGTATCATTGTTCCTTTCCTCGCAGTGACCTAAGCAGTAACCCCTTTGAGTGTGACTGCAAGCTCTTCCGCTTAGTCAGCTGGCTCCAGGAGAAAGGCGTGCGAGTTCGCCGGCCTGATGCTATGCTCTGTAACCACCCTCCTGAGCTGCGCCACCAACCCCTGCTCAACGTCAGCCTGCTCACCTGCGGTATTATACTGTACAGGAACACACACGCACACATGATACAAGAATCATGGGCACTCCCTATCTTTTTTAAAGTCCTATACAATGTTTGTACAACTTGGCTTCAGTAATATATTTACCCTGGGAACCCAACATCAGATAAAAAACATTTTTAGACAACATTTTTATTTGACTTTGCCAACTGAATGAGTATTACAGAATACTGTAGTATTCTGTAAAACATGGGTGTCCAAACTTTTTCAACCAAGGGCCGCATACAGAAAAATCAAAGGATGCAGGGGGCCAGTTTGATATATTTATACAGTATATATATATATACACTCTATATACTGTGTGTGTGTGTGTGTGTGTGTGTGTGTGTGTGTGTGTGTGTGTGTGTGTGTGTGTGTGTGTATATATATATATATATATATATATATATATATATATATATATATATATACACTGTATATATATTTTCATTTTATAAAAAGGCTAAAATAGGGGCCGCACGGTGGTCTAGTGGTTAGCATGTTGGCCACACAGTCACAGTCTGGAGATCGGTAAGATCTTGGTTCGATTCTCCCCTGGGGCATTTCTGTGTGGAGTTTGCATGTTCTCCCCGTGCGTGCGTGGGTATTCTCCGGGTACTCCGGTTTCTTCCCACATTCCAAAAACATGCATGTTAGGTTGATTGGTGACTCTAAATTGTCCATAGGTATGAATGTGAGTGTGAATGGTTGTTTGTCTGTATGTGCCCTGCGATTGGCTGGCGACCAGTCCAGGGTGTACCCCGCCTCTCGCCCAAAGTCAGCTGAGATAGGCTCCAGCATACCCCCGCGACCCTAATGAGGAGAAGCGGTATAGAAAATGGATGGATGGAAAAAGGCTAAAATAAAACCTATTTACATATATTTAACACTCAGGCATTATGTTATTATTATTATTATTTTCATTATTAGTATCATTACATTGTGTTTACTTTGTGCCTTTTTGCTCTGTTTTTCCCATTTTTACAGTTTTTTTTGTGTTTAATTTTACATCTACAATGTGCCGCGGGCCAATAATAAACAAGTCACAGACCGCACTTTGGACACCCCTGGTATAAAGTAAATATCTTGAGATTTGTCTGAATAAACAGTCTGTCACTGCCTAACTGGGAGTATCGGTCCACATCTTTATGAATACCACACGATTCATGTGCCAAAGGGTAAAATACAACACTGTAAAATTGTTTTTATGTAAATTCACGGTAAATTACTGGCTAATAATTGAATGACTTTTACAGTAAAATGACAGTCATTTGCTGTGAAATAGCTACAGTAATTTACTGTAATTTGACAGCTGTGATTGTACTGTTACCGTCAATTCCAGTATATAAGACGATGCTGCGGCTTATACGCTGGTGCTGCTAATTTATGACTCTTTTCCAATCTCGTGACATCTTCTATACTTATGAACTACCACTAGTCCTTTAGATACTGTACTGCCCACAAGTCAGTGAGGAAACAGTAGCCCTTTCTTTGCCAGAAGCTATTAAGCTATTAAAAAAACTCACAAGCTTATCCAGCCATTGGAAATGGCTCAATACTCAATACATTACTCAATATAACTGTTTGACTCACGCTTTCATCTTAGAAACATATCTTAAAAAACTTATCACACAGCAACTAACAATCAAAAGGTAGCTTTTAAATATATAAGACCAATAAGTTTAAAATAAGAAATCAAAGCTCTCTGCGTCAATCAGAGAAGTTCATTGGCCAATGGTTGCCCGCTACCGGGCGCCATCGCCGGGAGCTCATCAACTCCCAGCTGATGAACTCCCTGCGACCTCATGAGCACCCTGTGAAATCCTGGTAATATTTTACAGTGAAATTTGTCACACGCAATTAGGACTGTTTTCGGCAAAGGATTTTGTCTAAAGTTGGCTAATATTCGATTTTTAAAAAAAAATTTTTTTTAGAGCAGAGCCAATGGCAATTCCAACAAATAAACATCTCATTTGTGACTTTGTCCACCTCAAAGAAACAGGCTACAACACTCACAAACAAATAAACATGGTAGGTGTGCAAAAAAGGACCTTCATTTATTTAGTGACACAGAAAGCAAGACAAACAAAACCAGAACACGGTCACTGTCGGCACACATCAGAAAAGTGCACATAAAATAGGAAAAACATGACTTGAAAAACAAAAACTTGACAAAACTCTAAGTCAGCAGCCTAATTTCTTGGCTTAAATTTCACTGTCGGGAAATAAAATGAAGTTGGCATAGCAGCCTTACCCGTTTCAAATGATAGTGGTTGTCGCATGATGTGTAAGAAGCTGCAGACACAAGTTGCGCTTCACTTTATGGAGACATCATTTACCTTTTCAATATACTTCCACACTTAGGATGATCTTTTTAGTAGCCATTATAAGCCAAGAAGAAGCCCGTCGATGTTGACCTTCTTCCTCAGCTCCTTTGCATTGTGCCACTGAAGCGGGTGATTTTAAACACACACATCATTTTGAATTGTTTACTAGCACAAATTAGGCTGTTTTTGTATCAAAATAGGCTATTTATAACAAAAATAAAGACATTCTTTATAAAGATGCATGCTCAACAGCAGCTGTGGCCATCCCCCATGTAAACTTGTTCACATGGCATTTTATATGATTCGATGGCGAGATTGATTGTCAAATCACATTCCTCTGAATATTATCGTTGAATAGTCGACTATTCTAAGACACACCTACGCGTAATAATGTTTGATAACCAGGGCAGTGAACGAGAACTGTGACAACATTTTGTCAAAAACTGGGCGTTCGAAAACCGAGGTTCAAATGTACCTTTCATGCAAAAGCCAAAATCAGTCTAGAGGTTTTTGCGTGATCCAGTGCAACGAAGGCCTAACCTAACCGAGACCATAAATTAAGGCTTAAGTCACATGTGCTCCTTTTCCAGGTCTGAATTACGCCGCCTGTCTTGAAGACAGCAGCAGTGGAGGAGGGGGGCGGAGCGAGCTTGTCATCTTCTCATCCTCCACCTCGGGCAACTTCACGCGTGAACAGTGTAACAGCGTGTGTTTCGCAGCATCTCACCGTTATGGCGGTCTGGGGGCGAGGCACGAGTGTCTCTGCAGTACAAACTCTGAGCCCAACTTCATCAGCGAATCTCAGTGTTCTGCTGCATGTACCAACCCCAATGTCATGAAGGTATGCACGGACACAAACAATAAACTTTGCTGCCTAGGTGCTCATGTTTCATTTACATTAATGTTGGCTATTTAACTATACGTCATCATCAGACCCTTCATTTGGTGAACAATTATGACCTTTTGAGGTCCAATAGAAGAGCTGTATCATAGCGTTTTATAGGTTTCAGTTTTCTTTTAGATGCTTATAAATAGTAGCAAAGTGTCATAATGGTAAAATTCATTTTATTTACAAATGTTCTCCCATGTGGGTCACAGGAATGTGGGTGGACTCTGGCCCATGACGTGTTTGCAGTTGACTTCTCGGTCTTACTGAAGCCCCTCGCATTGCAAAGTGTCCATGACTACATCAGTTTCTCAGTGTCGTCCTCCGTCACCCCAATAATGCTCTCCTGGGATTTTGGCGACCTTTCACCTCGCGTCAACACCTCAACAACAGAACGCACGATGTCAACACACAAATATGGACTTCCAGGGCAGTATGCGGTCAGTGTGATAGCCTGGGCTGGACACAAGGAGGTGAGAGACAGAGATAATTTTATTGATCCTATGTGTTGTATGTACAATAATGTGCATATTCCACATGTGATTGATGCTACATCTCCATGTGTCCAGGTGTCTGCACGTGGAGAAGTGACTGTGGCATTTCCTCCCAAACTGGAGCTCCACTGTCCATCCCTTACTGTGGCCAATAGCAGTCTGGAAGTCACGCTCGTCAGCTGGGGGGCTCTTGGCCTGAACGTGGACTGGAAGATTGTAAAAGATGATGAACAGATCACCAAAGGTGAGCTAAATGCTATGGATTCCTATGTAGCTTGCAAGACTTCTCTTTAGAACAATTCTATATAATTTTTTCCTACTGGAGAAAGTATTTTGTCAGGAAAACCAACTTACAGGGAGAAAAAATTACTAGAATTATCCTGGTTTCAATTGGGGATGTAAAATTAAAGCTTTTTTCATGGCATTCATGGCTATTTTGGGCACACCTGCCACAAAAAAAACCCTTCATGTGACTGGGGGTGTCTTGCATCAAGGTAAGTACCATAAATTTTGGACTATTGAGCACACCTTAATATAAGCCACACCCACCTGATTTAAAGAAAAAAAAAAATTTGTACCTATATAGACTGCACTTGTCTATACGCCACAGGTGTCCACGTTGTAACATGGGATATTTACATCGAAAGACACGCTATAATCATACCTACACTCTGTGGGCCTCATTCACGAAACGTTCTTACGCACAAATGTGTTCTTAAAGCCTTCTTACGAAGATTTTTGGCATTCACGAAACGTGTTCTTAACTCACAGTTCTTAGATCTAAGAACAAATTCTACGAACGCTCAGGATTACTCTTACGCACAAGCAAAGCTCGCACTTTCAATGCGCAATCGCCCTCATGATGGATTTTGCAACCTGATCCCAAAAAATGTAGTGCAAATAAAATATCCCAACAATTATTTATCATCAAAACAACTAAAATATACTCCATCGATAAATATTTATTCAAATCCCAATTCATCAAAAAAAAAGGCTGGCTGGACGTGCGCTGCGCAGAGAGAGAATGTAAAGGGACCATGTAGATTTATTTGATGAAAGCGACGAATATTTGATGTCCTGCTTCAGGCTTCAGGCTTCCCTCTCTGTTCTTGCAGGTGTGAAGGCTCATCAGAATAACATCGCAATGAAACGTGGTGTGCCTATTGCACACGTAGCACCCCCAGATAACGCCATGCGCCCCCAGCCACGTCTTGAGCCAGAGCACGGGGCTGTGTATTAATTAGGCAGCGTCTAATCAAATGTAACCACAGAAAAAATACATTGTCACACACAAACTATGTATTTTGACTTTATTTTTCCATCATGATTGTGTAAATATTTTCTAGAGTTTCCGAAATGGTTTGGTTTCTGATTGATGGCCCACCTCCCGTTTCCTCCAGATCCCTCCGGTGCCTTCCAATCTTTTTTTTTTAGTCTATTTTAAGTCAAACCACTTCTTTTTAACCTCTGCGGTGGCGCGTTTCCTGCAATGATGCTCCATGCCGACTCGTTTTGGATGGCCTGATGACCGGTGGATACACGTGAAAATAAGGTGGTCTTGTGTTTGGTCACTACTTGTAAAAGCACCTCTATTTCAGTAGAATTGAAGTTTTTCTTCTGTTTGTTGTCCAGCTGCTTCTCTGTCTTGCCCTTGCGCATTGCCATCTCCGCCTCCAGCTGCCTGTTGCGCACGGCACATTTTTTACCTTATATAGGAAATAATAGGCGGTGACCTATGCAAATTAGGCCTTACATGCACGTGCATCCCCGTTGGCATTCATCAACCTAAGAACACCGGTACGAACGATTATCCCTACTTAAGAACGTGTCGTGAATGTGGCGCAGTTTCCAACCCAAGCCTTCTTAAGTACACTTCTTAAGAAGATTTTAAGAAAATGTTCGTGAATGAGGCCCTGTGTTCCCAGCGTAGCTCTGATGAGTGAAGCATGAAACAGGAGTTCAACAGCTGCTGTGGCCCAAGCAGTCTAAGCGAAAGCTGTTGTATTTGTACCCTTGATCAAACTTACTTAAAATTTTCAGATCAAAACACCATCACTGCATAAGACTTTAAAACGTGATACTAGCGTCAACTTAACTACTCAAATTCACTACTTCCTGAATCTGCACTCTAAGCATCATGGGAACTGTGGTTATTTTAGCCATAAATTAGCTGCATCATTGTTTAAGCTGCAGGTTTCATAGTGTGTGGGCTAAAGTCCGGAATTGAAAATGTGAGAAACAGCTAGAGTCACAGAAGGTACAGTATGAACTATGGGAACCTGCAAATCTATCTTGCTGGTCTTGAAATTAAAAAATAATACACTTAGGGCTGTTCACAAAGTGACAGTTTTTGAGACAGAGGTGTAAGCTATCACCGTGTCTTAGATGCATTCTTCCATCAAAGTAGCTAGTAAATTGGTTCACTTGACTGACTTTAATTCAGTAAATGTGTGATTGATTCCCGCTCCGAACAGTGGGTGTGCATGTGAATGTGAGTTTTAGTCCTACTGTATGTGCCCTGTGATTGACTGCGGGTTTGGGCCTTTTCTTAGTATGAATTTTTCTATACTAAAGAGTAGTGGCGCACCGATTACAGTTTTCGATCACCAATCTGTAAAAAGCCTGACCTGCTGAGAAGAAAAACAAGAGAATAATTCTCTGTTGTTAGAAAAAGTCCCATTTATTTATTTATTTTTGTTAACTGAAAAATATTTGTGGTATTACCTTTTATTTGTATGTGAAATACATGCCCCATACCCTCCTCCAGGAAAAGTTCTGATACTTTGCTGTAAAAGTTTGAATAAATGACGTCACGCTTCTATTAAAGGCATTACACAATCTGTAGAAAGTCAAGGTGTATAATAAATGTATCTGCAACATTATATTATTGGCGACATGCTGACAACCAGAAACTGGTGCCATGATCCAACTCAGTGCTTCTCAAATAGTGGGGCGGGTCCCCCTGGGAGGGCACAGTGAACTGTTAGGAGGGTTGTGAGAAGCAGGGAGTACTTGTCAGTGTCAGTGCAGACCTGCCAACATGTACAAATTTATCGTACTCTGCATGTGATTTGACGCTTGTATACGTCACAGCTCTCCATTTTGTTGCATTTTACGGGTTTCAGTTTTGAGTTCAGTCTGCACAGTATAGCTAAATAAATAGATGTTATCAGTTTCTCAATAGTAGTAATAGGCAGGGGTCGGGTGGGGGGTGGATGGGGGTTATTACAGAAAATAATGGAGAACCACTGGTGTAGTCAGACAGCTGGGCTTGCGCACTATGCTGAGAAAAGATGGTCACAGCAGCCTCACTGTAGGTTTCTTCCTTGTATTTGATCAGGAAATGTGTAAATTCAGCCATTTTTACTTAAGAAAATGTTAAAAACAACAAAAAATACATTTAGAATACAGTTCAATGGACAAATTTAAATACTTATTTTATTTTCTCATTATTCGCCCTGCCTCCCCTGCCGATGTGTCACAGGTGTCCATTCTTGTTATGTTTTTACAGTGAAGTGTAAACATATTGGCATAATAACTGACCATTGTATGCTGCTATTATTGAGGTCACAATAGCATATGACTGTCATGGATTATCCTGCACAAATTATTTTCTAATATATAAAAATATGTGTGCCCTGTCAGCCTCTCCCTACTGTCCAAAAGATGGGGTCTATCACGCAGAGTCCTCATGCTGTTTCCAGATTGTTCCAGGGGAGCTGAGCTGGACTGATGCTCACCAACAGTGTTTAGACCGCGGCGGGGATCTGGCAATAGTCAGAGGTGACGCGCTGCGCAACCTGCTGGCTCATAAAGTCACACAGTGAGTAGTTCTGTCTAAATGAAGTGTTTATATTTTGGGATCTATTTTTGCATTGCATGTATCAGGTGTGTGTGTTTGTCAGATCAATACAAAATGATATACAATGGGTTGTTTTCTCAAACATTAAACCAGTTACTGAATATCAGTATTAATATCAGATTAAAACCAGATTGCTGTTGGAGGTAGAACTAATCGATGTGGAACATCCATCACTTTAATTGTTCACCGTGCTCTGAAACCGCTCATATTTGTACCATATTCATATAACTGCTCATATTTGCGTATTGCACATATTTTCAAATGCTCCTCATTTTGCGCCATTGTTTCTTTCGTTTTGGCAGACTTTTTGAGCCTTTTGCAGAAGGGAAAAAACAGAAATCATGTTCTAGCTGACTAATCATAGCTCTACGGTTCACGTCACCATTGACGCAAAGTTGCAATTTTTTGGCGGTGCATGTCCACCTCCGCAGTAGGATTTGGAGGGGGAGGAGTCAGTCTGCATGCCTCACGCAAGTGCCATAACGCTGCAACATAATTCAGGCTTTACAACATCCAGGTAGACGTTACAATAGAACCTTTATACGTAATGATTGTCGTGACAATTGAGTGTTGAGACCAAAAGTGCGGCCAACATTGGTGAGCGTTTGTCCTCTCTCTGAGCTTTGTATGATGTAATGAAGTGCAGAAAGGTAACTAATAAGCAATGTTATTTTTCCCCAGTGTAGCTTTTAATTCATTTATGGGAGCGCACCCGTAAGTCTTTTCGTGAACTGAGACCAGCTGTTTCCAGAAGCAAAAGAAAGGACACCCGTATCTTATTTGTTTTTCATTGAATTAACTTCATGCATTGAAGCTCATTTTATTGCTATACAGTATATGCTTTGGTCAGTTTATTTGTGGGATGATGGTAATAATAATTCCAATATATGTCACTGTATTTAATATACTGTATGTGTTGAGGGTTTGGATGAACATCAGTTGAACCACTCTCACGCTGGGTTCTGCTTGTTACACAAAACAACAGTGTAAGTTTGATATTAAGGATTGAAGGTCATGGCCGGCACATCTGTAAAAGCACAGCTGCATGATAACTTTGACATCCTGCAATAAGACCTCAAATGTGTGTGTGTCTGTGTTAATGTGTGTAGATGGATTGTTGTTGACTAAAGTGGAGGAGAGAAGAAAAAGCTTATTTGTAGATGAAGTCCCCCCCCCGTCATCGTTCTCTCTTCAGTTTCTCCACCCTCTTGCTTACATAAGGAACGTTTTTCTTCCTCTTTTTCTTCTTTTTTGCCCCAGAGACCCTGTGTCGTGTTTACTCTGCTCTGTCCACTTCAGACGTCGTTTTCACAGATGTGAGAAGTTGACAAAATACCTGACCAAAAAGTCACAGAAAATGTAGGAGTGGAAGAAATGTGTGTTTTCAATTAGGTTTTTTTTTCAGGTGCCCAAAATTCCCCCTGCCCAGCCTAAACCATCAAACACCAAACAAAATGTCTGAAAAATAATAATAATATTATATTGTTTTTTGTCTCAGCCAATAGTCAAATGGATTGAGAGAAAACATCCATTGACAGAACCATGGTGTGAAAATCGAATTCATGCATCCAAATAACAAGGCCACACTAAACATTTGACATCCCACTGGGTCTCAATCAAGGGACATTTTCTAGCGCTTCTCTCAAAGCCTACATTATTGATTGCACACAAACTGGCAGAACTTGCTGATTGCAATGTCACTCTTACGCTTGCGTTTATCAATGTGCATAAAAGGCGAGTAAAGGAGGTTGTCTGAACTGAAAACAATCAGCAGATGTGCTTTTTAAACGTTGCATAGGCCTAGTGCTTTTTTTCCTGTGTTTGTGAGTTTCTATCTGGAGCAGCCTCCACGCTGGCTATTGAGCAGGAGCTGCATTAATCAATATCTTACCTGTCTCTCGCCTCTCCAGGGAACGAGGAGTGTGGCTCGGCTTGAGTGACGTCACTTCCCCTGGCAGGTTGCGCTGGGTCAATGGCTCTGATGCCCAGAACGGAGAGGAAGGCCTGCCACCTCGTTTCCCAATTTTCCGTGGAAACTCTTGTGTGTCCCTTGATCAGCGTGCGCAGACCAGTTTGCATCCATGCAACACCAAGCGGGCGTTTGTCTGCCAATACAGCCCTCAAGGTTTGTTTCATATGTCATTGCATGGATAAAGCACATGAAACGACTAAACCGTTATTGTCTTGTACATTTTTGTGTGGTCTCGACATGTTTTAAAAATGGTAGCTCTTTAAATTTGCGATATTTTGGAACGTTTGAAGGATTATTAAAACTGTAATTTCTTAACTCCTCCACATTTATTAAACATTTGATAGAGATACATCTTTAACTTCTATTTTTTTTTTTTAAACCAATTTTCTGGATTATATTTTTACAGATGACCTGTTCATTCCCTTTCACACTGTAATTCAGACATCAATGTTTTGACATCACTAAACCTTTTGACTAAGTTTTAGATAAGGATCCAAAACCCCTTCAGATTTTTTTTCTTCCAAGTTAATGAAAAGATCAATGACTTAGCCCAAACCCCGGCATGGTCTTGTCTTAAAGGCATGGGTGGGCTCTCCAAATGTGCTTTATAACACCTGCACTATAATGCAAGATTTTTTTTAATTAGAACATGCAGGTCAACGATAATTCCTTCCTAATACAGTCGTCCCTCGGGCTTCAAATTTCGCAGCTTCACTCTATCATGGTTTTTCATGAATATATTAATTAATAAATCATGCTGTTTTGTGGTTGAATATGCATATTTAAGACAATATTACGTATATTTTTGCCTAAATTGAGCATTTTCAAGCATAAAAATAGCTAAATGACCTAAAATACAAGGCATTCAAAAGATGCACTCAAAGACAATGATACGCATTATATGTATTACTATTCTATACTGGTCACATATTGAGACACACAAGCACCAGACTTGATGGCCGGAACAACAGGCTTTTATTGCAAGTTTGAATTATCTCAAAACAGGCACAATAATCCCTGATAAAAACACACTGAAAACCACCTCTGAACCCTGACATCACTTCCGTTTCACACGTCACTCAGCTCCCCTAGGGAACACATTTCCAATAACACACGCAAGTATGAGTCCTAAATCTCCCTAATCTCTAAAAATGTCTTAAATTGGCTTATTTCATACATGTCAAACTCAGGCCCACTCAGTTATTATTACATGCAATTTAGCAATTTCATCCAGTCCACATAACTGTTTGGAAAATAGCATTGAGTTGGGCCGCATTTTTTCAGGATCTAGACTGATCTGTCATCACAAGAATGAAATTGATTTAATTAATGAAATCTTATATATAGCACGAATTGCACAACCATTCTTACGAAGGGTGCCAGATTTACACCAAAAGTATTAAATAGAAATGAAATATAGAAAATAATTTAATTGTACACGACTAGAAAAGTCACCACTTTAACTATGACACCCTGCCTGTACAAAATAACGCCTTAAAGAGACGTAAGACAGTCAAAAGCGATCATTTTAACGACAGCAAAGCATGCTTGGAAACACGGAATCCGCAGCTGCATTTTGGGTTACGCATTTCGCAGATTGTAATGTGATCATGTGGATATAAAATACTGTAGCTTTTGCCGAGACAGGGAGAGAAAGGCGGGGAGGCGTTTGATCAACAATCATTTTATTGAAACGAACAACTACGCCAAAACCCTTTTCCTTGCTCGTGATACAGTCACATCGGAAAGCAGAAATTTCAAGCAGGAATGAACACGAATATTTTCAAAAATGCACATTTAGCCCACAAAAATGTATGTCCACAGAAAAATACATCACAGCCTGAAAACACAACCACAGCTGGGTGGTGCATTGTATTGGTACGTTCCACGCAGTGCCGGTATTTGCTTAAAAACCATATGTAGAAAGTCACAAACAGGTTTTCTGTGCTCTAACTCTGAAAATATTCAATTTATAAAGAAGGAATCCACTTATCAAGGTTGGGTCTGGAACCAATTAACTGCGATAAACAAGGGATTATTGTACTTCTATAAATAAAAAATGAAATGTAATTTTGTTGTATTGTCATGACTGCTTGAATTATTATATAATCCCCCCCCAACAGTTCGTGTTCCAGATGCAGGCATCTACATGGTCGGCCTGGCAGCGTTTCCCTCTGTCAATTCTTTGCTTGTTCCGCCTATTACACCACTCTCTGCTGCGCATCCAACAAGCACTGCCATAGAGGTGAAGTACTAGCCAAATGTTTAATTTGACAAATGTGTTTCTCTTCCTAACACTTAGCCATTTTGTTTTTCTGTCTCTCCTTCAGTTACTGCTCTTTCCGGCATTGAGCTTTGTTAAGGCGGGTCGATTGTCTTCCCTCGAGTTTGTCACGCAGGAGCTCAGCTCACAAATTCATATTAAATTCCAGACCTACAGACCTCACTGTCCTTATCCCGGCCTGCACCTGCTCCTGCCCAGTGAGTCTCACACACAAACGATCCGTAAAAAACGCACATTTCTACATACAAGCCACCTGCGCTCACACCTAGACTATCACACATGCACACACTAACAAAGCTTGTCTAAAGTTGTTATCTTGGTCAACATGAAAGAACGCTTTGAATGTGACAGGAACGTCTTGCCTGAATGCCTCCTGTCCCTTTGCTCGTGCATCTCAGCTGAAAAGAGGGTATACCTCAAAGATGTGATGATGCGGGAGCTGCACTGCTTGTGAAACAATATAAGAATAATATTATAGCAAAACCGTGTAGCTACTGTAAATAAAGTGACCAAAATACAGTGTTAGAAACAGCTGTGAAAATGATGCAGGTAAATGAAATATGTCTTTGATAATAATTGAGCATTATTATATTTTTAAAGGCCACATTTTCAGATACAGTTGAACCTTGGTTAGCATCATTAACTCGTTCCAGAAATTACGACTCTAATCAAAACGGACATTAACCGAATCAAATTTTCCTAAAGACCAAAATTTCACCAAAAGATGTTTTTTTAATAGTTTTATAATTACAGTTTTACATGCAGAAAACAATTCTAAATGCATATGAATGCATATAAATGATGAATGAAAGGGATAAAATGAACATTTAAGGTTACGTTTACCTTCACCGAAGAGGTGATTCTTGACATGACTGAAAACAGGAAGATGGTGATGGTTGATCTCGCTGCCACAATGTGTCTTTGGGAATAGTCACATCTTCAAAGAAGGTGCCGTTTTGTTAGCTAGCTAGTAGGCTGCTAACAAGGAAGGATGTTCAAACAAGGAAGAACACAGTTGGACTCACGCAGTGTATTAGCAACACGACAAGACGCGGACAATGCACGCAAACCGAGGCAACCGAGGGGTGGACGCTAACCAAGGTCCCACTGTACTGGAAAAGAGTTCAGTGAGTGCAGGTTTTCCGCTACATGTAATGGATCGGCGGGGCGCCACAGCTCATTAAGATATAATGTTGTACAGCAAATGCTAACGAGACGTAATACATGAAGAACGCTACGTAGCTATTTTCACTGACATATTACTCAGTTTATGTACACAACTGTTAAGGAATTATGTGTAATTATCTTCATTGCCATATTGATTTGAATTTTGACCTGATGAATTGTGAATTGATGAACTGTAAACTTTGAAACTGTGGAAGAAAAGGAAGAGAGAAAGGCTTTTAATGTTATTGAATGCGTTTGTTGTTCAAGCCTGTGAAAACACCCCTAATGTTGACATTAGGAGCGACAGTACATTTAAATATTTAAAAAAAATCCTGCCACAGAGACGCAGCAGCAGCACAACACAGCAGCGGCAATCCGCCTCCCAAGCAGCCCACCTCCACAGCTTCAAAAAAACCTAGGGGAAACCCTGGAGTGTAATACTGTATGTATTATCTTGTAAAAAATACAATCAATCTTTTGCTTCAGGTTGTCAAGGTCCAGTTTGCGCTCCAGTGGCTACATGTGTCCCATATGAAACCAGGGACATTGAGCCACCCCTTTGTCCCAAACTACAACAGTGGTGTCCTTTCCAGCGGCAGTGCCTTGCCCTCTCTAGCCCGTGTCTCCCATCCTCCTGTCAAAACTGCACCCAAGCTCCCCATCTACCACCTGAAGCTCTGAGACCTCAATACACCCTGCAAGACGAGGTGACCTTCACCCTGCCAGCAGGGCCAGCTGCAAACATCCTGGTGAGGGAAAAGATATAGTCATAGTCAGCATTTTGCAAATTGTTCTGACCGCCTAACCATTCAAATTTCCGAGGCTACACCGTAACTACTATTGTGTGCATAGTTAGATCAAATATACTCGGGGACTTTTGTGTCTACTTTTAACATTGCCTTCCCTAAAACACGCTTTGTTCAGGTACGAGACCAGTTAGAAGATATCTTGGTTTCCCCTGGTGACGTCATTGCCCTACAACATGATGCAGGCCGAGCATCCCTTCTTCGCTGCCAGTCCACTCCAACTTCGATGTGGCGACAGCCTGTTTTAGTCGTCAACCAATCTGAGTGGATTTTGATTAACTCAAGCAGACGATCAGCTGGCCACAGTGTGGACCCTCGGCCCCATCTTGACTTGGAAGCACCACTGAAAACTGGTGAGGCAGGCTGGCTGGAGGATGCGGTATGCCCGATTAGGGTGCTCTATGTGGGACACAGCGAGATACTGCTGCAGGGAGCACAGCTGTCTGTCGGCTTATCCCAGCCAGGACTCTACACTCTGCAGGTAAGAGTTAAAGTATGCCATATCCCAGCATGCAGTGACTCATATCCAACATGAAGGAAGCCACACATGCAAAATAACATTTTTTGTAATTCCAGCATGAAACCCAAAAAACCCTAGCAAAAATGTAAATGTCAAGATTGATTTTTTTGTGTGTAAGTGAGACAACCTCTGACATTGCAATAACTTAATTCCAGGTGACCTCTGCTGAGCCATCATATCCAGCCTCGGCATCATGCCCATTGCATGTAGTGCCCCCTTTGGGCCTAACCATCTTGCACCCACCTCTCTGGAATGGCAGCCTCTACTTGCAGCCCAACAATACTCGGCTGCTGCTCCACGTCCAGTCCCGATACATCACGAGAGCATCTCAGCGAGGAAGTAATCACAACGTGACCTTTCAATCAGACTGTCCCTCAAATTTTCTATCCAATCCCACACTCTGCAAGCATGGCTCTCATTCAGAGATGGAGGCCGCAGAACCAAGCCTTTATGCAGCATTGGATCTAAACTTGGGGGTAGAGGAGCATAGAGGACCAATACAGGTGGACCTTGAAGCCCATAACAATGTCACAGAATCCAACCTGACTGTGGTTGTCCACCTGGAAGAACCTTTAAAAGGACTGGTAGTCGAGCCGTTCCCAGCTCACAGGGTCCTCATGGAGTCAGTCGTGGTGTGTTTTGTTATCTAATCTGTTCATTTGTATCTTTGTTGCTGCACTGTTATGTTAAGTGTTCAGCTCATGTTTCATACTACACTGTACTTTGTGCTGGCTTCTATGACATATATTTATTATGTGTGTGTTGTTTTATGTTAGAGTTACACAGCATCAGTCCTTGAAGGCTCCAATCCCACATTCAAATGGACAGTTGATGACAAGCCGTACTTCACTTATTACAACACGGTCCTCAATGTGATCTACCAGCACGCTGCAGTCTACAAGCTCACAGTGAGTTTACTTCACATGCTCAGAGGTGACATAATATCCATATACTCTCAGTAGCTACATTCATAAATTTAATACAAGAAATAATTCAAAAATCTGGCCTGTAAAAAGATAGCTAAAATGGACCTTTACCGACAATCTGTTTGTCCTTTGATTAACAAATTATGACGTTGCAGCAATGGAATTTCACTCCAGCCCTGTAATCCACATTACAAGTGTGTGCCAGCTGGTACACACAGTTAGGTTTTTTCAACACAGCACCATCTGCTGGATCTGCTGCTTGACTACCTCATTTTGTCATTTTGTAATGCAATTGGATGGTAATGTCAAAATGAGAAAATACATTCCTCAATCCACAACTAAGATT
The DNA here is from genome assembly GCF_027744805.1 of Dunckerocampus dactyliophorus. Taxonomy (NCBI): domain Eukaryota; kingdom Metazoa; phylum Chordata; class Actinopteri; order Syngnathiformes; family Syngnathidae; genus Dunckerocampus; species Dunckerocampus dactyliophorus. The sequence goes on along the minus strand of NC_072824.1, from coordinate 24,515,459 downwards.
AATTAGGTATTAACTTGACAAACACACACACACACACACACACACAACTTTTACTTTTATTTTGGTGACTGTAAAGTAAAAAGTAATAGATATTTAAAGCTTTGTCTTTAAATACAAAGGTTTGTGTTATTATTCAACTTTTCAGCTTTTTCTCACTGTGCCTTTTGCTCAATTTTTACCATTTTTGATGTTTTTTTTAAATATTTAGTTTCTGCAGTGATGCAATGACAAATTAGCCACAGGCCACGGATGGTCCCAGAGCCGCACTTTGGTCACCCCTACTTTGTGGGTCGGACTTGTGGGCTCTTTGAGCAAATTACAACGGTGCTTATTGGCTCTGTGTCGTGGGCGAGCGGTGGTGAGGAGAAAGAGACTGGTCAATGCGTTACAATAGTCAGCCCTAACAAGCTGCAGCTCGAAGATATTTTTGGAGGTGGACGTCTATTGTCTATAGAGTTATACTTGTGCCTTAATTTTGAGGTGGCAAAGGCAGATTTTGAGTCCTATTTTCAAGTGGCCCATAATCCTATCCTAAGTCCTTGGCATTAGTCCACCTTATTTTCCCTCTCAATGCTCTCTCACCGTGGTTTCTCAGATGGTTGCTTGAGTAGATGTGTGCATGCTACTAGCTCACAATAACAGGCTATACTTTTTTGCACATGTGGTGGAGTCCTGATTCAGATCGGATTCCATACATTTACTGACATGATACATAGCCAAACTGGACCACATGTGAGAAATGAGTCACTTAAATCATGTGGCATATAGTCAGCATTATTGTCAAGTCAGCCTTCAAACTAGTTTGGCATCTTTTCCAGGTGACGGCTATGAACCACATCAGCAGCCTCACAGAGCATTTCAACGTCACTGTGGACCGTCTGCAACCTATGAGCAACCTTACAGTGAAGGGTGTTCCAGATGTGGTCCCCCAGGGCTCTACTCAGACACTTACTGCGTCTGTGCTTGTGGACATGTCTGTAATGGCCACCTTTAGGTATGAACACAGAGATCATGGATGAATGGATCTTTTCATGCTTATTTCTTTATTTAGCTGTTGTATTTTCTTCCACTCTTTCCTGCTCTTATTCGCCTTTTTTATAACTATGTGGTTAGAATAGATTGCTGACACAAATTTTTCCTTCTACTCTGCTTTTTCCCCTGTACGTTTTTTTTTGGTTTCTTCCCCTTTTTCCACTTTTAGTTTTCTCCCTTCTTCACATTACCACCCTCCTCATTGTGGGACACTCTTTCCTTCGTTCTTACCAGTCTTTGTCCACTGAGTCCTATTGAGTTTCCACTTCTCCATACCCATACCTTCCATTGCCTTGTCATAGACGATTTCTAATTTCCAGTTAACATTTGACTGTGTGTGTGTGTGTTTAGATGAAAATGGTCATCAGTGCTTTTATTAATTTAAGCTGCATGTTTTTCTCAAGCTCAAATTTGGATTGTTTCACATTCTTCCTGCTGCAGATGGTCTTTTGGTGATGGGGGATATAAAGAGTTTGAATTCAAGCCTCCCTACGCTCCATCCTATCTTTGCCCAGACTTCCCCAATCAAGTCCTACTAAGCAACAATATCACTTATATCTACTCTCAGCCAGGTAACACTCAGTAGGAATAATATACTCCAAAGCAGAGGTGTCTCAAAGTGCGGTCCTGGGGCCATTTTTGGCTCACAGCTGTTTTTAATGGCCCTTGGCACATTCTAAAAATTCAATTAAACCTGAAAACTAAAAAAAACAACAGCAAAAAAGAGCAGTACAGTAATCCCTCATTTATTGCGGTTAATTGGTTCCAGACCCAACTGTGATAAGTGAATTTCCGTTTGATTCTGTCTTTTGAATGGAATATTTTTGTAGTTAGAGCATAGAAAACATGTTTACGACATATACGTTTTTTCAACATTATTAGAGCCCTTTAGTCATGTAATAACACCCTTTAGTCACCTTAAAACTCGTGCTTATTTGTGTTGCAATAAATGTGTTCCGGGTGTGTGGAGGACAGGAAGTGACATTGGGGGTTCAAAGTTGAGTTTTAGCTTGGCATGGGTTACGGTAGCTCGTGTTATTATTATGATTATTATTATTATGTATATATTACATATTCAAGCACGAAACAGCAGCAGGAGACTTTTTTACCTAAACCCGAGATGCTGTTTTTTTCTTTAAATACTGTATATATAACGTCTTAGCATATCTACATGTGTTTGTTTACAAAATAGAAAATATCAAATTGGCCCCAGCATTCTTTGATTTTTCAGTATACGGCCCTGGGTGGAAAACGTTTGGACACTGCTGCTCTAAAGCCTGTGGTTAATGATTACATACTGTATGTTATGTTCTCTTCTTTACCTGTCTACAATGTCTCTACTGTTTTACTCTGTTTCTACAGGAATATACACAGCACTAGTGTCAGTGTCCAATCGTTATGAGAACATCAGTCAGAGCATCAACATGAGTGTCTACAGCATCCTAACTCGTGTTGATATACAGACGGAGCCGCGACTTCTCCTCGCCAGAAAATCAGCAGATTTTGAGGCTCACCCTTTGCCCTCACCCTACGGAATTCACTATGACTGGAACTTTGGGGATGGTTCTTCTCAGTCCCAAGGTCGCCGTGTGGCACACACATATGCACACAGTGGTGCATTCAATGTCTGTGTGTCCGTAAATAACACCATCAGCTACACCAAAGCCTGTGCCAATATTTTTGTATTTGATGAGATTGAAGATTTGACAGCTGAAAGCTCCTCTCCTACAGAACTTAACAGTCCTACTACAGTTAGAGCCCACCTTGCTTCAGGTAATAACATAACATGGACATTTTCTATGGGTGATGGGACTATCTACACGACATCTGAACCCCACGTGTCTCACAGCTATACTAAAGATGGTAACTACACAGTGAATGTGACTGCTGCAAATGCTGTGAGCTCTGGCTGGACACTTGTTCCTGTGCAGGTCTATGTATTTCAAGTTGTCAGGATGGAGCCTTCTGGTTGTGTCCAAGAAAGGACCTTGGTCAACTTTGAAACATGGGTGTCTGGCAATGCATCAGCCAATCTTTATGAATGGAGCTTTGGAGATGGAAGTCCTAACGAGACACACCTTGGAAATCCCAGAGTGTCACACACCTACAAGACAAGCGGGAACTACCACCTTTCTCTTAGTCTTTCCAGTGGAATCAACAAGGCTTCTAAAGCCAGCTTCTTTAGATGGGTGTGTGTGGAGCCAACCTTAACCAGCATCAACCTCACCCTTGAGAAAACACACTATGCTGTCGGTGAAGAAATTTGGTTGCATGTCAGAGCCGACCCAGAGTTTACCTACAACTATCTTTGGAACTTTGGTACAGAGGAAGAACCTGTGGTGATCCATGGCGTTGGGAATGCCGTGACAACATATGCAAATCCAGGTTATTACATAGTGACAGTAACAGTCTCCAATAACATCTCCGCAAGTAATTCTAGTGTTCTCGTTGAGGTTCAGATGCCAATCGGGCCAATTGTAATTCTACATAATGGCACTAAGTACAATTACTTGATACTTAGGCAGCCATATTTTTTCACAACCCCAATCTCATCTCCTGATGTCACTCACACCTGGAACTTTGGAGATGGGAATCTGTTTTCCGCCCACAGTGTCCCTTACACCTACAACTTCTCTGGTAACTACAACATCACATTGACAGCAACCAACTCAGTCAGCAGGAATTACACTGTTTTACCCATTGCTGTGCTAGCGCCAGTTCGTGGGTTAACGGTCAACGCAAGCCTGGTAAATGTTCCTCTCAATGCCTCGGTCCACTTTGAGGCTCAAATGGTAGAGGGAGATGATGTCAGATTTTCTTGGATCTTGTGCGACCGCTGTACCTCTATCCCAGGGATCCACACCATGTTCTACACTTTCCGCTCTGTTGGCACTTTTAATATCATTGTGACAGCGGAGAACGACGTAGGGACGGCCCAAGCTAGTATCTTCCTGTTTGTTCAGCGTGAGCTGGAGGGACTGTATATTTTACCCGAAGAGGAGATGGGAATAGGTCGAGGCACCGGAATGGGTGGTTGTTGCTTTGCTACAAACCGTGTTCTCCACCTTCATGCAGGCTTAAAAGAAGGAACCAATATGACTTTTACTTGGAATGTCATCAGAGAGCACGATCCTATCAACTCGAGATTCAACATAAGTGGCAAGACTGTGGAAGTAAATTTCTCTACACCGGGGCCATGTGAGATCATTCTTCGAGCAGCTAACCTCCTGGGCCAGCTGTCTATCAACAGAACCATCCACTTCCTAGACCCAGCCGGAGGAGTATATCTGCAGATCAGCAAAAACCCTGTTGCTGTCAATGCTCCTACTAATCTGTCAGTGTCTACTTTGGAGGGCTCAGACCTGCAATACCGCTGGTTTGTTAATGGAGATACTCTGCAGTGGAACGGATTCTGGAAGACTCACACTTTTCCTAGTCCTGGACTACACCATGTTACTGTGGAGGTCTTCAATGAAGTTAGTTCTGAGCTTGTGTCTGAGATGGTCAGCGTCCAGGAAGTTATCTCTGGGCTTGGGTTTACAGTAAACAATGTGACAGAGCAAAGTTACATAGCAACAGGGGTCACTGTCACGCTCCAGGGGGAGGTGGTGACAGGAACCAATGTGACGTGGACATGGATGTTGGATGGAATCACAGAAACAGGACAGAAAACATCTGTGGTGTTTCAGAAGCCAAAGACAGCCACTGTTGTGCTGAATGCCACCAATGATGTCAGTGGACAAGTCGTTTCAAAGGAGTTCTTTGTTCAGGACAAGATTCAGGGGCTAGAGCTGAGGGCAAGTAAAAAGATAGCAGTGCTTGGTGAGAAGGTGGAGTTCACCATTTCTTTGGCAGCAGGCTCAGATGTTCGCCTGATACTCAGCATCAGCGGAGATGCAACCATTACCCCACAACTCAACCAAACCTATGTGCACGTATTCAGCAGGGTTGATACCTACATGGTGAACCTCACTGCTCACAATCAGGTAAAGCTAACTTGTTTCTGCTTAAAATAGAACCATTGCCCTCACTATCCTACTCTTTTAGATATTAAATACTTCAACTGAACTCATTCCTTATATGTATTTGTATGTGTTGTCATTTACCAATCTAGGTAAGTTCCAAGAGGAGACACCTACAGGTTGAAGTGATGGAGCCACTGCGTGGATTGTCCATCCAAGGAAGCTGCACAGCAATCCCTGTAGGTGTGAAGAGGTTATTTACGGCAAACATCCTAACGGGTAAACCTGTTAGTTTCCTCTGGACGTTTGACCTGCACCACCTCCACAAGACCTCACATATTGGCAAAGAGGTAAAATGTTTGTCTTCACAGTTATGACAATAATATGTCATATTACTTTTTTCAGCTGTGAGGTATACAAATTGTGACGTTTCTCCTGTCTATTCACACTATCCCAGGTAGCCTACATACCAGAAGAACCAGGTTTATTGACCATTTACCTGAGGGCCTTCAATGCGCTGCATGCTCAGAACATCACCAAGCACATTTTGGTGCAGAACCTGCTTTTGGATGCAGTCCTTTATGCAACACCTCGCGACACTTTGGTCAATAAGACCGTCGCTCTGGTTGCTTCTGTGACACCCAGATCACATCCTGTAGAGTGCTTGTGGGAATTTAATGATGGTTCTACTCCAGTTCACACCAACACCACAACTGTGGGTCATGAGTACAGGAACCCAGGAAACTACATGGTGCAAGTATGTTTATTGTACAGAAGGAGCCATTGATCTTAATGGACGTTTGAGTTCTGTTTAGTATTTGTACTCACTCAGTTTGTTTTTCACTTTTCAAGGTGAACTGCAGTAATCTGGTGAGCTGGGTGTTAGCCCAGGTAGAAGTAAACATCAGTGTCTTGGAGTGCGAGGAACCAGAGGTACAGGTGGTTCAAGCCCCCCGCCTCGCCATCTGGAGATCTCAGCCCACTTTTGTGGAGGCCACTGTTGACCGGAAAGGCTGTGTCATCTATGGAGCACAGTACCTCTGGCAAATTCTCTCAACACCATCCTGTGATAATGACCTGCTTTTTCCATCTGGAGTCTTGGCTCAACCCTCTCAGCCGTCTAATGCAGTCATTGACCTCCCGGTGGAGGTAGATGTGCGGCGGCTACAGCTGTCGTTGCCCAAAATGGCTCTGGCTACAGGGAACTACACTTTGGTGTTTTCACTGTCATATGAAGGCGTGCCATTAAGGAAGGGTGCCTGTCTGCAACTTAGCGTCATGGCTGCACGGTCAGTGAGATGTTCTACGTCACCTTACGCAATTTTGTTTAAAGGATCATTGGTATTTCATGTGTGTCTGTCTAACACTGGAATTTTTAGAATAGCCAGAGTGAAGATTTTTGAATTCGCTATTTCAAATTATTTTTGTAACTACTTTTTATTTTATTAATAACTTTAAGCATTATAAGATATTATCATAATTTACATACATCATATCACATGTGATATTTGTGAGGGATTTCATGTTCAGTCCATGTTTTCACTTTCTTCAAGCTTCTAAATAGCTAAAATGTCTTTAAAACTTCGTGTTGTAACGCTACCTGACGCAGTGACATGCACTCCACACAAATATGTGGATTGAATTTTTCTTTGATATAGACATAGTTTTTCATACTTTTAATGTACTTTTTCAAGCGTCACTGAGCAATCCTGCTCTCTTGCTGTCATTATACGAATTATGTATTGTCCTCAAAACACTATTTGTGTGTGGTTGTTTAATGAACACAAACACATACTGTCTCCAGCCTTACGGTGGTGATACTATGACAGGGCTCTCCTAGCTAGCCAGGTGATTTTCAATAGCTCACAAAGAGTCAAAGAATATTTGCTTCAACTCTTAGTAGTTTTTTATAACTGTTGAATTCAGACTTTATGTCTTTATATAACGACAAATAAAATAAATAATAATAAAGACAATGGCCATACTGTTTGAGTGGAGCTCTGCTTGGTAAATAAACTAGTGTACAATTTAAATGTTGCCAGTTTAAGTTAAGCAGGACAGATTTCTATTGAATAAAAATATTTATTTGTATTATTTTATTCTGTTAATTTTGTTATCTTGAACTAAAAAAAAAAAATTATTGAACAATTTATTTCCCATGTAATCGTATTACTCCAAAATGTGCATCAAATTAAATTGAGGTTTGTGTCAAATACTACAAAAAAGACAAAGAACAACTACCCGCCCAAAAGTTTCTTTTTTCATAACTACCTACTTGCCAGGGGCCCTTGGAATTCTCTGGCCAATCGCAGTCATCATAAATAAACTGAAAAATGTACAGTTAATCCATCTGATCGGTATCAGCCTATCTCACTCATGTTTGATCGTTATCGGAATCGGCAGCATAAAACCCTGATAGGAGCATCCCTACAACAAAGCAATCAAATGAATCAAAAAGACAAAAGAAGTTTATAAGTGTGCAAATGTTTAATTGGTTGTATGTCAATTCTATGCCTCTGCTGTTTTTCTGACAGGCTTATGCCCATCATAGAAGGTGGTACCTATAGGGTGTGGTCGAGGACTCAGGACCTCCAACTCAGTGCAGAGCAGTCCTACGACCCCAATATGGACCCCGACAACCAGTCACTACTCCACTACCACTGGGAGTGCCAAAGCACCTCAAAGGTGAGGACATGCACGCAATTGTCTTTTTTGTTTTTTTTACACTGTAATGTAGAGTGGATCCGCACATTTTTTCAGATTTTTTCTTTTGTGCTTTTAATGTCCATATTTGGTAAAAAAAACCATCTCATTTATCCTTGCTTGGTGATCATTTGTAAATATGGAGGAATGAATTACATAATGTCAGCATAGTACATGACTGCATTCAAAAGCTTGAGTTGTACACCACATTATTAATATTACACGGTAAACTATTTCTTGCGTCCTAAATTTCACTAGCTATATGAATTTCAATGTGTGTGTCTTCAGACAGTGTGTATTTGTATGTTCGTGAAATCCTACATTATTTATGATACTTATGGCCCTTTTTTGTAGTCTGCAGATTGGCTGTAACGTGCTTTTAAATGTTACCCCGCACCTGCCCACCATATGTTACGTATGTTAATACCAGAGAACATTATACAGTATACAAGGCTTTGTGCCTTGTTCTTTCCAGAAGTGCAAGGCTCCTTACTAACTTTGCTCTTACATATGACATATGGGCCTTCAAGTAGATTTTGTGGTCTAATATCGCACTCAAACATTTATTTTAAGTTAGCTGGGATAGGCTGTAGAGCGACCCTAATGAGGACAAGCGGCATAGAAAATGAAGGAATTTGTTCTTGTTTTTTGTGTTCTCCACCTTTGGCTCTAACCTAATGAAAATGGAAAATTTCCACACCAAAACATCTTTGCCAGTCAATACATACTGTAGTTTAGTGCTCTGGAAAAGTTATATAATGCTCATCTGGTTATGAGCACCAAACAACAGAAAAGAGGAATTCACAGCTCAGGACACGTTGCAAGTTTTTGTGTTTGGATGTAGAGTGAGTGTGAATTCATTTAGTGTTTTTCACACTCAACACATCTGAGGCTGGGTGGGAGCGCATTCTCTCTGTAGACCACAAAATAAGACCCAGTAGGATGGGTGTGTCCGGCACAAATGTGTGTTTGTGTGCGCGTGTGCTGCCTTTCTAAGCAGGCAGGCATTTAAAGGGTTATGCAACTGTTAAATGATCGACTCAGTTTTTCACAGCTGGCACCCTGATAATTACACTTGAACATCACACACATGCATATGCAAACGCACACACACACACACACACACACACACACACTGAAAGGTCTTGCATGTAGTATATACTGTATATGTGCACGTGTGCGTGTGTATATACAGTATATATGTGTGTGTGTGTGTGTTTGTATATATACATATACATATACACATATATATAAATATAAAGGTTGGTGACCACTGTTTTAAGCGTTACAGGAACGTCCTCCCTGGGTGCATTGATTTCACATAGCAACATAGAAACGAACGCCTACACCTAGCGTTAACTTTTCCAAACTAAAAAATAAAAACACAGCATCAGTAGCAGCAGCTCTAACATGTAGCATTACGTTTTGGTTGTGGCCTGTGGCGTTTTGAGCTTGGCGCTGACGCGCTGCGGGCGAGTGTGTGGCAAAACTAGTCGCTAGCCGGCTAGTAGCTAGCCGGTGAGGGATGGCAGGGATGGCAGTATGCCAGTAACGTAGTTTGATCTGTGTAACAATGCTAATAATAATAACAATGTCGCTGTAGCTTGGTAAAATGCATGTCACATTATATGTAAATGGAGCGTTGTTGGCGCTTTTTGGAGTTTTTTTCAGAAGGCTTTAAAGGCAGAATAAGTGTTTCCCATTCTTAGCTTTTTACATACGTACATTCTTAGCTAAGTATTTTTAGTTGTTTTTATATCTTTAGAATTCAGAGAAAAGGATGGGCAAAATTCCAAAAAAAAGGGCAGTTTTCCTTTAAAGAGTGAGTCAAATGATCTGCTACTATTTGAGAAACTCGTATTAGGAAAGTAGATTTTCAGACATGTCTGCTGTCTTTTAGAGTTTAATTTAAATGTTCAATTCATTTGGAGCTGTTAATACATGCACATATATACAATTGTGTCTTGTCATTTATCTTTTATCTTTTTGTTCATGAAATACAGTAAAAAGGGCAAATTTCACACAAAGTTGCAAATGGTGATCAATCATGATTAATTCATTTGAAAACTGTGATTCATTTGATTCAAATTTGTAATCTTTTGACATCCCTAGTATTACAAGAGCTTTCTGAACACTGAAGTAAATATCCATCCTCATCTCTTCTGCAGGGTCCTGAGCACTGCTCCAGCCTGAACTTTGGTTTGGGGTCCAGCGGTCCTGTCCTGGGGATCTCTGGCATTGAGTTGGAGGCAGATGTGGAATACACTTTCAAGCTGACTATCAGCAAAGAGGGAATGGCACCAGAGTCCACCACACAAACAGTGAGTGTACACCCTCCCGAAAATGAAAATACATCCTCCCAGTTAGCAATTCCTTCTGTAAAGTGAAGTTTGGCAGATAGAAGTCATATTGCAAATAATTTGCTTATTCGATTTGTTTTCATACACTCTATGATATGCAAAGATGGCCTTTACTATTCTATTACTCTTTTTTTGATATACAGTGCAACCTTGGTTAGCGTTCACCCCAGTTAGTGTGATGAAAATTTATGCCAAAATTTGCACTAACCGTATTTTCCAGTTAGCGTACAATATGCTGCGTGTCCCGTTGTGTTATTTGTACATTGCATGCAACTGTGTTCTTAATGTATTTTTATCACAAAGCGTCCTGTTAGCACGTATTTTATAGTTTTACAATTGTAGTTTCACGTGCATAAAACAATTCTAAATTCTCATAAATGATGACTGAAAGGGGTAAATAAACATTTAAGGTTACTTTTACCTTCATTGAAGACGTGACTGTTCTCAAAGATACGATGTGGCAACACCTTTACTCTTCAAAACCACCTTTCCTTTTTTTATTATTATTAGTTATTTCTTGAATTCAATAGTGTTTCTCGCCTTTATCAAAATGCTGGCACTTGCAACTTCTTTGGCTCCATTTTGGGTTATTGAGGTGAGAAATACGATTGCTTTCAAGAAATAACTCACGGCAAAACAGGAAGGTGATGTTGGGAGAGGAAGGTGTTCATCTCCCTGCCACATCGTAGCTTTGGGAACAGTCACGTCATGAATCACGTATTCATTTTATTTCTTATGGGAAAAATGTATTCCGTTAGCATCTGTTTTAGAGTCAGACCTTCTGGAACGAAGTAATGACGCTAACCAAGGCTCCACTGTACCCTATAACTATAATCTGGGTAAAAACTCATCATTTATTTTATGCGGCCATAGTTTAGTGCAACCTAAGATAGCAATGAATAAATAAATGAGCAGACGTGGTCGACAGGAAGACTGCAGTCCGTTTCCCAGTTCCAGTGTGTAACGTTTGTAGTGTGTGCGTACTGTTTATTGTCAGAATCGTAATCCTAATTATTTTCAGTTAGAGTCGGATTTAATGAAAGTTACAGAATTAGTTCATGCAGGATGAGTCATCCGTTGTCAATGAAATCCTCATAATGCGGCAGAGATTTCGCCACCACCATTTATTTTGAGGTCAAAGTTCAAATCAGTGCAAGATGTCTCAGATGTTATTTTTTTCATTGACTTTTTTATTAATACAAAACAGGGTTTCCCAAAATATTTCCACATATGCTGTTGTTTGTGTTAGTTTGTGATGCTGGGTGCAGAATATTAAAGAAACAACTTGTCAAACATTTCTCTATGAAAAAAGTACACGGGCTAATGTTAGCTGGATGAGTTGGCCGACTATTATTAGCACTAACATACTTATTTGCGGTAAGATGTTTTTTATGATAGCCTTATTTTGTTACAAGTAAACAGGTTGTAGCCCACAGTGCTCTTATACTGAAGGCTGGAAGGATGTTGTGTGGTTGACAAGTTGTCTTGACTGTTGCTACATGAAACTAGCTGTGTACATGAATAAACTGACCTTCTGTAGCCATAGCTCCCATCCGTTATTTACGAACTTCCACATCAGTGGGCATCCTGAAACGTTCGGTTACATTGGCATGAGACTGACGTCATTTATTGTTTGACTTCCCTGATTCTGACTGCTTAGAAGAAGTCCGACGTAGTGCATCAAAGACCGGGCACTGTTATTTCACACCGTTGTCGTTGAGCCGACCACTCTCTTTTTATGAAGTTAAACCAAACTTTTTAGCTGCTGCTTCTTTGTTGGTGTTCGCCAGCTCTTTGTTTGTTGGTACTCGCATCTATTTCTTCCTGAGGGGCGAGGAAGGGAATTGGGGAATTGAAACTAGGAATTGAAGTAAAAATATGTGAACAATCACAATGTTAGTCCCGGTTCCAATCGCTGCTTGAGACTCGATGCCCAACCCTGATCGTGATGCCTGTAATTTTTATGGACGATGTGGGAGACAAAAAGTGAACAAAAAAACACGAAAAACTAAATAAATAAGTTCAGAAATATAAACGACTTCGGATGTTTCTTTTTGTGTGTTTTTTTTTATATCACAAGAATGAGCAGCCTGTGTGTTCTTTTAGATGGGGGGAGGGGTCACAGCAGGACCCGCTGCTTGTTGAAAAGAGCGATACATACTTTCATGTTAGTCTCCAGAAGTGTCCACTAAGACCAGAAATTATCACTAGATTTGTCACTAGTCACTCTTTTGAAAAAGACAATCTACAGGGGTCCGAATACTCGCTAAATACAGCGACAACGTTGCTAAGTTGGCAACACTGAGCCCTCCTGCTACGTCTTCTTGTTTAATGTGAGGTGTGTTAAGAAGCAGAGTTACGATGCCATCTAATGTGCGGGGTTGTAACGACAAGCTACAGTCACAGACAGTCCCATTATAATGTGTTTAAGAGTGAAAATCTCAAACAAATCACAAATCACAAATAAATGAATGTATGGGAAACACTGCAAAAAGCGACAGCAAGGTACCTCAGTCAGAAAGCATACTAGCATCTCTCCAACAACTAGCTGCAATTTATTTACGTCCGCGACGGCACGTGAACCAGGAACCTCAGGTTCTGAAGCCCAAGTCAGCGTGAAAAGTTAGTGAATGTCACATGGCTCAGTCAGTGTTTTTTGTGTGTTTTTCAGTGTGGACTAATTGACTTGTCAAACCACTCCATGTTATTATATTTTTCAACATACCCTCTCAGGAGATTTTTTTTTGTCAGACTCTTGCAATAGCTGAGGTCAAAGGACATGTTGCGTTGTGTTTTGTCAGGTGTGGACTTGTTATAACTTTCATTACATTTTTCTCACTCAAAAAAAGTTGACAAGGCATCCTGACGGTTAAATAGCTAGATGATGGAGTATGTGTGGTGCAGGTTAACTCAACATTTGTTTCTCTACTTAAAATAATGAATTAGTTCACTGAAGAAGAACAGATGGTTGTAAAAAAATAGAAATAAAAATATGTTAGCATGTGCTCAGTAAGCCAGTGTTTTTATGGATCATCCAGTGCATTTTATTGAATTGACCTAATGGTGGGAAATTCTAGTCATCAAATCCTTTTCTTTACACAATTTTTCTTTTTATGGGCTTCTGTCAAACTCGTATTATAAATGTAATCTCTATGATTTGCCTGATAAGAAACACTGTCACAGTTAATGGTGGAGATGAGAATATAACATTTTTACAAAGAAAAATAATAACCAATAATATCCTATTTTGACTTACACTTCCATTTCCAACCCAATTATGAATGTGCAAATGTTGTTGCACAAGTTTTATGTGCGAGCGTGTGTGTGTGTGTGTGTGTCTGTTTGACAGGTGCTTCTCCAGAGCGGTCACATCCCCATGGTATATCTGGAGTGTGTGTCCTGTAGGGCGCAGTCCATCTACGAAGTCAGCCAGAACTCGTATGTCTACCTCAGAGGAACCTGCACCAATTGCCAGGGCATTCACCGTGGGGTAAACACACACAAACCACACTAGGATACACACTATCACTCTCCTACTGTAACTAACACTGAGAGGTGAGGTCACTGTTTCACACAGACACCAATGAGGTCATTATTTCCAGAGTCTTCCTCTTCCTCCATCTTCTGTTATTTTGACTTTTATGGTGCAAGTATTAGTGGCTGAGGTCATTGTATAAGCGGAGCCAGAGAGAATCAGTCATGTCCTTACTAAAACAGGAAAACAATCAAAAAAGACAAAATAGTTGCTGAGTCATTTGGTGCTCAAGTGTATCTCTCAGCTGGATGTTCTTATGTAGCTTAGCTGAAGTCACTTCTTGTCTCGGGTGTGAGTGGAATGGACATTGTAACAAGGAAAAGCACTTTAATTCCAAATCTATACTCTGAAATTTGCAATATACAACTTCATTGGGATTTTTCAACACATTTTTGTGAAAATGTTGGTGTTTCTCCTTTTCAGAGATGGACGGCCATGACGTTGCAGAACGAGACCCTGATCCTGGACTCCTCCTCGACGACCACAAGAAGTGACGGTATGAATCTGGTGCTGCGACAGGGCGTCCTTCGCCACGGAGACTCCTACATCTTCACCTTGCATGTAACCGATGACGCACTGGATGATGAAGGCGCTGCCTCTATTACACTGCACCACAACATGCCTCCGGCGGGTGGGGAGTGTCACCTGAGAGCGGGAGGGGAGGCGGAAGGGGACAATGGCGATGGAGATGGTGGAGGTTGGAGGATTCGAACGCTGCTGGACAGAGTATACTTCAAGTGCTCAGGTACGGAATTTATATGCATTTATCACATCACACACTCATCAGTTAATTCATCAATTAACTTAAGAAGACGTTTTGATCAGTGAGATACATGGCATGGAGTCTGGTGTAGAAAATCTCGAGAGCTCAGCGTGCCTTTATATAACAAAGTTGTTTCTCTTCATGGTTTCTTATATTTTTGTCAATTAATTTTAATGTTTTTCTTGGTCTGCTACTTAGCATGCATTTCTGTTTTTCCTGCCCCTGTTCTCCTCCATGCCCTCCTCCAGGTTACAGTGATCGGGGCATCTCAGTGACACCTTTACTCTATAGTTTGTTAGTGACACGCTGCAGAGAAGACTACTGTGAAGAGTTCTGTGTGTACAAAGGCAGCAGTCCAGAGCATTCAGCCTTTCTTCCGCCAGGCTTCAGCTCGGCCCGACATCGCGTTGCTGTGTCCATCACAGTCGAGGACCTTCAAGGAGCAGCAATCACCGCCCTCAACAAGTAACTATTTCATTTCCTGGAGGTCAAAGCTATTCGTATAATCATATTTATGAAAGTATATGACCATCAGTAAATATGGCTACTGTAACACATTATTCAATACTTTGTGCACAGATCCATTGAGGTGGAGCTGCCGGATCCACCGTCTGAATACACAAGTCTTCCCCACTGGCTGGCAGAGCTGACTGATAGTAAACTCAAACAGCTGCTGGAGCAAGGAGACTCTCAAAGAGTCAGGGAGCTTTCCTTGGCTCTTATTACTGTCCTAAATGAGGTAGGAAAGGCCTCAACATGGAACATTGTTTGCAAGCATCTATACAATCCATCACTTAATAATAGGGGTGTCACGAGATCTCGCGCCACGAGACCCGTGAGACAGGGTAGTTTTATGCGACTGATGATGTGTTGTTGCAATAGTAACAAAACAGCCCCAACACTAGATGTCGCTTATGCTCCTTTTACGTTTGGCTTTCCTGGTTGACGTGTTACGTCACATATAAACAAAGCATCTCAGGCAGCGTTGCCAGATTTGCCTATTAGAAGCAACTTTGGGCTTGTTTTTTTGTAAAGATACTTGCAAATTCCCAGGTTCCCTCTTGTTTTGGGCTTGTTTTCAGCGAGCTAGTCACTTGATTCTCTTGCGAGACCTGGCAACATATATCTGTGTCTTGGCTGCAAATGTGCATGAGAAGGAATTCTACGAGCCACGTTGTGCTATGAACTATGTCATCATTGAAGTGATTACCTGCCAGATACAACTGTTGTCATTTATTCACTTCTATTCGATTTATGACGACCATCTTGACCTGGATGGCTAGCAATTTGCACAGAAACAATACAGGTAGCCGCAGTGTGATGGCTACTTTTTTACATCACAAAGTACGATTGTTTGGCTTTCTCCATCCATATGTACTCTACTGTAATACATCTTGCCGTGGAGATAGGCGCGTGCGCAGAACGCCGGCTCCGCTCCAGTAGCGCACACATGCAAGAGAGAGAGCAAGTTTCCAATCGCATAATCTGTGTATGATAATCTGACTTTTAAAAAGACAAACAAATGAACTGGTCGCACATGCACGAGTAGATGAAAAATTTACTTGCAATGTCTCAAATTTTAGCCACAAAACCATTTAGTCGCAGCCTGCAGCCCAGTAAACAGCTAATTATTTTTATATTCACAGATTTAATAAAAAAATGGTCTGAGTTCTTTTTTTCAACATGTGGCCGTAAAAAGTTAAACAATTTATAAGATAACAGAAAACGTCACTTGATAAATGAATAATTTTATGTCAGCCAGCTTGCGTAGACTGTTCCAGATAAAGTTACAGCGTAATAAATTAGCATGTACTCAGAGATATCATGAGCAATGAGTGGTGCTGCTATAATGATTGATGATGATGATGTACGACCGGCCTGTGATTGCACAAGCAGTGCCTGAGATGTCAGCCAAAATATCCAGATTGTGATGATAAAATCCCAGATTATTTGCAAAGAATAAGATAATGAAAGATAAAACTAAAAAATGCACCTAATGCAGTATTTAGGGCCAGTGAATGTATGTCCCTGTATAACATTACTGATTTCTGCATGTGTGTTGCAACAGTACGAGCAGAGCAGGGAGTCCACTCAGGTGTCCCTCGACGAGCGGGGCTACCGAGTAAGAGTCCGCAGCAACATCACCAGGGCTCTGACTTCACTAGACCTGAACTCTGTGAATGACATTCAGCAAACCTCTGCTGCGCTCGCACAGTGCACGGTGAGTAGGTTGG
Organism: Dunckerocampus dactyliophorus; assembly: GCF_027744805.1. Classification (NCBI taxonomy): domain Eukaryota; kingdom Metazoa; phylum Chordata; class Actinopteri; order Syngnathiformes; family Syngnathidae; genus Dunckerocampus; species Dunckerocampus dactyliophorus. The sequence continues at coordinate 24,498,870 of NC_072824.1, read as the reverse complement.
TTGCGATTGAAGAGTGCAGGAAAACAAAAAGAGGCCACTGAGAAATTAAGAGTTGTGGAAAAAGAAGGTAATTATTTATTTGCTATGTGTGTTTTTAGGCAGTGAGTCGGGAGTTTATCTGTGAAGAGTGTCAGAACAGCACTCTCAACAAACTTGAGTCTATGTTAGAGATTCTACAAAATGACACCAAGCAGGGAACGGTTACTCCGACTGAGATAGCTGACAACATCCTGAACATCATGGGTAAGAGATGTGTGACCACTGCACAGGTGCACTTTTCCGTTTTCTTGAAATGCATTTTTTTATATCTAGGCTGCTTATGCTTAAGCCTAAACACAAGTTAATTGTATTTATATGACAACCACAACCAAAATGTTGAATTATCAGGTTTAATTTGTGTTTATTAGTATTATCATTGCTACCAAGAAGGATCATTTTAATTGCTGTGGGTTTTCTGTTTGTAGGCATTATCTTTTTTCATATTTGAAAGATCAGTTACTATTATTTTTTGTGGTGGGTGTGTGGTCTTACCAAGACTACGTATTCACAGTAAATGTGGCAATCCTCACACGGATGATGTTGCAATAACATTTTGCCATATACAGTATCAAAATTGTAAAAGTTCTATTGCTGCTAAAACTACTTATTTGGCAACCATGTACAGCACGTTTTAACCCAAAAATCAAATTTTGCCTGTTCCAATGTTTATGCATTATCTCTGTAATACTAAGGTAATTTCACACATACATTTTTGATCTGGATGAAACTTGATCTCCTTTAGGTTATTAAAGATCATAAATCATAACTGTCAACTCATTCAAAAACTTTGGAGGTCTCTTGTTAAGCATTAAGCCTGGCTTCTGCGCCGAGGTGCCATCTTATGCTACAGTCCAATGCTCCTGTCCCACCAAACCCTCCCACATACCAAAAAATCTGCCCTTGCATCATGGCGATGTGGGCCATAAAAGCTGTGATTGATGTTCTGATAGTACATTATTCCTGTGTGTATATGACTCGTACAGCCCAAATTCACTAACGCCTTCGCCTCTGATTTTGGATCAGTATTTTGCAATAAAATTAACCGTTGTGACTCACTGATTGATTTCAGCTTCAATAACACTCCCAGTCACTCCTTATGTACAGTTGCTCTCTAGCAATGAAGGAAACCAACTAAGTTTAACAGTCAACCAGAGTCATAGTGGCTCACTGAGTTGACTCTCCAAGAAACACGGTCCACACAGTCGGTATTGTTATGGCGAAAGAATTGTACGGCACATGTTCTACCCTGACACAAAACTTTGAAATGTTGATGAAGTGACTACGCAGGTGCATAAACCAAGCTTTATTCTTTGTTTCTAATAATACAATACAGTAATCCCTCCGTTGCGGTTAATTGGTTCCAGACCTGACTGATAAGTGAATTTCCGCAAAGTAGGAGTCCTCCTTCATAAATTGAATATTTTCATTGTTATGGCATAGAAAGCATGTTTATGATATTCTAAATATGTTTTTTAATATTATTAGAGCCTTCAAGATATGGACTAACACCCATATTGTCACCTTTACATTCGTATTAACCAACATAGTTGATATAATCATAGAAAATAAGACGTTTAAGACGTAAATAAAACTTGGGCTCACATGTGTCGCAGTGAATGTGTTTCGGTGCTAGTAGAGGAGCAGAATGGGTGGCAGACAGGAAGTGACGTTGGGGATTCAGTGCTTGTCATGGATTATGGCTGCAACAGTAGCCCGTGTTATTATGATGATGATGATCATGATTATTATTATTATGTTATTATTATTGTGCCCATTTTGAGATAATTTGTGTCGCAGTGAATGTGTTCCTGTGCTAGTAGAGGAGCAGAATGGGTGGTGGACAGGAAGTGACGTTGGGGGTTCAGAGTTCAGTATTAGCTTGTCGTGGAATATGGCCGCCAGAGTAGCCCGTGTTACTATGATGATGATGATTATTATTATTATTATTAAGTTATTGTTATTGTGCCCATTGTGAGATAATTTAAACTTGCAATAAAGCCTGTTGTTCCTGCTATCAAGTCTGATGCTTGTCTCACCGAATAATTAGACACGTAGTGACCAATGTAGAATACTACATTCACAATTTGAATTGTCTTCTTAATTCCTTATGTTTGTATTTTAGTTCATTTATCCATTTTTATGCTTGAAAATGCAGAATTTAGGCAAAAAATACGTATAATTTACCTAAATATGCCTATTTTATGACTAATAATAGGCCTTGTTCAACTATGAAACAGCTTGATTTATAAATTAATATACGTATGTTAAAAATACGTGATCGAGTGAAGCCGCGATGTTCAAACCGCAATGTGGCGAGGGACAAGTGTACATCGATTGACATACATACATGACAGATTACAGAGTACTTAGTGAAAAAAGTGATCATTTCCACTTCTTCCCTAACATTCCAAAACTTCAGGTGATCTGATCCATCAAGTCAGCCAGTCAGCATCTTACGTCCAACCTGCCTATGTGGATTCCCCATCATTCTACTCTACCTCCCCGTTGTCTTCCTCTGGTTCATACCATGGAGGTATTCTGTTGGACCCCTCCCCATCCTCCTTGGAGCCACACCCACTGCGAGTGGCAGCCAAAGCCTTCAGCCTGTCCTCGGTTCTGATGCTGATCTTGATGCATTGCCGCGTTCTCAACGAAGAGCCACTTGTGCTGAGGGGAGCAGAGATTGCTGCCACAGGAAAACTGGCCGACCCCCAGAGTCTGCTCTGTTACCATGGCAACAGCAGCCCAGGTGGGGTATTTATTCAGTGTGAACCGATTAGTCATTTCTTCACCTTACTAACTGAAGAAGGTTGCTGTGACAAGCAGGGCTGTCAAGATCAGTGTGTCAAGCCTGTGCCATCATGTCTGTTTTCAGAGTGCCAGCGCTTCTCCATCCCGAGAGCGTTCAACAGCAGTCTGGGCAGAGCTGCCGCAGGAAACAGTGTCATGCAGTTACTCTTCCAGGTAATACCAATAAACATGAAGTGCCTCTTGACCACACATGCAAAGACTTAACTTTTTACCTTCGACCCCCATATATGTTGTCCTCTCCTTGGCATTTCCTCACATGAATCCCGCAATTCTTTGTTTTCCCTCCAGTTGGAGTCCAACCCCTTCCCCTTCAACTATGTAGCCAACTATACCGTCTCCACAGAAGTGGCATCAATGGAGTTCCGCACTGAAAATGGCACCCAGATTCCCATCTCTGGACTGGACGACAGTCTCGCCATCACTGTCGCCATTAACAACGGAAGCGGAGGAGAGCTAGGCACAGATACTTCCAGTGCAGGAGGAGTGCCCACAGCTGGAGCTGTAAACATCAGCCATTGTGACTCTGTCATCGTCAGGGTGACTACAGGGAACAGCCACCGACAGGCTGGACTGTTTGTGCAGCTCAACTTCACATCTTTGGAAGGCGAGTCCGAACACATACAATATAGAACTCATTGTGTAGTGAGGGGTGTCCAAACCTTTATGCAAAGCATAATAAGTAAAACAATGCATCTAATGTTACACATAAACATAATAATTCTAAATAATTATGAAAACAAAGTTACTTCAAGTACAGTAATCAGTAAGGAAATATGAGGCTTATTACTGACCTGAATTGACATTTGAGCTCAAATAGCATGAGATTATGCATCAAAAAAGATGCACAATAATACTCAGCAGCACAGAGCTAACAACATAATCAAACCTCACCCCCATTTATGCACATCATTAACATTTGTGAACAAGGATGAGGTGAAAAGAAGAATAGAAAATATACTTCTGTGCAGCGTCAGGGAAAGGCATACAAATGAGTGTCAATCTGTGTCAGACGGCACACAACCATGGTGCGTTCAAGGAACGGCAAACAAAGAAATTATTAATGAGGGTAAAAGAACATAACAATGCAAGATTGTGGGCTTTCTACCATAGTCATTGCATTCAGTGAAGAAACAAATTACAGGCTTATACAGCTCAATGCACTAGCTCAAATGCACTAATTAGTCACAGCACCATGTAAGAAAAGCAGTTTTTATTCAGCACATCATATAAATGACATTTTCAAGATTACACTCTTAAAGCACAACATCATCGTCAAAATTAGTTATTTGTTCATGTAAAGCACACAGAACAGTGAACAACTTCATGCTCTGTCTTCTTTCTTCTGCACTGTACTACCTTCTGCGCAGGATGTTCACATGAGGCGTTCAGGCGCATTACGTAACCCTCAGTGTTAAGCGTTAATGTAGTTATGCTGTTTTAAATGTTTAATCACACACCCCCTGCGCAATCAGTGTACTCCTACCCACTTTGGGAACCTAGGTGTTACAGCAAAAGCTGTATTGAACATACAGCATGAAAGGCATGACATCAGTCATAAAAATATTACAAAGAATTGCTAATGATACAGCTTGAACCACAGTGATGACAGTCAACCAGTGGGGAAAAGTTGTCACAACAGTATTTTTCTGTACAGCAAAAAGCCAACAAAAATTAATGATGAAGCTTTCCAAAGACCCAGCCAGCGACATGACATGACATAGGTATAGACACAGACATAGACATGAATCCACAGTATAGACGTGAATCAACAGTATACTGTATATTGTGTAAATAACCCTGCATTTCTCCCCTGCATGTACAGATGATCCCATTTTGCCTGTTCAAATTCTTATACAGTACATTGACAGACTGAGAATGTACTCTCTGAGAATGTACATCATTCATGCAAGCTAAATAAATGTTGCCAAACAATGTCTTCTACCATATCTTTTCCAGATACCAGAGGGGGAACAAAGGGAAACAAAGACAATGAGGAGCCACATATTGAAGCCTACCTTCATTCCCATGAACAGCCAAATGAATTCAACTGCACCGACAAAAAACGTATCACACTCAGTATGACCCAGGACTTTGATCACAAGAAATACACCTTCTTCCTGTCACCTGAGTAAGAACCCCTCATTAAAGACATATCATTGACACGATTGTAGCTGAGAATGAATATACATTTCTACTTTGTGCGCCACAGGTTGTATGACACCACACTGGACTACTTTATCAACGTAAGCACGCCCTGCAGCCCCACCTCACAGCCTGCTGGCGTTCATCTTGAGGTGGGGCTGTTTGTCTCGCTGTGCCAGTACTTCAGCGAGAGCGAGAAGCAGTGGCGAACAGATGGCATGGTGCCCCTGGCGGAAACAAATGCCAGCAGAGCCGTTTGCCGCACCAAGCACCTCACAGCCTTTGCCGCGGGTCTCTTTGTACCACCTAATGCAGTCAGCTTTACTGTACCAGTTCGTATCAGACCCAGCAAAATGTTCCTTTAGTGATGTCCAGTAAGGTCAGCACACCTTAACTATGTTTATCTCTCTCAGGAGCGATCCGGCCCACCAAGCTTAGTGGTGCTGCTAGTGTGCATGTTGGGCTTACTCAGCTACGTTGTTGCTGCTGCCATTTTGCACAAGTTGGATCAGTTGGACTTACGCCGGGCTGGTGTGGTTCCTTTGTGTGGCACTGATGGGCTCTTTAAATACGAGATTCAAGTCAAAACTGGCTGGAGTCGTGGAGCAGGTAAACTTTTATAGAAGAATATAAAGCACATCAAAGTCACTGATGAATTATGATTGCATTTCATTACAATTTCAGGCACAACCGCTCATGTGGGAATCAATCTGTACGGCCGTGAGGGCCGCACCGGACACCGCCATCTGGACAGCAGGGGAGCCTTTGCACGCAATGCTCTCGACATATTCCATATTGCTACAGACACTAGCCTGGGCAGTGTGTGGAAAATACGCATTTGGCATGACAACAAGGGTAACTGCATAAAACAGCCTAATGTAAAAAAAATAAATAAATAAAATATCTCATATTTAAGGATATCCTTTGGTGTCTCTCTTCCAGGTCTGTCCCCAGCATGGATGCTTCAGTATGTCTTGGTCAAGGACTTACAGACCGGAAGCAGTTACTACTTTCTGATTGAGGAGTGGCTGTCAGTAGACAATGAGAGAACAGATGGTCGGGTAGAAATGGAGGTGGAGGCCTCAGGCAAGGAATTTAGACTATATCTACATAAACACTGGTGCTTTCACAAAAATCCCAGATGCTCAGATCATGACTTAATTTGCTATTGTACTGTAGAGTGTCTAAATATTTTGTATTCAATTTATCACACATAAACCTGCTTCATTGCTGACCCTGCATTGGGTTTCCTCAGAAGAGGCAGCGCTTCGCCAGTTTCCTCGCCTCCTGCAGTGTGAGCTTCAGAGGGCGCTGTGTGAGAGTCACCTGTGGCTGTCGCTGTGGGAGAAGCCCCCTCGCAGCCCCTTCACCCGCTTGCAGAGAGCCACGTGCTGTGCTTTGTTACTACAGCTCTTTTTGGTCTTCAACACACTGTGGCACAGCATTGTGCTTGACAAGAGATACAGGTGTGTGTGCATGTTTTGATATGACCTTTCTTATTTTGTCATCATTTCTTATGTTGAACCGTCCAGATTTGGCACCAACGCGACTAATCCACCAGACTAAAGCTTGGGTTATGCTTGACGCATGTACGTGCCGTGCGGAATCAGGCAAAGACAGCTTCTGCAGCATTTATAGTCAGTGCGTAATGTCCCCGCTGTTAGCCCATATTTTCCCAGATGATAGGGGGCGTCTACGGCATTCGTACAACAATACACTATCGTAGAAGTAAAAAGCGTTTACAACACGGTGACAAGCATGAGCTTAAACATTTGTCTGTGTTTGATAAAGGACAATAACCAACCCACCTCTTTCAGAATTGGTAGGGCATTCTTGCCTCCTCCTGGATCACCACCTTTCCCTTTATCACCCTTTCTTCCCTTCACATATCGGTGTCTTAAATTTGTCCAACTTTTTTTTTTACTGCCTCCTCGTCTCTTCCAAGAGTGGCAGCAATTTCTCTCCGATTTTTATGAGCTGAATCATAAACATATCTGTATTTTTAAATTTCCGCCACCAGGGTCTCTTGCTTGTCCACCATGTTTTTTCACGTGGGACCGTCCGTGTAGTTAGAAAATTTCCTAGGTGCACGGTGCGGAAAATTTGGGCTGCGTGGACACTGCCCGGACGGGCGTGGTTGCAAAAGTGACGTAATTTGGCCACGCTGAGCCGTGCAGACCTCGCAGATGCGTCAAGCAAAGACCAAGCTTAAGGCTGAATTCCAATTCTACCCCTTAGCCCTTCCCCATCTTCTTACCCCTTGTCTTAAGAAATGGGACACCACTTTTTCCTCATTACGTGTTTCCTACCATAAAGTAAGGTGCATAAATTTCAAAATTATTTCAGTGTTAAATAGCATACCTCAGAACACCTTTTTTAATAACAGGCACAGATTTTTACACTGTGACATTTATTGTAAAACAACAAACAGCTCTAATAGATAACAGCTTACAACCAGCACTGTAACAACATTTATAAAAATAGAAAATGTATTAACAAATATATAAACCTTATCAATCATTATTTCAAGGTTTTAAAAACCTCCCTGTTTTGGCCTTGCGGTTCTCCCTTAGATTCTTTTGCATGAAAATCCAGAATGGCGTTTTCTTGTATTTGACTTTTCCATACTGGGATTGCAGCTTTTGAATGGTCTTGGAGTGGTGTGTGGCGTACCAGAGGGCTGACTTCAGTTGGCTCAGCATCTCCTGTGGGAATGACTCGTGTGATGTACAACTATTAACTCATTGTAAATACAATAATAATAATAACCCCTTCTGCCTGATGCTTGCCTCTTTAGGCACACCCAAAAAAAAATTTCCTGGGAGCCATTGCTCAACGTGCTAACACCATGAACAGAGCAAAGCAGCGGGAGGGTGCAGAGCATGCCCATATAAGGAAGTCCGATTTGTGTTGATGTCAGTGTAACTTGGTGTTAAAAAAAAGCTCTGTAAAACACACGCCGCCACAAATAGATTAACGGAATTAAAATGTACAAACATATTCATGGTCAGGAGATACTGTTAAACATATTAAGATGCTCTCATTGAATTAAATGATAATTGCTTCTCTATTCTTCCCTCATAAATGATAAATTAATTTCTGTTTTTTTTTTTTTTTTAATCTATAAAACATCATAGTTCTTTTTTTTATGTGGATGTATGTTGGAAGTTCATGCTGTCTGACTGCTCTTGTTCTTATATTTCAACTTCAAACACTTTATTTATTCCAGAGTGGCAATTTATATTAATCATTACATATAATTTATATTACTGCCATGTTGCAGTCCACAGGCCGTGTCACAGTTGTCTTCACTGAATGGCGAGACTGTCGCCGCAGGCGTGGTGACTTGTCTGATTGCTTATCCTCTTTACCTCTTGGTCTTCACCTTCTTCAGAATGAGCCGCAGCAAGGTAATGACTTGAAAACCAGTTTGAGACTAAAACTGTATAAAACTGTGTGTCTCACCTTTTTACCTTTTTACATTTTGCAAACAATTAGTGCGTGTCAGTGGAGCAGGTGCCTCCACAAGGAGACCAGGAGTCGGTGGAGATTGATGACTTCCTGGATAACTCCATGGCTGGAAGTTCTTTCCTCTACTTTGATGGCGAGGTACGTCTCAAGGGGAAGAACAGCATGATGTTAACCTTTCATAAATACGGTATGATTACATATGTGATACTGTTTGAAGAGTATTTAATCATTTTCAACATGTAATCAAATCAAGCATGACTGGTATAGTTTTCCCTCTGAAGCTCATTAGTGTCTCCTCGTCATTGTCCATCCCATCATCCTGTCTGTTTCTCCTAGACCAACTCAGAGGAAACCAATGTGGATTTGCCAACTCCCTCTACCAAAAGGTCAGTTATTCACAAATCCTTACTGTTAACAGCTGTCAGTCAGTCTCTGCTTTATTTAAAGACATTACGTGAATAAACACCTCATTTTGTGTATTTCAGTGTGGAGAGTTGGGGTGTGGCAGAAGAGGAGACAGACGACAGGGACTGGCCAGAACTGTTGGGTCATGTGTCTGTGACAGGAGGGGTCGGGCATGGGACAGTTCTTCCGAGGCTGAAGAGGGGCCAAGGTAGCAGGCATCTTGGTGTGGACATGACCTTTAATCCTGGCGAGGATGATGACCAACGTAACAAACATTTTACTGCTTCAGGTAAGCACAACTGATGTACAAGTAGTTCATGTGCAGACATAAACCTTAGTGTTGACCTATAATGTAATGTAATTGTTGAAAGCTGCCTTTGTTTGGCCTTCATCTATCATGGAGCCTATCCTAGCTGACACATGTAGAGGGCACATATCGAGAAAAAAACATTAACACCTATGTACAATTTAGGCCCTAGTCCTTTGTCTGACATCTCAGTAGTGTGTAATGACCGTCTCCTAAAGTGATTAGATTAAATTTGATTGTTTTGTTATCGTTAACAGATATATCCTATCTAGCAGGGGTCACCAACCCGTCGATCGTGAGCTACTAGTCAATCTTTGGGACATTGCCGGTTGATAGCGAGAATATTAGAAATATAATGTATTATTACATCAGTGCCTTTGACCACTGAACATGAAGCCCAGTCCCCAAAACCCAACCGGAGATAACAGCGTAACGCCCGGCAACAAAAAGAATTCAGGGACAAGCGAAAGAAAAAGAGAGAGAGAGAGAGTGACACAGCGCAGCGATGTGCCTGAGCACACAACAGCTATTATTGCACATTAATATGGCTGAAAATCTGCCTTTGCTGCCTCAAAATTAAGGCACAAATATAACTCCATAGACCTGCACCCCCAAAAAACCTTTGAGCTGTGGCTCGTTAGGGCTGACTATTGTAACGCATTAACCAGTCTCTCTCTCCTCAGCCATGATCACTCACCCATAACACTGAGCCAACAAGCCGAGTTGCAGTTGAGAGCCGACGTCACAAGCACGACCCCGACAAAGATCCACAAAATTGGGGGTAGCCAAAGTGCGGCTTGGGGGCCATCTGCGGCGCGTGGCTTGTGGCTTATTTGTCATTGCATCAAAGCAGAAACAAAATTTAAAAAACAGCAAAAATTGTAAAAATAGGGCAAAAGGCACATTAAAAAACAGCTGAAATGTTGATGCCAACAACCAATAATAACACAAAGCTGTGTATTGGAAGACAAATCTTTAAATATGTTATTTTCTACAAAATAAAAGTAAACCTTTCTACAAAATATATATTTATATATACTGTATATATATAATTTAATCCATTCATTCTCTATGCCGCTTATCCTCATTAGGGTCACGGTGGTATGCTGGAGCCTATCCCAGCCGACTTCAGGCGAGAGGCGGGGTAGTACACCCTGGACTGGTTGCTAGCAAATCGCAGTATATAATTTAATTTAAGTGTTGTACATGTGACCATATCCTTCATCTCATTACTGATCTGGTAATATTACACTGAATGGTGTCCACTGATGAGGTGGATAATTCCATAATCAAATAATCAATGCTCTGGCTCATCGCTCTACTAATTGATGATCACGGTGATTATGTGGCTTTGGCTGTGGGATTTCATTGATAAGATGTATTAATTCATGGAAAAAAAGATAAGATTAATTTGTAGAGGATTATGTAAAATTCCTGGAGTGTCTTTTGACCTGTTGCGTTCTCCACATCGAAACTGGATTGTTCTTCCTTACAGATGAGGACCTGATCAAACACATTCTGACTGATGGACAAAATTTCTTTCCACAAGCAGATGAAAGTGAGATGGCTGACCTGTAAGTATCTATGAACTACAAATAATTTACCTGCATCTGGTCTGTCATTTGCTGTATCTGTACTTCCCTCACCTGTGTCCTAGGTCAAGCATTTTAGAAGATAACACAGAAGTGATTCTTCTCCAGAAAATGAATGAGCCTCCTCCTCTTGATTATGTCAGAAGAGAACCCCCGAAAACTGCTTTCACCTCCAACACAGGTACCTCCTATATCATCCTCCTATTTCTGTTTATTGTCCCTCGCTACATTGCAGTTCAAACATTGCTCCCTCACTCTCTCGCGTTTTTTTAAATTAATTAATTAATAAATGACCTCTGTTTTTAGTCAAAAAATATTGAAAGACAACTTATATGTAGTATTCTGTCCACTAGGTGTCAGTATGTTACATTTAAAATAAATACATTTGAGGCTAACTAGTTAAATCGGTAGGATGCTATGTTTAAAGCGGTGGTCTGTTGCGTCCCTGCAGTGATCTCATTGCCTTCGCATTACAGTTGAGTAATGTGGTGTAAACAAAGAATAATAGGAGCGTATAGGGGGTGTTATTACATGTCTAGAGGGCTCTAATAATGGTAAAAATCTTATTTAGAAGATCATAAATAGGTTTTCTATGATCTAACTACTAAAATATTACATTTATTAATACTGAATCCTACTTATCAGAAAATCACTTATCGCGGTCTGGTCTGGAACCAGTTAACGATAAACGAGGGATGACTGTAATTAATCATTCATGCTGTTTTGTGGTTGAATACAGCCTATTATTTGTCAAAAATATGCATTTTAAAGTAAATTGTATGTATTTTTTTCAATAAATTAAGCATTTTCTTTTTATTTGTCCTGTCCAGTCATTGGGGGCAGATAGATACCGGAGCAGGAGGGGATAGAAAAGAGGAGAAAAGAAAACAGAGAGGGGAGTGCTGGGTCAAGAGGGGAACAATACAGAGAGAGAGACCACAACAACAGCAACAACAACAATTGCAATGACAAAAAAAAACAACAACAACAGAAACAAGCAGGACTATATCAGCAAATGTTTATGATGGCCATAAAGACCATAATGGAAATGGCAAAATAATATCAAGCCACAGTGATATCACTGAATTGAAACAGCCATACTTATTAGTGGTAATAGTAGTAATGAAAATACTAACATGCACACAATTGTCATAACTATAATCTTAATTCACAGTTTTCACACAATTACTTGTTAAATATTAATAAAATAAATGATATCTTAGCATTCTGCTTTCTCCACACACCCTGTAAACAAAATACATCTACTTGTATTTTTGTTGACTTTTCTTACATTTGCCTCATATTAGTACATTGCTTGAGTTCCTTACGCAATGCTACAATTTTTAGTGCGGCTGTACTGATGTTTTAAATAGTTTTTCCTTGAGGTTGTATTGTAGAGTGCTGGTTGTTTTTTTCTTTATGCATAATTTTAGCCGTTTAGCTGAAAATGTACCAGATCGGTGAATTTCAGTATTTTTATTGTAAGAATAGAAGAATAGAAGGCCTCTATCTTCTCTTTAACCGGCATTATGTATTATCTTAACTTTCTTAGTGCGGTTAGTGAATGGTGTGTGTTTTTATAATGATTTTCTTATTCTACTGTAATCTTGTTGATTATAACAATTTCTATCAAGTAGTGTCTTAGAAATTGTAAAATTTGACTAATGAAGATTGGACAAAACATTTCTGAGGTCTTTTTTCCCCCCTGCAAACGAAATGTCAATATTGTCATAATCGTTGCGATTGCATTAACGAAGTGTCTTTTCCTCTGACCCCGCCCTTCTCCAGTTGTAACAGACGTGTGTCGTCCCAGACGGTTCCCTCCGTGGTGTGGACGTGCCGCCCTGTGGGGGAGCTGGGCAGGGATCGCCCTGGCAAATAGTATATCCATATGGGCGGGACACGGGTTCAGTCAGCATGTTGCCATGATGTGGCTCATCTCTTGTTTTGCCAGCTTCATGTGCTCCTGTCTCCTGCTGGAGCCAATAAAGGTAAAACACAAAGACGAGAGTCATCTTATTTCAATGTCTCTCCCCAGTTTGGTGCCCTTTTTACTGTTAGATGTTTGTTTACTATATTTTGTTTGTTTATTATGTTTTGGCCAACATTAACATTACTTATATGTGGCTCACTCATGAGGTTATGAGAGGTTAGTGATGTGTAACCTCCACTCATGACTTACAGGGATAGTTCGGATTTCTTGACATCCCCATCAGCAGTGTAGTGCATCTACGGTGACTTTTCCCCTACTGACAATATATTGTCACAAAAGAAAGTAGCTAAAATATGATAGAGACATGTAATTATCCGGGCTGTAACAACAAGAGTGTATCTGAATTGCCTGATATATTCCATTAATTTATTGCCACGGACATTGCTATTAGGGAACTTTGGCTTCTTGCCAAATTGGCTATGAAGTGGCAACCAAAGTGGCAAGGATGAAACAGCTTTGTGTGTGTAGTGCACACTTCAGCAAGGACGATTATGTCCCTACCCACCCAGGAGAGAGAAAGAAGCATGGCGTGAAGAGTTCCACTGTTCCAGCACCCCAGGTAAGAACTGCTGAGCAATTGTGAGGCCCGACGTTTTTTTAAAAAACGGTTTTGTAATGCAAAAGTATGACTCTTTTGAACGCATATTTTTACTTTTGTGACCATACCAATTGGTCAGAAATCATTTCTTCCACACCAAAAACTGACCAGAACTCTGCTCACAAGATGAAGTCGGGGAAAAGTCACTGTTGATCCGCTACACTTCTGATGGGGATGTCATACAACTTCATGTCAAAAATCCAAGCTATACCTTTAATGGAACACATATCCTTAAAAATAGATGAAAAATTCTTTGGGGTTTTGTCATGTTCATTATAAGTGAGGTTTTCTTTTTTTCTTTTAATTCTTCAATTGGATGAAAAAAGATGACACAATGCTCACATTTGCCTTCCAGGTGTTGTGTGAGGCCTTTTACTATGCAGTCTTTGTGTGTCGGCTGCGGCCTGAGGACCAGGATGTGCTGGTGGAGTTCCCCATGGTGGAGAGGGTGGTGCAGAGAGTCCACAGGGTGAGACCACCTCAGGGCTATGCTCTGTCCCAGGACCGGCACCAGGCCCGCAAGGTCCGCATGCTGCACACCATGTTGAAGGTAAGTGAGAATACTTTCTGTCTGATTCATTCTCTTTGTTAACATAATTGTTGTCATTTTCAGAACTTCCTGGTTTACATGTTCTTTTTGCTGGTGGTTCTGCTTCTCAACTATTCGGACTCAGCCAAACACACACACAGCCTGAGACTGCATACTCAGCTACAACATGCGCTACACACGCCTGAGTACCACAACATCAGCAGGTAAACATTCATGTTTATGGGTCTGTCTTGTCCCAAGTCATTTAGTTAAAGGTGCTGTCCCTTTTCAACTCCAAACTACACTTTTTTTCAACCGAAAAATATAACAACACTATCAGCTAGCAGATGTTACCTGTCGTGGTTTAAAAGAACTGATTGAACAAATACATTTCTATATTTGTCACAATTTAAAGTTAAACTTTGTAAAAAAAATCCCCTAACCCTTCATACACAAACGTGTCAGAGAAGAAACCGACAATTTGGAGTCATTGTCTGGTTATGATGGCTATGCATTCAGTGATAGCTAACATTAGTAGCTAAACTTTGCCAAATTGCTATTATTAACTAACAACAAACAGAACTAATGCGCGTGCGTCTGTGCTACAAGTTGTGTGGCGTGCAACGTCAGGAAGAGAGTGGAATATACACATTAAAATTTTTGTGCTCCCATGAAGTACCTAACCAAGGCAGACTGCACCTTTAAGACATTTTGACTCTGGATACTCCGATCAATCGGACACCAATTAGGATGAGCCGATTTCCGTGAAAAAGCATGTGAACGGCATGCCTTTCAATGGCGATCACAAAAGCTGATCACCTGTGGCTCGTACTATCGCGATCCCTGCGTGCATTGTAGTGTCTTGGGTAGCGTCCTCCTCCCACTTTCATTCACGCTGCCCAGGCGATCCAAAACAAAAAAATGTCTGCCGTGTGTATCTTGCAGGAGTGAAAAAGCTTTCATTTAATACAGCATTTGAAGAACAGTACTTGACGGAGTATGGTGAGTTTTCGACACTCGCGGTGTGATCATCAGTCACACGTAGCCAAAACGCTGCACGACACTCGCCCATACCTGCGTGACAGTCAGATGGCGAAAGCAGACAACCCGAAAAATAATAGAGTTTATCGGACGAGATGAGCAGCCTTTCTCAGCGGTGGAAGACACCGGGGTTCGCCGACTGCTCTCCCGCTTGGAGCCAGCGTTATGTGCTGCTTGGAAGTCTGGCTAAGGCTCCACCTTTCTACTCCATCTCTCATCCAGTGTCTCCTTAAAGAAGTTGTCTCATACTCTGTGAGTTTCATGAGTGACATATGTTCTCTCAGGATATATGTGATATATGTGAAGGTAGAAGAAGATAAAACCCCTAAAACCCTGATCGGAGCATCCCTAATTTTGACTGCACCTAAAACCGCCTGGGAGTCTTTTGGTCATTAAATGCAGACATGTATTACTACTACTACTGCACTGCATAATACTGTGAGGCTTGTCTAATATTTTGCTGCTCTAAATAAGGTAAACAAAATATTAGTCATATTTGCGATGAAGTTCTTCATCACTGCGAACTACAACCACAATAACCCTAACCCCTAAATGAATACCTTAAAGGTGAGCATTGTTATCTTGGATACACTCTTTAGTGGATTGTGGTGGTGTACCTAATGCTGTGATCATTGAGTGCGTATGTCTTAATATCTACTAATTGTCTTAATGTCCATGTAGCCGAAACGATGTTCTGATTTGGCTGAACGAATCGTTGTTACCCCGCCTTCTGAATGACTCCTCCCTCCTGGGGGACACAGGAAGCGTGTTACTTGGCACACTGAGACTCCGACAACTCCAGCATACACACGGTGAGATGCCTTTGTGTTCAGTTTTGTTGTGATCGGACAGAATGACCTCATAGTTTCTGAACATGAGATTGTTTTGTGTGTTCTTTCAGTCGGGGCTGGTTACAGCTCAGAGGACAAGTGGGAACAGGGCTTGCCGGGTATCACTGATAATGGTGCTGCTGATGTAAACTGGTAGGGAAAAGGAAGGAGAGTTGAGTGATAACTTTTTACCATTACCTTTAAGAACATATTCAGCATCTCTTTTTTCTCATCCTGCAAGGGTTTGGCCTTTGGGTCAGAGGACTCTAACCAATACAAGCACAAAATTGGTCCTCCAGCTGAACAGGAATCTAGAGGAGGCCTCACTCTGCCTGCAGCAGCTCCAGCAGGAGCACTGGCTGGACTACAGGTCCATACAGTAACTTTTACGTCTTTTAAACCTGAGTCAAAGACACTCTGACTTGGTTCTACTTTATAGTCCAACCCATCCAGCCGTGATGTGCATGCGTGGACCATTTTAGATTGGACTGGAACTGCATTAAACAGACCCACAGATTTTTTCATCTGGATTTATTGTCTGTGTAACTCTCGTTAAAACTAAAATGACGGATTATCCCACTGATTCCGCTTTTGGTTTTAGATCTGAAATATTGTTCTATGCCATGTGTTGCTTTACTAGCTGAGCTTAAAAAATGCATTAAATCTTTAACTGATGAAAGTGAAAAATGCTTTTGTAACAATTTATGCTTCATTGTCTGTGTGTGTGTGTGTGTGTGTGTGTGTGTGTGTGTGTGTGTGTGTGTGTGTGTGTGTGTGTGTGTGTGTGTGTGTGTGTTTGTTTGTAGGAGCCGTGCCTTGTTTGTGGAGTTCTCGATATACAACATCAACACAAAGCTCTTGGCAGTCTTCTCCTTTCTCTTTGAGTTCCCAGTTTCTGAGCGTGCTCAGTCCAGCCTTGACCTCACCATCATCACTCTGTGGCCAATCACAGGGCTGGATTTGCAGCTCCTTTTAATGGTAAACCCCTGCATACACTTTTTTTATTTGATTGATGGTACATTGTCATCTGAACTTTGTTTATCGTTTTCCAGATTGTACTTCTAGCCCTGGTGTTATATTTCCTGGTGCGAGGGGTCTTGGGATTCCTCCAAGAGGGCTACACCTACCTGCTGTCCTCCTGGAGAATCCTGGGCATCTGTAAACTCGCTCTCGCCACATCTGTGTGCGGCTTGCATCTTAGTCGCTGCGTCATGGCCCAGCAGCAGTGGGCGGCGTACCTCAAGCACCCACGTGATGCCTTCACAGACTTCCACCCACTTGCAAAGCGGAGTCAGATGTACACAGTCATGGCGGCCATGCTTCTCTTTATACTGGTGCTCAAGGTGAGAAAGAATTTCCAAGAACAGTAGATGTAGCCACGTTTCTTCCAGGTGCTACACATCACTTGGGAAAAGGTAAAGCTAGTGTTGGCAGGACAGCAGGAGAAAAAATAGTGTCATATGTGCTGATCTGCAAATTGTATTTAAACATTACTGACGTGCAACAAATTGTTTTTTTTAATCAGTCACAATCTTGGAAATATTTAGTGTGGCTAAATTGCCAGTGATTAATGTTGGCACTGAATGTCAACACGTGGACAACATCTGCTGAGTCAGTGTGGTGCAATCAGCACAGACATAAATCAGAGGGCGATGCTTTTAATATGTTGGACGTTTTCCTTTAATCCATTTTGTTCCCTCTGATCATGCAGGCCTCCCATCAGTTGCGCTTCCTGCGAGAGTGGGCTGTGTTTGGCAGAGCTCTGCGGCGCTCCGTTTGGGAGTTGCTGGGTGTCGCCCTAGCTCTACTGTTGATGGTGCTGGCGTACTCGCACGCAGGACACCTGGTCAGTCTCTTTGCCTCTAACCTGAACTTCTATCTAGAAATATAAATGAGCTCCTTCTTCTTCATGCCTTATGATGATGACATCTTTTCAGGAAGGGTGTAATCATCAAGCTTGATGTGTAAGAAATACTACAGGACTGCCATCTGGTTATTGGGGGGAAGGTGTGATATAATTGTCAAATTTGCATAATTGGCCATGATGCATTTGAGTAAAACACATGAAAAGCAAATGAAATACAGTCAATATCGCAGCTTCACTCCCTCACGTTTTTTCAGTAATATAATAATTAATAAATCATGCTGTTTCTTGGTGGAATACGTCCTATTATTAGTCAAAAATATGCACATTTGAGCAAATTTTACATATTTTTTGCCTAAATGAAGTCCTTTCAAGCATACAAATGGCTAAATAAACAAAAATGAAGCTATAAGGCATTCAGATGACGCATTCAAAGTCGTGATGCTCTTTCTAGTATTCGGCACTGGTCACCAGGTGTCGGTGATGTCAGTTATGTTACTGTAATGTTCGGTGACGGTGAGTCACACAAGCATAGGACTTGATCGCCGGAACAACAGGTTTTTGTTGGAGGTTTGAATTACCTCACAACAAGCACAATAATAATAATAACATAATAATCAACATAATAATAACATAGGTTACTGTTGCAGCCGGAATCCACTCCAGCTAAAACTCAACTCTGATCCACGAGGTCGCTTCCTGTCCGCCACATGTCCGGAACACATTTATTTCAACACACACGAGCACGAGACTTATTTATGTCTTATTTTTTGTTATTATGTCTACTATATTGGGTAATACGGATGTAAAGGTGACTATAGGGGTATTCATTCATGTCTAGAGGGCTCTAATAATGTATTTAGAAGGTTGTAAGCAGGTTTTCTATGATTTCATTACAAAAATATTTGATCTATAAAGAAGGAATCAATCACGGTTGGGTCTGGAACCAATTAACTGCGCTAAAGGAGGGATTACTGTATCTTTAAAACTATAAATGATCTTTCTTCCGAGGGTCCCACAGGAGGACCCGCTGCTCAGCGAGAAGGGTGATTCATGGTTTTAATTTGCAAAAGTCTCATCACTAGATTTGTTAGTCGCTTTTTTGAAAAAGAGTATGTAGGGGGATCTGATTGCTCCCTAAATATAGTGACAAAGTCGCTAAGTTGGCATCACTGATCCCACCTACTGCGTCCGTCTTCTTATTTTCTGGCATTATTGCGTTATAATTTGTGTTATTGTGTTCTAGTTATTTGTGGCAGGCCAGAAATAAATGAATGCATGGGAAACACTGAAATTAAATGAATTGGCTGTTTAAAGAATGTCATTTTGAAAATGTACGTGTCTGTTTTGTCTTTTCGCACCTTTCACCAGACGCTTAATCCTGCACAATCAAGCAATATCTTTTTAATGCAAAATTCACAATGCTCTTTTTTAATAGACACTCTCAAAGAGATGTAAATCTTGATATAACTTTCAATATTTGTTGTTGATGAAATAATGTTGAAATGCTAATGGATGGTTAGATTTCGAGGGTTTCGATGTTTTTTCCTGGCACACCCGCTAGAATGAATGCAAAACCAGCCAAACACAATGAATTAACTAGCAAAAGCTCATTTTTGGGATTTCTATCGCCCTTCCAAAGCTGGAAAATGTAACCTTTTTGTGTATATTTACAGTACATTATGCCTTTTCCATTTATTTAAGTCTTATGTTTCTTTTTTTGGATTGCTTCTTTCAAAACAAATGACTTTGTTTCATTATTTGTCGTTTGCTTATACACACTCGCCACCGATGCTGCGCTGACGTGGTGTCACGTCTAAACCAACACAGCACTGCTAGTTATTTTTCACACAACACACACACACACACACACAAAACAACTCCTGCTGTGTGTACACAGGTGTCTATTCACTTGTGCCCCTGTGGCTTTGCTTCAGTTTATAAATAATTCTCAATTATTTAGCCTTGAGCGGCAAAAGGGGTGTCGCTGCTTGGTCTTTGCATTCCTGCAACGTGCCTCACATGTGATTTAACATGTTAGGGTTTTTGTGTGCCCACATGCACTTTTATTATTCATTGTGTAAGCGCATAAAAGCTCTACATTGGAGTCTTTGAAACAGAACTTAACATAGAGGAAAAGGCTTCTTGAGACGTCATCTGTACTTCTGTGTAGAAGGTGTCGGACGTTTCGCTCCTCATCCGAAGAGCTTCGTCAGCAAACTAATAAGTGCTGGTAGCTTAGGCCTTAAATCAGAGTCGTTCATACCCAATTCAGGGAGCGACACTTCCCTTTTATCGTAGGTGTGAATAACAGGATAGGATTATACCACTGCTCCGCCCAGGTTTAGTGTAACGAACCAATAGGAGGAGGGTGTTGGCACACCAATTCCGCCCACTCTTACTGTATTTAAGGCCTAAGCTACCAGCACTTATTAGTTTGCTGACGAAGCTCTTCGGATGAGGAGCGAAACGTCCGACACCTTCTACACAGAAGTACAGATGACGTCTCAAGAAGCCTTTTCCTCGATGGACAACTCCTGTACGACTGAGAGCCTACACAGACACAGAAGAACTTAACATAGCCGAATTGGTTGTAGTCGGTATTATTATTTGTGGTCGCTTGAGTCGCTACTGCTGACTGACAAAGAAGAAAAATGATGTGGGCTAACCTGACTGTGCAGCTCATGATGTTCCTCCTTCTCCCCAGCTCTACCACTCCGTATTTGATGGCTACGGCAGCGTCAGCTCCACCTGCTTGTCCTTGTTGGGGGCTGGCGGGCGTGGCCTGTTGTCATGGGGACCATCCCAGTCACTAACTGGTCCCTCAAGCACCGTCTCGTCACTGGTGTTCCACGCAAGCTT
Source organism: Dunckerocampus dactyliophorus (assembly GCF_027744805.1). Lineage (NCBI taxonomy): Eukaryota > Metazoa > Chordata > Actinopteri > Syngnathiformes > Syngnathidae > Dunckerocampus > Dunckerocampus dactyliophorus. Next base: position 24,478,386 of record NC_072824.1, on the reverse strand, counting down.
TGCCGTGCTGCGCTTGGTCTTGCTGTGGTTGCTCACCTCTGTTTTACTGAGGAACTACCGGCGTGGACGGGCAGAGTTGTACCGCCCAGCTGTCGATCTACAAGACTACGAGATGGTGGAGCTGTTCCTCAGAAGGCTCAAAATGTGGATGGGTCTCAGTAGAGCCAAGGAGGTACTGAACTTTTTTTATACAAAACGTTGTGGGATGCCCTTTGTCATCAATGAATGAATCAATCAGGAATAAAGACATTTTGGACAGTTATATTGTGTGGGAACAGTGGGAGAAGGCCCTTTTCTGCTCCACGCTGTTTCATAAAGCGAGGTCCATAAACACATGCTTGGATGAGTTTGACGTGGAATTACTGAGAGCGCTGACCTCAACCCTATCATATGACTTTTTTATTGTTATTTTCTGAGAAAAAAGTCGTAAATTTATGAGAAAAAAAAGTCGTAATATTACCTTTGCCCAAGGCCAAAGGTCACATAATTTCCCCCTTTTCATAGCTGTCTCAGGCAATGCCTGTTAAGACAAGAGTATTAAAATAATCTGAGATTTTTGAGAATAAAGTCGTAAAATCCACGAGAATGAAGTTTTACATTTAGAAGAAAAAACTCTAACTTTATGTTCCAGGCATTGCCTGAGACAGCTATGAAAAGTGGGGACTTACGTAACCTTTGGCATGTGGAGGGGGCGGGGTAAGGAAGGCGGATGTGAAAAGGGCTAGCAATGCTAATCTGTGCTAAACTGCTCTGTTTTGCCGCCACGTTATAAATAAAAGCTTGCCTGAAGCAAGAAGAAAGTTTCCTTCCTTCCTGAAGCGCTATGCTCTGTTTTCCTCTGACACAGTTTTTACGACTTTTTTTCTCGTCAATTTTCGACTTTTTTTCTCGTAAATCTACGACTTTATTCTCGTAATATCACTTTCTCGTAAATTTACGACTTTATTGTCTTAATATTACAATTTTTTTCTCATAAATGTACAACTTTTTGTCTTGTAAATGTATTACTTTTTTTGTAAATATATGACTTTATTGTCATAAATGTATGACTTTTTTTTTTTTTTAAATTACGAATTTATTCTCGTAATAGTACGACTTTTTTTTCCCCATAAATTTACAACTTTTTTTCTTGGAAATTTACAACTTTATTCTTGTAATATTACCTTCTTTCTTGTAAATTTATGACTTTATTTTCTTAATGTTATGACTTTTTGTCTCATACATTTACAACTTTTGTCTTGTCAATTTCCGACTTTTTTTCTTGTAAATGTATTACTTTATTCTCGTAAATTGACAACTTTTTTCTCGAAAATGTACGACTTTATCCTCGTCATATTACGACTTTTTTTTTCTCATAAATTTAAGATTCATTTCTTGCAAATTTACAACTTTATTCTGGTAAATTTGCGACACTTTTCTCGTAAATGTACGACTTTTTTCTTGTCAATTTACGACTTTTTTTCTTGTCAATGTATTACTTTATTCTCGTAAATTGACGACTTTTTTCTCGAAAATGTACGAGTTTATCCTCGTAACATGACGACTTTTTTTTTCTCATAAATTTACTACTCATTTCTTGCAAATTTACAACTTTATTCTGGTAAATTTGCGACACTTTTCTCGTAAATGTACGACTTTTTTCTTGTCAATTTACGACTTTTTTTCTTGTAAATGTATTACTTTTTTCTTGTCAATTTACGACTTTTTTCTCGAAAATGTACGAGTTTATCCTCGTAATATTACGACTTTTTTTTCTCATAAATTTACTACTCATTTCTTGCAAATTTACAACTTTATTCTGGTAAATTTGCGACACTTTGCTCGTAAATGTATGAATTTTTTCTCGTAAATTTACGACTTTATTCTCGATGTTGCCGATTATTTTTTTTTTCCAATGTGACCCTAATACTCGAATGTGTACCTCTCTTTGAACGCCCACAATTTTGACATGTTTACGTCTTTATGCTTCACTGGTCATTTTTTTCGTGAAGCATTGAGATTTCGCACTTTGTTCTGCGGTCCTTGAACATACCATGGTTATGTGCTGTGGGACGCGAAAGTGACACTTTTCACTTGTCACAAAAGTGAGTCCACGTCCCTACGGGATGTGTTGGTAAGTACTTCCTCATACTCCACCCTCAAGTTCCTCTCTCTCTTGTCACCTTAGTTTCGTCACAAAGTTCGTTTCGAGGGCATGGAGCTGCCGCCATCTCGCTCGTCGTCCACCAGCGACTGCAAGTCTCTTTGCTTGCCCCCGCTGGAACGTCCCGATTCCCCATCCACGCCAGACAGTATCGACGCTGGCTCCGAAGCCTCCTGGTGCCCGGCCTCCTCCAGCCCCTGCAGCTTGACAGAAGCCCCCGGTATCGGATTGGGGCTCGGGCTCGGCCTCGGGCTGGGGCTCGGTCCGGGGGTGGCGGTGGGCGGGGCCAGCTGGAAGGAGAGAGCCGAGACCGAGGCCTCCATGAAGAGGCTGCTCCCCACCTTTGACGCCCTGCTGCAGCAGCTTGATCGTGTCACCGTGGCAACGGAGGATCTCTTCCACATGGAGTGTCGACTGGAGCGAGCGCAGAGGAAGAGGAGGCGCGGCAGCAGAGTGGATCAGAGGGGAAAGGCGGGGGACAAAGAAAGGAAGAGGAGCAAAGAAAAGCTCAAAGTGGGCAAGAAGGCGAGAAAAAAGGACACCGCAGCCAAAAATACTTCCGGAGACACAAACGTTCCCTCGGCAAAACCCAAAGCAGCTGACAAATCCATCAGTGCCCCCCCGCCGACTCCAGTCACTGACCCCTCCTCCCCCCCTCTATCACCCAGCAGCCCCCTTTCCCATTCCCATTCCCAAGTTCCCAAATCCAGCACTGTCCCTACATGTACCCCCGCAGCCACCCCCTCCCTGCCATCTGGAGCCTGGGAGCACCCCCCCGTGGAAAGAGAGACTCACCCCTCCTCCAGCATGTTCAACCACCCGGCCCACACGACCACCATTCCCGCGCACAAGAGAAAACGCAAGCCCCCTCCGCTCAAAAACAAAGTGCACCCCAACTAAAAGAGATGAGGGCCTGGACACCCCCAAAATGAGATAAAATGTAGGGTTAAGGACGAGAGGAGGGCGGGGGCAGCTGGTTTTGTCTCTGCATGCTCCTCTCTAAACCCTCATGGAAAGCACAAGAAGAAAGGTTTGAATCCCGCGGACGTGGTGCCGGTCACCAGCTCGGACAGCGAGGCAAAGGCCAACATTCAAAGCAGTACGCAGTTCCCCCCCACCCCTGATCCCATGTCACCCTGGAGGTCACATGGAGGTCATTGACAGGAGCACAGAAGCGTGCTCACCTGAGGACTTAACGATCTGTTTGTGTTTGTGTAACCAAAAAAAAAAAACAGATGAAGACTTTGTGTGTCCGTACTTTTCTACGCGTTCTCAACATTTTGCTACTACAGTATTACTACTTTGGGCTCTTGTCCGAATACACATTTGTTCTTCAATCATCCATCATGTGCATGCGAGGCAGATCGACGCACGCGCATGCTACACACTCTGCAGGGGCGTTGCTTCTGCATTTTAACCCAAGCAAATACACACTCGTTCAGGGGTATGGCCGTCATATTGACTCCAACGTAAGATCTTTTTTTATTTGCCCCAGAAAAGTCTCAAAAAGACAAACTGCCTGGGGATTTGTACATGCAAACCACAGCTTTTCTTCCTGTCACTCACGCACACGCCAGCCACCCGGAGCGATGCGGCCGTGACGCAGGAGGAGGAATTGTGACGCTGAGTTTAAGATAACGTGCATCAATGATATCCTTTTTATTACGAAACAGTTCTGTCACTGATATTGAAAGCGTCGTTTTAAAAACATTCATTAGTGTTCTTGAAATGAAAAAAAAAAGAGTTGTTTTCGATTTGGGTCAACGTGAGCGATGGAGAAAGGCAACGGAAGTGTAGGGATGGCAAACACGCGTGACTTTTCCAATCCAATAAGGAAGATAAATGCAAGTCGTAGGTGGAAATGAAGGAAAGAGGAAGGATGCTTGTACAAGTTGATATTTACACACACCCCCCATCGCCCCCACCACCATGAAGCTAAAGACTCCCTTGGCTGTTTCTGTTGTGTTCACTATGGTTGTGATATAAATGCACTTTTGTCGTATTATCCATTGTTCTGAATGCCAGTGTTGTTGTTGTGTGAGGTAATAAGCTCGCTATGCGATCCAACAGCGGAGGGGTTTTGAAAGTGAGGCAGCACAAGACTTCAGTGGAGGTACAGCAGCTTGAGAGAAATAACGTAATGCATATTTTCCATTTAGTTCAGTGATGCTTTAAGGCCAAATGAGGGCAAAATTGGGTGAGCAGAAAACGCCACTAAATATCTTCTCACTCTGTCAGACTTCAAAGAGCCCTGCAAGCTTAACTTATACGGTAGCTCATCTATCCACACTGCCAAAGCCAAGTCATTCATGTCTTTTGTACTTAGCACTTTATTTTCTCTCAGAGTTGATATCCAAGGCCATATTTAACTCTCGTGTCTTTACACTTTTTTTTTTAAATGTATAAATATAAAAATGTATGAAAATGAGTTCACCAGGTACGGAAGAAGGTACCTTTTGTTGAAAAATGTCTCGTTTCAATCAACGTACGTACTTCTGTGTCCAGCGGGCAAATCTCAGGGAACACACCCTTTGCTAAACTAACTAGTTTGTTCTTTTACACGCAAAATGAATTTTATGGTGCGAATTTTCTCCAAAGAAAATGAGACTCAGTGATTAAATAGAAATATTTTTGGACTTTTTCGCACTAATTTCCTGCCACGTCTCTTAATTTCCATGATTTCGTGCAAGGTCGTATAAAAAAAGAAAACAAAAAAACTTGCCTTGCGTGCGTGTGTGTGTGTGTGTGTGTGTGTGTATTTTTGTGTATCTTGGTGCTTTAGTGGTGTATATATTTGTTTTCTCTTCATGATCAAAGTTAATGTCCTTCAGCTATATATGGTCAGTGTTGTTTCACACGTCCTGTCTAACAAAAGCATTGCAATCTAAGCTAAAGATGTATTTAAGATGCATTTCACATCCACCGGGTTTGCTTTGTGTCAACTCTACAGTATGTTACAGACCCCCCCACCCCGTCTGTATTTTGCAGTGTTCATGCTTATGCATTTGACAATGTTGAATAAACAGCTGAACCGTAAATGAAATGACCTCACATCTCAGTGTGATGTTGTTAACAGTAACTAGTAACGTTACATTACTACAGTACTTACAATTAGACTCCAAGGCCTTGCAGGTTAATCGGAGACTCTAAGTTTCCCATAGATGTCAACGTGAGTGCGAATGGTTGTTTATATGTGCCCTGCGATCGGCTGGCAAACAGTCCAGGGTGTACCCTGCCTCTCTCCCGAAGACAACTGGGATAGGCTCCAGCATACACGCGACCCTAGTCAGGACAAGCGGTAGAGAGGATGGATGGATGCAAAGGCTATGGTGTGAAACAGCTGATGAACAGCCTATTTCAGTTTCATGGTTGTTTGCGATAAATTGCTCCCTCAAAAATGTTTCGGTCTCACTCGGTCTTAAAAATTTGGACCAGGAGTTCAGTTCTAGCTCATCTAGCCGCAATGTTATGTTATGCGGTTACGAATTAGGCCGACACATTTTGAATCGTGAACGCAGTATGTGGGAATCCATTTCTATTTGTAAAATGTGGGATTTTCCACCAACAAAATAAAAGATTTTGGGAAAAAAAGCAGCCTGACTGGAAAAGTTCATGTTTTGCCAATCAAAAAAGGTGCTGTGCTTTTATTAATACTTGAATATGGAATAGGTTTTACATTTGGGAAAAATTATTTCTGACACCTTGTCCTACGGCGCATTTGGATTGTTAAAAGAAGTTTTTTGGGTTTTTTTTTAATGGTTACAATAAATGGAAATGTCTAAGTATTGTTGGAGATGCACTCAAATATCCTCTGTCAGCTTAAGTTTAAAGTGGAAACTTTGGAAAAAGATGTAAAATGTGCCCAGTTCACTGCTGAAACACGCAGAAAATAGGCCTTTATTGCAACGGTGAAACACAAAGGGTCCCCAATCAGTTTCAGTCTAAATCAACAATGTTAAATCTCCAACATGCACACATGAAACGTGTGCAGATGAAGTCACACAAAATCTGTGAAGTCGTCGACCGTTGAGACCAGCCTTTTGCGCTGGCCTGAGCTCTCTGCGTTCAAGGCCGTGCTGCTGCTCTGCTGAAAAGACTTGTTCTGCTGAGCGTGTCCCTGCGTCAGCGAGATGCCAGGGGTCGAACGGGACTGAATGTCCTCGTGAGCCTGAGAGAGAGCAACATGGCGAGCTGAGCAAACAACCAAGTGACTTCTTTGAGGAACGCAGGTTGTCTTAGTGTTCCTACCCTGGTCCTGATCCTCTTTATGTGTCGTAACCTTGCCAGCCACTTAGAGGCGTAGGCGTCAGAGGGGTTGGCTCTGTACTGATGCACCAAGGAGGCCATCTAGTGAGGAAGGGGGACCGTGTCAGGGACGGCACACATTCATCTCACCATCACAATTTAGCCTTACGTTGGCATGGAGAGCCATCTGCCGGACCAAGAGTGGGAGGTTGCGGTCGGAAACTATTTTCGCCACAGTTGTATCTACTAAGCCTTCCAGGTCTGAAAGGGAAACACAAGACGTGAAACACGGTTCAAGAACACCTTGAAGAAGTTCTCCGCTCACCTTTACGGCACTGTAGGGTGACCAGGTTACATTCATAATCCAGTGGTTTGATAATCACCTCCACAAAGTTAAACTGACCCTAAACACAATGTTGATGCTTTCAGATATCTATTCTTGTTTACACTGATGTGACTTACTGTACATGCATGAGTGTTTGTACCTTTATGGTGCCCAGTTTGTATTCCTCGCCTGAATCATTGTACACCACCATAACAAAATCATTGCCGATGTGACGCTTCTTATTGCAGCAACCTTTGTCACTCTCCCTGTTTGGCATCAGTGTGGCGATGTGGAAGATTGCTGCAGACAGACAAGGAGAATTACCAGGGTTTCCCATACGTTGAATTATTTGTGGCGGCCAATTTTTTTTCTTTTTGTTTCTTTTTTTTTTAAAGATCTGGCACTCTCCGGCGTTCACACATATAATAATGGATGTATACGGAGGTGTGAAAAAGTGCTTGCCCCTTTCCTGATTTCTTATTTTGTTTCAGATCATCAAACAAATGTAAATATTAGTCAATGACAATACATCTGAACACAAAATGAGTTTTTTTAAATGAAACTTTTTATCATTAAGGGAGAAAAAAAAAAAGCAACAAATCTAGCAACTTCTTCTGGATGTTATCGAACACTGAGTTGTCCAAACTATCTCCAGCGTGAGTCAAATACTGAAAAATGAAAGGATGCAAGGGCCATTTTTATACTTCATAAAGCAACATACTGGATGCAGATATGCTAAGAAGTTAGAGCATATATAAAAAACAGCCTACATCTCAGCCTTATGATTCAGGTGAAAAAGCGTATTATTACTATGAGCTTTGGTCTTTTTTCCCCAGGTTTACTGTTTTTTTTTTCTTATTTAAATTTAAACTTTCTTCTTAAATAATTTTTGAATTTTTTTTGAGTGATATTATGGCTTTATTCCCATGACATTGCCACTTTATTCTCATAAAATTATAACTTTTTCCCGAAATGTATAACTTAAATCATGTTTTGTTTGCCTCTCATAATATTACGACTTAAAAAAAAACAACTAATTTTTCTTTAATATTTAAACTTTATGCTACTAAAATGACGTTATTGTTCTATTTCCTCCTAATATGTTGACTTTATTCATGTACAATTCCTGCAGAAATGCATTAGCTTTTTTGTTTTGTGAAGTTTTCTTGTTAAATTCTATATTTCTAGAATGTGCTGAGGGCCAATAAAAAAAGAAATAAAAAAAAAAAAGCAGCTGCGGGCCACAAATGGCTCTCGGGCGGCACTTTGGACACCCCTGCTCTAACATGAGAGAACCTACAGTAATCCTTGGCCACTTCATGCTTCAAATTTTGCGGCTTCGCTCAGTTTTTCCAAAAAATATTATTATTTCACGGCTGTTTTTTGTTGAAAACAGCCTATTACTAGTCAGGAAAAAAAAGCATATTTCAGCAAATTCTAAGGTTTTTTTTGCCTAAATTGAGCATTTTTCAAGCATTCAAAATTGTTAAAATAAAGTAAAATACAAATATAAGCCATTAAGAAGACACATTCAAAGAAGACACTGGTCATTAGGTTATGTTACAGTGATGAGACAATATCCACCACAGGAAGTAGGCTGTCCAGAAAAAAATAACAAAAAGCTAACAAAAACAAATGCTAACATGTGAGTGTATTTTATGTTATTATGTCTTTGGTAATATGTATATGTATGTACTGTATATTCAGTAATACGAGTGTTAACGTGACTATAGGGGTGTTATCTCATGTCTAAAGGGCTCTAATGTCAAAAACCGTATTTAGAAGGTCATAAACAAGTTTTCCATGATCTAACTATGAAAATATTCATATCCTGTAAGGTAGGATAAGGTATCCTACTTTGCAGAAATTCACTTATCACGGTCTGGAGCCAACTAACCGCGATAAACGAGGGATTACTCTATTGCTCTTCTCAACGAGCAGCGGGACTGCTGTTAGCTGTTTTGAACTGGTTTGGTCGAGCACATCTGTGAGATATTAGACATACAGTGACATGCACATTATCTTTCAAATCAATGCACACCAACATGGAGCCTAGGAAACATCATGATGTTTCTTTTTACTCGCCTGTGTGTTATAATGCTACCACTGCACAAAATTAAGTCAACAAATGAATATTCTGTTGTTAAATAAGGTTTAAAAACATGAGATAATGTCGTCACGGCCAATTACGCAAGGATGTCGCCCCGCCCCCACTACCTAACACCACATATAGATTGCAGTCCTGTGGAAAACACTAAAAGGTCTTCTTGTTACACCTTGCATGATGTCATCATGCCAGCAGTAGGTGAACTCGCCGTCGTCTCCGTACTGATCCAGCCCCCCCAGGAAGATCTGGTCGGGGTCACAGTCCTTCAGGTGGATTAATTTACCGAGGCCAGTGAGGAAGGAAGCGTAACGGTTTGAACCGTACTCATTGGACAGGATGGCTACCTCGTTGTTGATCTACGAAAATAGGAGAATACGTCAAGTGTTTTGTGGTTCATAAAGCTTCATGAATTCAAGCATTTTGGACTCAATTCATTCACGTTCTACTACTTCTCCTGTTTATGGTCACGAGTGAGCTGGAGTCTATCCCAGCTGACTTTGGGAGAGGTGGTGTACAATCAATCACAGGACACATGTAAACTAACAACCATATACAAAAAGTGTCCTCACCTGACCCGCTCCGACAAAGATCACTCCGATCTTATGAGTGTCATAAGGAGGCATCTGGTCCAGAACCTTCACGGCACGCTCAATCACCTACAGACAGGAAACACTCCTCATTAGCCAGCAAGCTTTAGTTTGGTTGGTTGGTTGGTTGGTTCGGGGCTTCGCGGGGGTCATCTGTGGGACACTAACCTGCGTTTTGGGCAGCAGCAGAGGCTTGTTGGCTTCATTCCCAAAAAAGGGAGAGTGGTAGAGCTGGAGGAATACAAAGCTAGAGTGGAGGAGGAGACAAAGAGTGAAAGGCATATGACTAAAAAGCCACATTCACTGTTAGCATATAATGTAATATGTTGATTGAGCAAAAATTGAGTCTACTTTTTCGTTGGATTTTTGCTGCAATCTCAACAATAGAAGACGAACGTGAGACGAAAAGAAGACTATACGTAACAGTGTAATGTAAAATAAGTGTTCCCGGTATCAGCAAGTGACGTGTGGATGTTTTTTCCCAACAAAGTTGAACAGCTTGGGCGTAGAGTAGTAATTCTACATTTGATCAAAGTTACTTGATATTTTTCCGATCAAAATAAGTAGGTGTTCGGACTTGTCTGCATCCTGAAACACCCTTACCATTAATCACCTTCAACATCAATAATGGCCGCCACGGGTCTGCTCTGAGCAGGTGTCCGACCACAGTGCACCATGGCGGCCACAGCAGGTGACTTCCTCCGCTCTCTACTCTGGTCCTCCGGACCTCCGGGACGGCACCGCTTTATAACACACCTCATACGTACAGGAGATCAGTGCTGATAATTTAGCGGCATGGTCGCTACATTAATTGTGGCGTTTTGTGTCCATATTATGGAAAATGAGATTTATTTTAAAGAGAAAAGCATTTGGGGAAAAAACACTTGGTTGCTTCAAGGTCTCCCAGGTTGGAAATAGACGAAAAACAAAAAAATGGCACCAAGCTGACATTTGTAAAGTGTTACATCTCTGAGCTAAATAAAAAAGCTATGGAACGTTATAAAAATCCACGTTTTGGCAGATAGACTCCCATTATCTGCAGCGCGTCACTTCGAAATGGCGGCTCTGCTTGGGAAAATGCTGGGAGTTGTAGTTTGATGTTTCTAATTCAAATCTATTGGTCCAGCGTTTAAATCTGACCCTCCCCCCTCCCTCTTCCTATTGGATAGCGGTGTTTTGAGAGCATTTCCCAATACAGCTCGCGTTGGAAAACAGCTTTTTGCCTGCAAAACAGCTTTTTGGCTGCAAAACAGCTTTTTGGCTGCAAAAAGCTTGCAAAACGCTTTCTTGCAGGCTGCAGAGGCCACACCTGGACCTTCACGAAAGAGAAAGCAGTGTGGACTTTGTGACACACCCACTGAGAGCGTCCAATGTCTGCTCTAAATGCGGCATATCAGTATGACGAAAGCATATGAGGCCGACTTGCATGAATTGTTCGAAAAAAAAAAAAAGTTTATTGTTCATGTTCATTCACGTTCAAAAATAAATAAATACAAAAAACTATATATGCATGGATAGGTCTGATGCCACTGAATATTTTGAGTGGTTGAAAGTAAAAAAAGGATTCAGAAATTATACACTTCCAAGGGTCTGCCAATATTTGGACAAAAAATCGCGTTACTGGAGTAATTAACATAAAATTGCCAGTGTCAAAAAAATATGCATTCCACAAAAAATCTGTTGTTATGATTTTTTAACATATTCAAGGCCCTAATTATTCATATCAAACATTCCAATTTTAATTAATTTTTTTATATAGATATACACATAATTGTTTTTCGCTGAAAGCACATTATTGCTTTTATTGTACATAGAGGGTATCAAAAATAAATAAATAAATAAATCCTATATATGTATGGATAGGTCTGATGCCACTGAACATTTTGAGTGGTCGAAAGTAAAAAAGTATTCAGAAATGACTGAGTTATTATATTTTAAAGACAGAGCCAAAGTTTGGCACAAAAATCGGTTGCAGCATATGTGCAAAAAAATGCCACAAACCCTTGTGGCGTTTTGTGTCCATATTATGGAAAATGAGATTTATTTTAAAGAGAAAAGCATTTGGGGAAAAAACACTTTGGTTGCTTCAAGGTCTCCCAGGTTGGAAATAGACGAAAAACAAAAAAATGGCACCAAGCTGACATTTGTAAAGTGTTGCATCTCTGAGCTAAATAAAAAAGCTATGGAACGTTATAAAAATCCACGTTTTGGCAGATAGACTCCCATTATAATGTATATTTTTTGATGCACTGTAAACCTCATGTTTTATCATGCATTTCCCGTGATTTCCGCTTCAATCCATTCAGTGGCGAGTCGAAAAACAGCAGAGTGATTTTTTTTTTGTTGTTGAATTTACACCCACAATCCACTGGATGGCGACACAGCCTAACTAATGGCGTCTTTGCAATGAGCGCCCAATCGTGCAAAATGAACGTCATGGAAACTGTCCGTCTTGCTAGAATAGGTGCGTGTGTGTGTGTGTGTGCATTGCTGGGTGAAGTTATTTTGCAAAATAAAGTGTTATTTGCAAAATTGTGCATGTATGCGCGGAGTATGCGCGTCTGTGTTTGCAGAGTCTGCAGCGCGTCACTTCGAAATGGCGGCTCTGCTTGGGGGAATGCTGGGAGTTGTAGTTTGATGTTTCTAATTCAAATCTATTGGTCCAGCGTTTGAATCTGACCCTCCCCCCTCCCTCTTCCTATTGAATAACGGTGTTTTGAGAGCATTTCCCAATACAGCTCGCGTTGGAAAACAGCTTTTTGCCTGCAAAACAGCTGTAATGACGGCTGAATAACTACACGTCAGGATGGCGGCATTCAGTCGGCCATTTATTTTCACAGATCGGAAAGCACTTACAAATGCAGGAGCCTTAGCTACACATGTGTGTAAAACAGCAACACTTCCTTAACCTTCTTAATCTACGCCCTTTTCACCAAAACGCTTGCTCCACACAACATGCTGAACCCGACTGCCCCCTATAGCTCACATACCAAAACCACAGCTAGGAGCAACACAATATACCCGTCGCTACACTACCCCCTCCCTGTAAAGGCCCTCGCCCCTAGGGCACCAAAAATTAACGACCAACGAGGCACATTTAACAAAAACAATACAACACACTCAAGTGCTCCCCCCAACATTGTGACCCACATAGTCTCTGAGATACCGTGGCGGCCTTCTCCTCCTCCTTGGCCGCGCCCCCACAGGCGGCGTCCCTGCCGATGGTGAAACCGGCTGCCTCACCTCGGGCATTGCCACCCCAGGTGGCTCACCCGCATGAGTCCGGAGAGACGAACGTCCCTCCTCAGTCTCTGGTGCTGACGGAGCCCCACGGCCCACCACTGCGGGGTCTTGCACTCCCCGGTACGGCGCCAGCCGGTCACGATGAAGGACCACTTTTCTCCCTCGGCCTGGCAACTGCACCCGGTACACCACTTCCCCGACTCTCTCTAGAACTCGGCACGGTCCCGTCCAGGGGCTGTCCAGTTTGGGGCACCGGCCCTTCTTGCGCTGCGGAAGGTAGACCCACACCCGCTCGTCCTGCTGGAAATGCCTCCCTCTGGCTTTCAGGTCGTAGTTCCTCTTCTGTCGCCTGCCCGCCCTCTGTTGCTGCTGGCGGGCAAACTCGTGAACGGCCTCCAGCCGGTTCTGGAGTTTCCTGGAATACTCTGGACCTGGGACCGGCTCTGTGGCCTCAGGGGGGCAGCCAAAGGACAGCTCGGCTGGCGTGCGGAGCTCCCTCCCCAACATGAGCAGGGCTGGGGTGCAGGCTGTGGACTCCTGCACAGCAGAGCGGCAGGCCATGAGCACCAGAGGAAGATGATCATCCCAGTCCTTCTGGTGCTGCGATGTCAAAATGGCCAGCTGCTCGCCCAACGTGCGGTGGAATCTTTCCACCAACCCGTCACTCTGTGGCTGCAGCGGGGTGGTGCGCGTCTTTCTGATGCCCAGGTGCTTGCACATTTTTGCAAACACTCGTGACTCAAAATTTCTTCCTTGGTCACTATGCAGCGTCTCCGGAACGCCAAAACGGCTAAACATTCCCTCTATCAAAGCAGTGGCGACTGTCTCTGCTTCTTGGTCTGCCACTCTTTCCATGGGCGCCCCCATGAGGGCCTGCTGCAGCGGGGCACAGGAACGGCCAGGCGGGCCCTTCCTCGCTGTACACAGGTCACAGCGGCGGCAAAAATCCTCCACATCTCTCCTGCAGTGGCCCCAGTAGAAACTTTGGCGCAGGCGGCGCAACGTCTTAGCCACACCAAAGTGTCCAGAACCAGCTGCCCCATGCATGGCGTTGAGCACAGGCTCTTGTAAACTCTTTGGGACAACCACCTGCCACCTCATTTCTCCCGTCGCCGGCTCCTTCCACGCTCGCTACAGCACCCCTTGACTCAGACGCAGTGTCTCAAACTTGGACCACAGGCCTTTAGTCCCTGCTGACATGTGTGCTATCTCCTCCCATGCTGGACGTTGCTGAGACTCCACCCACCTCCGGACTGGCTGCAGGTCTGCATCCCCCTCTTGCTGCTTCTCCCATTCAGCGACTCCTACCATCTGGAGTTGCATGACCATCACTCCTGTGGCTCGGCACTCTGACACGCCACCACTCGCTTCCTCCAGCAGCTCCTCCTCCCGGGCCTCTCTTCTTTCACAATAGCGGCAGCCCTCTGCAGCACACGGCCGGCGGGACAGCGCGTCTGCGTTGGAGTGACGTGTCCCGGCTCTGTGCTCCACCTTGAAGTCGTAGGCCTGGAGTTCTTCAAGCCACCGGGCCACTTGCCCTTCTGGCTCCTTCAAGGTCATCAGCCAGCTGAGAGCCGAGTGGTCTGTCCTCACCCTGAACGGCTGGCCACATAAGTAATATCTAAAATGCCTGATGGACAGCACCACGGTCAGCAGCTCTCTGCGGGTGACACAATAGCGCCTTTCAGCCTTGCTGAACACTCTGCTGAAGTAGGCCACGACCCGCTCGCCTTCAGGTGTGGGTTGCGCCAGCACTGCTCCTATTCCCTCTCCACTGGCATCTGTGTCAAGGATGAAAGGCAAGTCGGGGTTCGCGGGTGCTAGCACTGGGGACTCACTCAGGGCTTGCTGGAGACTGCTGAATGCTTTTTGGCACTGGTCGGACCACTCAAAGACTCTGCCCTTCTGGAGCAGCTGGAAGAGGGGCGCCGCGGTGCCTGCGAAGGCTCGTACGAACCTCCTGTAGTACGAGGCCAGCCCCAGGAACACTAACTTCAAGGACTTTAGTGCTGCCTCGAACGAGCTGCCGTGGGCCAGGATGTCATCCAGGTAGACGAGGCACTGCTGACGAGGGACTCCAGCCAACACTCTGTCCATCAACCTCGAAAAGGTCGCCGGTGCATTGCACAGTCCAAAAGGAAGGACCTTAAACTGCCACAGGCCCCTCCCGGTGCAAAATGCAGTCTTGGGTCGGGCGTCCTGGGAAAGCGGCACCTGATAATAGCCACTGCGGAGGTCCAAGGACGAGAACCAGGATGAGCCCGAGACCAAGTCTAAGGACTCATCTATGCGCGGCAGGGGGTACGCGTCCTTCTTAGTCACCCCATTGACAGTCCTGTAGTCCACACAGAGCCGCCATCCCCCCAACTTCTTTGGCACCATGACAACTGCTGACGCCCATGGGCTGTCAGAAGGTTCGATGATGCCCGCTCGCAGCAGCTTGACCACTGCCTCCTCACAAGCCGCTTGCCGGGCCAAAGGAAGGCGACGGGGGCGACATCTAATGGGCCTGGCCTCGCCCGTGTCAATCCCCAGCTGCGTCACATGGGTGAGACCCCCCTCATCGTCACTCTTGGCAAAGGTATCACTGAAGTCTTTCAGCAGATTCCAAAGCTGCTCCTCTTGCTTGAGGGTCAGGCCGTTGCAGTTCCTTTTCCATAACTCCCACAGCGTCTTGTCCACAGCTCCCTCTTCCACGGAGCCTGTGCCTGGTGTCTCTTGTCTTTGGCAGGGTGCCCTCGAGGGTAGTAGTTGACCAGTGGTTTCCAGTGCGCACGCCATAGGCTTGACTCGGGGATCGAGGGAGCCCCGGGAGGTTATAGGAATGGCAGGGCCTCCCTGGAAGCTGATCCACCCACCTCCAATGTTCACAACACAGTTGGCTGCCTTCAAAAAGTCCAGACCTAAGATGCATGGGTCTTGTATGGCTGCTATCCATACTGGGTGCTGGAGTGACATGCCCCCCACCGACAACGTCAGTCGTCCTTTGCCTTGAAGAGGGGACCACTCTCCTGTGACTGTGCGCAGAGCTACTGCTGTCGGCGCAAAATGGGCGTTCTTCGGCCACATGTCAGGCCTTATCAGCGTCACCGTTGCCCCTGTGTCTATGAGGGCCGGGCAGAACACGCCCTCCACCTGAATCAACACATAGCCTGAGCCTCTGTCTGACGTGCGCCCCACAGCTCCAATTGCCTCTACGCCCATGTCCACTTGAGACCCCCTGGAGGTTGTAGACAAAGCAGCTTGTGGGGGGCTGGCTTCTTGGGTCCGCACACCCCCCTCTATGCGGGCCCAAAGTCGTTTCCCGACGACCGGCGCGAGCGAGGGCACTCTTTGACCAAATGGCCGGGCTGGCCACACCCCCAGCAGAACCTCACCCCAGGGCGTGGACGTTGCGGCGACTGTAGTGACACGGACCTAATCAGTTCTGTGATTTCGGCCACCCAAGGGGGTTTATCGTCAGCCTCATGACTCCCTGCTGCTGACCTTGCTGTGGGGGGAGGGACCCTTTCCTCCGTCGCGCTGGAGCACGCCACCATCTCCCTCTCCACAGCCAATTCCAAGGCTTCTTGCAGGGTGTGGGGGTGCAACAGATGGACTTGAACTCTTAATTCTGGGGGCCGAAGAGCTCTGACAAACTGATCACGTGCCAGCTCACTTTGTACCTCTGGTGACATGTGGGAATATGCCCGCCTTGACAAACTCTCGATGGCATATGCCAAGGTCCGCAACGGTTCCCCTGCTGCGCGGCATCTATGACTTAGTTCATTTCTCAGTAGGCCCAGCTGTGTGCACTGTCCAAAACGCCTCTTTAGCGCCCCCACTAAAGCTTCGTAATCATGGCGGCTCTCTGGGTCAAGGAGCAAAAGGCAGGATAAGGCATCTTCTGTGAGACACAATGCAAGCTGCAGGGCTTTATCTTTATTGGACCACTGTTGGGCATTTGCAATCAGCTCAAATTGGGCGTGAAAAGCTTCCCAGTCAGCTTTTCCTGAATATTTGGGCGTTTTCAAACACATGGCCACAGGTGCACGTGCTGAGCTGTCCCCCGCGTTGCTCTCTATGCAGGCTGCACGACCGCCACTCATGGCCGCCGGTGATCGCCCCACGCTGGCCGGCACGTCGACAGCCTCTCTAAGCCTCCTCCACTCCTCCCGACAAGCTCTCACTCTCTCTCGACGCTCTCTCTCTCCCCACCCGGCAGCGCTCACTTCGCTGTCGCTCTCCGCCTCCTCCTTCACACGCGGCTCGCCTCTCCTTTGGCTCATACTCGCTGATGCCGGTGACACGGACAAAACACAGCAGTAGGCTCACGTTCGAAGTCACTTCTGACACCAGTGTAATGACGGCTGAATAACTACACGTCAGGATGGCGGCATTCAGTCGGCCATTTATTTTCACAGATCGGAAAGCACTTACAAATGCAGGAGCCTTAGCTACACGTGTGTGTAAAACAGCAACACTTCCTTAACCTTCTTAATCTACGCCCTTTTCACCAAAACGCTTGCTCCACACAACATGCTGAACCCGACTGCCCCCTATAGCTCACATACCAAAACCACAGCTAGGAGCAACACAATATACCCGTCGCTACACAGCTTTTTGGCTGCAAAACAGCTTTTTGGCTGCAAAAAGCCTGCAAAAAGCTTGCAAAACGCTTTCTTGCAGGCTGCAGAGGCCACACCTGGACCTTCACGAAAGAGAAAGCAGTGTGGACTTTGTGACACACCCACTGAGAGCGTCCAATGTCTGCTCTAAATGCGGCATATCAGTATGACGAAAGCATATGAGGCCGACTTGCATGAATTGTTCGAAAAAAAAAAAAAGTTGTTTATTGTTCATGTTCATTCACGTTCAAAAATAAATAAATACAAAAAACTATATATGCATGGATAGGTCTGATGCCACTGAATATTTTGAGTGGTTGAAAGTAAAAAAAGTATTCAGAAATTATACACTTCCAAGGGTCTGCCAATATTTGGACAAAAAATCGCGTTACTGGGGTAATTAACATAAAATTGCCATTGTCAAAAAAATATGCATTCCACAAAAAATCTGTTGTTATGATTTTTTAACATATTCAAGGCCCTAATTATTCATATCAAACATTCCAATTTTAATTAATTTTTTTATATAGATATACACATAATTGTTTTTCGCTGAAAGCACATTATTGCTTTTATTGTACATAGAGGGTATCAAAAATAAATAAATAAATAAATCCTATATATGTATGGATAGGTCTGATGCCACTGAACATTTTGAGTGGTCGAAAGTAAAAAAGTATTCAGAAATGACTGAGTTATTATATTTTAAAGACAGAGCCAAAGTTTGGCACAAAAATCGGTTGCAGCATATGTGCAAAAAAATGCCACATTAAGCGAGTAGGGGTGCACATTAAAAGTGAAAGGCAGGAAGTGTTTCGTGATCATGCGCTTATTCTGTAATTAAATACAAGCAGTCAACAAAAGTGGCCACGCATGAGCTCCACCTCTGATTGTGCAGCAGCACTGCAATGCCGGTCTGAACACTCTAAAACCTCCACAATGCAACACGACAGAG
The DNA here is from genome assembly GCF_027744805.1 of Dunckerocampus dactyliophorus. Lineage (NCBI taxonomy): Eukaryota > Metazoa > Chordata > Actinopteri > Syngnathiformes > Syngnathidae > Dunckerocampus > Dunckerocampus dactyliophorus. The sequence goes on along the minus strand of NC_072824.1, from coordinate 24,460,174 downwards.
ACAGGCAGCGCTTGGACACACTCCTCCTTCACCTGGCAGCATCTCGCCTTGCTGGCAGAACACGCATGGTGTCCAATGTATAGCTCATTGCAGAAATAAAATAATAATTGCATGTGAGAAAAGACGCAACTTTACAGAGTTACACACGGTTTTTCACTATTCGCTGGTGGCCCTGGAGCATAACTCCCGCGAAAAGCGAGAATCTATTGTAATACTTCCATAAAGTCCTTGATGATGCCATACTACAGGTGACAAGTTATAAACTTTAGTTTTAATGTGTGTATTTCTGTATGTGCTAAACCACGCTAGAGATTCAACACTGCAGCATCAATATCAGTTTTGTACCTCGGGCTGAGCCCGGATGTCTTCTCAGTGTTGCTGGGTCCGGGTCGGCTGTGGTACGAATCTCTCTCGGTCCTCCTCTCTCTCCTCGAGGACGGCGCCGATACTGAGATGGTGTGGCCCCGAGGTCTGTGGCCCCCGCTGGGTGAGATGGGCCCTGGTTGTGCTCCAGCTGGTGGAAACTCTAACTTCATTCTTGCTCCTCCACTTTGGGGCAGTACTGCAGAAGAACCTTCCACTAGTTGACTCGGAGTCATGAGTCCACTGAGGTCACCTCCTACATTCTCCCTCTCAGCAGGTGGCTGGACCTTGGCCTCTGAAAGCACTCTAGGCTGGGCCGCATCTCCCAGCACATTCTCTGACTCCAAAGCGGCTTTGGAGAAAGCTTCTGGTAAGGTCTGAAGCTCTGGGGAGGAGCTGGACTTGTTGAGTCCATGACCCTGGGACTGGTTGGTGCCCTGGAAGAGGAGCTCCTGGCTGCCAGGGGTAGAGAGCCCCTGAGTAGGCTGATCGATTGGAATGGCTCCCTCACTCACTTCCTCCAAGGTGGACTTTTCATCATCTTGACTGGAGGTGGAAGAGGACTGGGGGTCAAAGCAGAACAGGTCTTTAATTACATCAATCTCGAACCACACCTTGCAGTTTGATCTTTATTTCCACCTACCCTACTGAGCGTTCCTGGAGGTGGGGCTTTGGCGAGCTTATCAGCAGAAATGAAGATGGGATCGGACGGCATGGGCTCAAATTCCTCACTTTCTAACCAGTCGGATGGAGTGTGTGCACTTGTGACCCCTGACCCTTCCTCCAGTACCACTACTGAGTCTGCAGGAGGACACAATGTCAAACATACAACATGAGTATCTGACAACATATCAATAAAACATCTTCCGGCCCTTGACACACACACAAGACCTGTTAGTCTCAACAACAATCACCATAGCTGTCAGTTGCAAATGTGTCATCTCACACATCTCTAAACTCTACGAGGCGTCATTAAATCAATCAATCACATGCATCCGCATGGAGCAGCATCAGAGGCTCATAGACACAAACACATGCACAGGAACAGTCTGCATTACTCTAAAACTAGAAACATTGATCAGAATCACAAACAGATCAATGTGGGCAGCGTCTGTCTATCACGGACATGTTTTGTGATTAACATTAAGGCTTGGGCAGTATTGGGCAATATTGAAACAAAACATTCAATACTGCTGCTTTGACTGAATGATTATTTCATAGCTGGATATCTAAATAGGCTAATAAAATATCAGCCATAAGATGCCTTGTAATGTGTTATGTAGCACAGTGAAGTCACACTGATACCACCCAACCCTGTCATCATGCACGCATCTACTGTATTTGTTTGACTGTTGTTGGTTATCTCAGGCCAAATTCAGTCAACAGGAGCCCAGAACAGCCCCTCCAGTCCCACAGCTCCAAAACAGAACTCTGCCTATTTTTGAAGAGGAAAATACCAACAAGTTCACATCTGTGACACTAATGAGTTGGCCGCAAAACAGCAGCAGCAGCAGCTCTGAAAAAAAGTCATCTTCATGGCCACACCAATGATATCAAAAAAGAGGAATAAAGTTGCATGGGGTCTGGGCTATCCTGCTGACACCCTCATGGAAGGTAAAACATTTCAGACTCAATAAAGTTAATTAGCAAAGGAAAATCAATCATGGAAGACGACAAAAAAAATCAAGTCATTGGAATGATTGGAGAGCAGCCCTTCCTGCAGTGATCATCCTTAATTTCCCCGAGGGCACACACCCAGGGGATCAATAAAGTTTGATGTAATCAAATTTAATCAGAAATCATCTGTTGCCTCACTTGTACAAATACGGAACTGAACCATTCTTTGCATCAGTTGTCTGTGACGGGACAAAATGAGCTCTTGCAAACTATTGTGGTTCATTCAATGTATTAGGGAATTAAACTGACTTTACTGAGCTGAATAAGTGACTGAAACATCTGCTACAAGGATGTAGTTAGGTAAGCTTGGGAGTCAATAGTTTCTTTTGAAATCCAGCAATGAAACTGTCTAAATCATATATCATATAAACTACCGTGTATCAGTATTACACTTTAGTTGCAAAAGTAAATAAATGACTGTAACAATTGATGTAATGTAAAATTGATGTAATATCATTGGAGATGTTAAGAATATATTAGTACATGTGGGTAATTGTTTAAACTAGTTGGCTCTAGATTTATGTAATGGTTGAGATCCATTGTGTCTTCTGCCAGCACAAAGGAAGTGAATAGCCACATTTTAACAAAACATATCCTTAAAATGAATTGTGGGGGGAAAAAAAGATTTGAGCTATTTTGCCGTTACTGACAACCGTAATGCACAAGTGAGAGGAAATTCACTAGGCCAGGAGTTATCTAGAAGGTGGTGGGTTAGGGGTGGGGGACACACATGGGGACAATACCTGCCCAGGAAATGCTCCTGTGCAACCTGCCAGGGGCCAGAGGGCCTAGGGGGCCACTGCCCTGACCCAGAAACCAGAGCGAGTCGCCCACTGCAGGCAGGACACCAGAGAGCAGTGCAGGATGCCATGTAAGCCAATCACAAACCAGCACAATGGTGACGAGGGACAAACATGACAAGCAAAGTCGTCAGAACAAGGGGAGGAGGAACACAGGAGGGAACAATGCCGACAGGCAAAAAAAGATGGTGCCATTCAAAACACAGAAAAACAGCATCACTGAAGCAGGTGTTTTTCTAAATTAATAAATGTAAATTCTAAGAATTTACAAACTTGACTGGCCTGGCTTAGGACTCTAGGATACTTTGGTATACAGATTCATTCATGGTGAACTCAAGAACAATAAAACAACATCCTGCAAACTATGTCCAAATTATCACCGTAGTTTCCAGACTATTGAGTGCATCTGAATACTGTATAAATCGCACCCACTAAATTTAAAAGAGAAAAAAAAGAAAAAGATTTGTCCAGGCCGCACCTGTCTATAAGCCGCAGGTGTCCAGGTCGAAACATAGGATATTTAATACTCAGTCCAACGAAAAGTGAGCAACGGAGCACTGACGACATATCAGCTCTGTGTCTTGTGAGTATCAGTCTCACCTTGGCCACCCACTGAAAAATTTCTGGCTCTGCCACTGCTCTAACCGCTGGTTGTTTACACTAGGGACCGTTTAGAAATTACTACTGCGCTGAAGAGAGTTTGTTAAAAAATGTCATATATTCTAAATCACACCACAAACTGATCTATAACCACGTCAAATAATTAGTCCTACCATTAAAGTATTTTGCATGCCCATTTTTTCCCAATTTTATCCTTAACTGGGTGGACTTTTTTATTGGATGTATCTTTTCTTGGATCGGGACTTGACTCACAGAATTTTGTTACAAAAGCCAAACAACAGTGTTGGTCATGCTGTGTAACAAAAAAGTAAATTCAGCAATACTTTGATTGCACTATTTTTAATGCTTTGAAGAGCTATTTTCATAACCGTATTCAATTCCACAAATTTGTGTTTGTAACAAAAAAAAAAGGATCGGATCGGCAAGACTATAAAAAAAAATCGGACTGGATCGGAAGCCAAAAAAATGTGAATCGGGACATCCCTACAGTACCAGTTAAAAGTATGGCCACACGTTCTCATGTTACTAAATGAAAAGGTATGTCCAAACTTCGGATTTGTATTGTATGTACTTTACTTTCTTTTTCACATGACTCTGTAACCCAGCTGTGTTTTTGTGCGATTAAAAGAAATGTTATTTTTCTATAGGTAATGTTCAGGGATTAATGCCACTGTTGTTATCAGTTAAATAAGGTGCTACTAAATTTTATACATTCGTTGTTTTATTATAATTGTATGTGATTGTCTTTATAAGAAATGGACATCTTTACGACAGTATTGCGACAGTCGTTAATTGGTTACCATGGTGCCCCTAGTGAGCGCTGTAGGCTCGCACATGGTCAAAGTGTGTAGGAGAGCCACCTGTGTGTGCCAGGCCTGTCTGCTCAATCCATCACTGCATGACTTTATGCTGTTTTCCTGCTAGGTGAGCATTCATGTGAGATGTGCAATGTCATTTATATTATACAGTTGTGTTGATTGTAAAATATGTTTGCAAAATAATGGTATTAGTGTGTCTATCGCTAATCGCTAATTAGTTGCTATGCTAGGCGGAGTTGCTATTCATTTGTATAGATGTGATAGTTTGCATCCTGTTAGTTCATAGCAGAAGGTTATTTTAAATGATATAGGTGACTATGTTCCCTGTGTTTGTTTATATTACAATGTGCATTACAGTATACTGTTATAGTGAGCGCTGTAGGCTCGCACATGGTCAAAGTGTGTAGGAGAGCCACCTGTGTGTGCCAGGCCTGTCTGCTCAATCCATCACTGCATGACTTTATGCTGTTTTCCTGCTAGCGAATTGGATGTGAGAGACTGTTGCTGTTCCTTGTTGGCTACAGTGGAGGAAGAGGACACCATCCACCTCCTTGTCATCATCATCGTCACCATCCTGCCGTTGCTGGAGCATCCCAGGCACCACAGCACACACTCATTCCTTCATACATGTATAGAGCTCTATAGACTCTTTAATTTTGTATGCTGGCCAGCAAATCTTAAATTGTGCTCAGGACAGTTTAAGGGACATTCATTATTATATATAGATTTTTTTTGTGTGTGTTATGTTTAAATGTTTTGTCCATGCATGTTGTTATGTTCGCTGACTTCTAGTTTGTGAAACTAAATAAGAGATGCATTTCAGTCCAGCAAATAATTAAATCTGGATTGATAGTAAACTGCTATCAGGACTCTGTTGTAATTACTCACTGGTTACAACTCCATTCACACAGAAAATTTTGTACAAATGTACTAGTGAGGACAAAAGTGCTCTTTAATTTTATTCACTGATTTATTTTCATTGACTGAAAGTTAAATATGATTAAATGTTTATTTAGCGGTGCACTTCTAACATGTGAATGCATCAATGACAAAAACACTTAAATGTGTCACACTCACCTGTGTTGGAGCGCTGGATCAGGTGTGCCTTCCCTCCAGCACTGCTGTGTGCTTGGCTAAAAGGCTCCACTGGTGCAGGAGCAGCCGTGCTGGCTGGAGCGCTGGCTGTCTGGGCGGGAGTTTCCTTCACTCCCTCCATTGCCATGAGGACTGTCGAGAGCTCCTGCAGGGGCATGTTACCAAGCTCGGAGGAGAAGGGACTGGGCGGGTTCTCCAGACACATTAACCAGCTCGTGTTACCTGGTTAGAAAGGATGAAAGAAGAGATCGGACACAAATTACAACAAAGATGGCTATGCTTTATAAACTTAACTGATTCAATATTGAATTCTTTTTGACTATCATTTTCTATATTAATTGTTATATTTTTAATATATTGTGGACACAATGTGGTTCCAACGTCTGCTTGGATGTAGCTCAACTTTGCAAACGAGCCAAGATAGAATGAGCAGCACCTCTGCTGTTTGCAGCCAAGTAGTGCACTCCAGTTTCTCTCAACTGCTACAAGAAAGAATGAAACAACAATCAATTTCACACAATCCATCTGTTAACAAGGGAATAGCTAATCAATTGATTATTATGCCTATCCCGGTGCTTTGACTGTATCAACAACCCAGACAAGTTCCAAAGTTACGTATTTTCACGACCACAAGGCGCACTTAAAAGTCTTAAATTTTGTCCAAAATGGGCGGGGCGCCTTATAATGCGGAGCGCTGTATGTGTGTACCGAGTTCCAAAATCTGCAAGTGTTGCTGCGTGACTTTTATGAGCGCTCCGCTCGACTGACTGGGAGCCTGCTGACACGCTGTTTGTATAGAGGAAAGGAAAGGTGGACGTGACTGAGGACGCTAAAGGCACGCCCCAGTAGTTATATAAGTTTATTTTTATTATGAAATGGCGCCATCTATCCATCCAACTACATCACCAACATGGACGACGTGCCGCTCACTTTCCACATCCTGGTGAACCACACTGTAGAGAAGACCAGCACGGTAGCGATACAAAGAACGCGACACGAGAAGTCGGCTTTTACTGTTGTGCTTGGTTGCCATGGTAATAGACAGAAACTGCTACCTGTGGTAGACGCTGATGCTGCCTAAAGAAAAGTTTCCAGCCGGACGGCTGGAAGGAGAAAATGGCTGCGTGACGTGTACGGAAAGAAACCGGATGTTTTTCACACGCATCACCACAAATGAACCTGGAGCTTAACATCATTCCGGGAGGCTTGACGAGGGAACTCCAACCGCTGGACATCGGTATAAACACGGCGTTTAAGGTTACGTAGTGAGCGCCGTGGGAGCGATAGATGACAGCTAGCGAACACAGGAATGCAGAGCCGTGCTAGTTTCGCCACAATTTCTGAATGGATGTAAACACGGCGTTTAAAGTTACATTGCGAGCGGCGTGGGAGCGATGGATGACAGCTAGCGAACATGCTTCAGTAACACTGGAATGCAGCGCCGTGCTAGTTTCGCCACAATTTGCGAATGGATGTAAACACGGTGTTTAAAGTTACGTCGCGAGCGGCGTGGGAGCGATGGATGGCAGCTAGCGAACACGGCTTCACTAATGGATTGTGGATGCTTGGGCTAACGTGTCTGATGCACTGTTCGAGCTTTCACAAAAAACAGCATCATTTCTGAGGCGCCGCACGGCAACGAGACTGACTGACAAAGACGACAGGGGACCTGGCGTGTTTGATGGAGAACTTGCCCCGCTCTTCATTTGGGATATAAAAGATTTGTGGATTAGGATTTATCAAAAATAACGTGATTACATTGTTAAATACTTCAATAAAGTACAATCCAACTCAGTTTTGCTCTCGCTGGTTTTTTAAAAACATACAATAGCAAGCATTCTAGCGTATTGTCGCGTCGTTCCCCGGCGTGCTTTGCGGTAGTGTTTTGCTGCGTCGCTGGGGAGCACTTCCTGTTCCCCAGCGTGCTTTGCGGTTGTGTTTTGGTACAGATGCTCTTAAAGTTACATGTTTGAGCTACATAGTTGTTAGTTATTGTTCTGCAAAAATAGAGGTAATGTCTTGTCTGTGTTTGCGTTGCTGTGTGATGTTTTTAGTTGTGCACCATGACTTAGACTGTTGTGTTGAGTGATGACGATCCTGATTTCAAGTAGGCTAGTCGGTATGTGTTACCATGCATACCTGCGCCCTATAGCACGGTGCGCCTTGTGTATGTGTTAAATACAAAAATAGCACCTGTAGCTGAGACTGCGCCTTTTAATACGGTGCGCTTTATGGGCGTGAAAATACGAGTATACTTCTAAATCTAACATGTGACCCCTTTATATTTTTAACCTTGGCTCACAATAAGTGATAAAGTTTAAAAGAATTGTAAAAACATAGGCTTTTATTTGTCCAAGAACCAACCAAGTCTGGTCATTTAAGTGGGTGTTGAACATAGGTCCCACATGCCTCACTATGATATTAGACTTCTGGAACTTCACAATATTTCAAATCATAAAGAGTGCACTCTTAAGGGTTACACATAAAAGACCAGTTTTAAGTTTCCTCTTTCATACCAGATGGTCTTCGAATAAAGATCTCAGCCCAGCCCTGAGTGAGCATAGGGACAAATTCAGCCAGGCTGGGGTTGTCTTTGAGCGGTGGGGGGGCTGGCGGATTGGCAGAGGTAGAGGAGGAAGGACTGAGGCCATCCAGCATAGGAGCAGAGGATGGAGACAGTGGAGCAGCTAACTCTCCCTCTGAGGGGGACACTAGAGGGCTGAGACTTTGGGCCGGACCAGCACGAAGAGCGTGACCACCTGGAAAGAGAGTCTTTGCGGTCAGTACGGTATGTATTGTTTTTTTTCTGCCACTAACTAACTCCATTCTCACAAAATCTATGAGAATGAGAGTTGAATACTACCTGACATGGAGCGGACCCGTATGCGTGTGGCTCTGCTTTGCTGCTGGCTTGACTGGGATTCCAGTTTGGCGGGTGCCTCTTTAGTTATCCGGGTGTGTAGTGATGGATCAGACCTGCTTGGCCACATAGAAACACATACAAATAATCAAAGACAAAACTAAACAGTAGCAGATATTTAGTTTGGATTATTGAGCATAAACATCACACCTGGTCATTTCCCCTCCTCCTAGTCGATCAGCCATGTCCAGACCCAGCAGCGCTTGAGTGCGGACCCCTCCGCTGGTGGTGATGGTCACCAGCTTATTGCCCACCAGCCAGGTCATACTGCGACCTCCCGCCAAGAGGAACTCTGCAATTGGAGATCTAAAAGGAAAGTGTCAAAATGATGTAATATGACAAGCATAAAACCATCAAAAACTGTGTGCTTGCTCACCTTTTAGGCAGTGCTGAGAAGTTGGAAAAGACATATCGCGCCATCATGTCCAAACACGTCTCAGTGAGCTCCAGGTGGACCGTCTTTAGGCCCTCATCTGCCTGAGTTACTGCATTTTCATCGGCGGAGCCTAGGCTGCAAGTGGTAGTGGAGGTTTGCATTCTACATGACGCAACATTAAAACAGAAAAAAAAGAGCAAGGCAGAAATGCAGTGAGAGGAAGACATATGACGTCCAGATTTGTTTCCACACCATGTCCATGCTCATAGAGACATGCAAGCACTGTAGTGAAAATACGGAAAGAGATGCAGAAGGCCACAAAAAATACACACCTGTCTGTATGACATGCATTCTGAGTTTACAGCGCAAGCATGTATGTTTGTCATCACAAAACAAGCAGCAGCGAAGTGATATGTTAAGCAAACTGTATATGAGCTTTTGTTATTCATAATGAATCTCATTTGACACAAAACTGTATGTGCATTACAGAGAAACCTTACAGATTTTAAGCAAGGTTTAAGGAGATTTCTGTAATAAATTGATGCAAGTGGCTGACTCAAACCACCCTGTGACTTGGGTGTTGAACTATTATATACACTTACCTTTCCTCTACTGACAATGAGTATTTCTCTTTTCAGTGACAAAATAACCCTGTGTTTTGTGAGCTAGACAGATCAGCCAATTATAAGCAGTGTTGGAGTAACAGTAACAGTAACGTGTACCTAATCTACTCAATTACTATTTGAAAAGTTACAGCGTCACTATGTTTACCAACAGTTAATTGGGACGTATTATCTCATATATATGTATGTGTCTGTATGTGTATACGTACAGTGGTGTGAAAAAGTGTTTGTCCGCTTCCTGATTTTTTACTTAAATGTTTCAGATCATCAAACAAATTTAAATGTTAGTCAATGACAATGCAACTAAACACAAAATGCAGTTTTTAAATGAAACTTTTTATTATTAAGGGAGAAAAAAAACCTAACCTAACCTAAATGGACCTATGTAATTTTGATCCATCACTCTGGAAATGGTGAGAAAGCCATTATCGACAAATGGGGAAAACATGCAATTTACCAATAGTAAAATATGGTGGTGGCAGTGTGATGGTCTGGGGCTGTTTTGCTGGAAGACTTGCTGTGATAAAAGGGAACCATGAATTCTGCTGTCTAACAAAAAATCCTGAAGGAGAATGTCCAAAAGTCCTCCACAGCGCTGTAAAAGACTCACTGCAGGTTATCACAAACGCTTGATTGCAGTTGTTGCTGCTCAAGGTGGCCCAGCGAGTTATTAGGTTTCTTGTCTCCCGTAATAATAAAAAGTTTCTTTTAAAAACTGCATTTTGTGTTCAGTTATGTTGTCATTGAGTAATATTTGTTTGATAATCTGAAACATTTAAGTGTGACAAACATGCAAAAAAAAAAAAAAAAGACAAATCAGGAAGGGGGCACACACTTTCACACCACTGTATCCATGTATATACAGTCATCCCTCGCTACATCACGGTTATTTATGTGGAAGTGGTATGTTTTTGGTTTCTTACTTTGTCCTTCCCTACTCAGTTTGAAACCCTTTGTTAAGTTTAGAATAAATAAATTGGAGGCCAACTAGTTAGCATGCTACGTTTAAAGCCATAGCAGGCTCTTGTGTCCCTGCAGTGATCCTGTAGCCTGTGCATTAGCAATGTGGTGTAAACTAAGAATAATAAGAGTGTAAAGGTGACTATAGGGGTGTTATTTTATGTCTACAGGTCTCCAACGATGGTAAAAACATATTTACAAAGTCATAATCAGGTTTTCTATGCTGTAACTATGAAAATATTCCATTTATTAACATTGAATCCTACACTTACCGCGGTCGGGTCTGGAACCAATTAATCGTGATAAACCAGGGACGACTGTATATATTTCCATTTGTTTTTTGAGAAAGTAAGTAATTAGCAACTATAACTAATTACTTTTACATTTTACTAATTACAAATTATATTTGTCCCATATTGACTATAAGTGATTTACGATCTTGTTTGCAAACAAGTTTGTCAGAATAACTAACAATAATAAACAATTTAATCTTATCATCACAAAGTGTGTATAAGAGACTTTTTTGTTGGTGGTGAAATGACATTATTGTCATTACAGAGCAAGTTTCAATCAGACTAGGTGAAAACAGTAGACATGCAACCATTCATTACAGGAAACATGTTATTTCAAAAATCTACATTGCAGCTGTGTGTAACAAATGCATTCTGTTTTTAAATTGACATTTGTTAAATTTGAAATAAGTTGCATTGCCACCTGTTGAACAGGAATGAAATGATATCCCCAAGTCACAGTATGTTTGACAACTGCATTGTAGATTTTAGGAGTCACACTGAAGCATAACATAAAAGGCATGAAGAATAGAAAGGCCGAAAGTGTGCAAGTGCATGTTCATGTTGAGATTCTAACTTTTAAATAGGATTAGCCTGTTATCAAACTGTATCACAGGTTCAGCCCAGCTAGTCCTAATATCCCACTCTTGGAGATTGCCATGGTCATAGCAGCACAGGATGTGTTTGTGAGTGATGCAAAATAAAGACAAAGACGATTACTGTGTTGCTGTTGTCCCCGTCACTGACCAAGTGACCCAAAAAGGAGCATTGCAGGGTGCACTTGTCAGTCCAGATAAAAGTCACATGACTTTAAATACACATGCTCTCTGCGCCCTCCAGCCATTCATTTGTTTTTAAGCCAATCACTCCCAGTCAGTCACACCCAGCAAAACAACCAAGCCAGCACAAACATTTTAAATGAAATAAAAGTTAGGGTTACCACAAAATCAAACAGAAAAACATCCATGTGAACGCAGATGTTTTCCAATGTCTTCTGCAAACACTGAAGCATGCAAAAGCACATCATGACAACTAAATCTACAAGTGTATGATTGCAGCACACAAGAACCAAAACAGTTGAGACACACAAAGCCCGGCATGCAACACTCAATCCAGGTAGCCCTGGCAATACACACCCACCCGACAGCCCCGCATGACAATGACCCAACACCCATCAACCATCCCAAGGAGGAGGCAATCAAAGTTTTGGTTGCTGTTTGTTTTTTTTGTTTTTTTGGTTGGTTACCAAGAGGACTCTCTAACCTGCGGACCGCATGTTCGGAGACACTGATGCTGCGGGATCGGAAAGCGTCCATGGCTGACAGGTCCCTCAGCTCTTTTACTGGAGAGCTGCTGCTATTGGCTACCACCGCTGCCGCCTTCGCCATTTTTGCTGCCCGAAGACTGGGCGGTGAGGGGTACCACGGCGAAGGGTCGAGGGCAACGAGAGGGGGTTACAGTGGCGGTGGGTAGTAAGGGGGTGAGCCATCATCAAGGTGGTGGTTTATGGGGTAATGGGAGTAGGAGTGTCGGTGGTTGTTTATCAGGAGGCAGCAGGAATTGTACCCCCCCCATCACCATAGCAACATGAGCAGGTGACCCAGCAGCACACAGGGAGGGATTGACAGAGGGTGGGGGGGCACAGAACATCAATGGGCAAAGGTCACAGGAGAGGGGCAGGACCAAGGGATATGTGGAAGGCATCCAGGATGACACGACCACCCCCCCAAAACCACAACCGCAACACAGCACCCAATCGCAGGAGGCAGGGGAGGTGCCAAATGAAAAAAAATGAAAGAAAAAACAAAAGAGGGTGAAAATTAACAGCAGTTGAACATCATGACTCAGATAACTGGACAGTGAAGAAGAACTCAATTGGTAAAGATCAACTCAAAGGAAAACAAACTACAGCAGAGGGTAAAACTGTGTAGACAAAGCTATTTCCAAATTAAAATAGACACAACTGAAATAATCCAGGAGAGCAACAAAAACATTTTACACAGCAGGTACACAGCGAAGCCGAAGATTAAGAAAGGCGTAACGAGTAGAGGCAGACAAAGAGGAAGCGTCAACTGCATACTGAATAACAAAAACGGATGGAGCAACTGAATATTTTCACTACCTACAGTGGAACCTCTAAAGTCAAACACCTCTACTATTGTGTAATTTCCAGCTGAGAGGTAGGACTTTCCAATATCAGTGCAAACCTGCCAACATGTATGAATTTGTCATACTCAGCATGCAATTTCACACATGATTATGCTTGTATGCTTCACTGCTCTCCATTTTGTTTCACTTTCGACTTCAGTCTGTACACTACATATAAATAAATAGATATTATAGTTGAGATTCTACAACGAGGAACTTTCCCAATGCTGACATGTTTGTTATTATCTGTCTACTATTAGGTAAGACAAGTGTGAAGGTGATTATAGGGGTGTTATTTCATGTCTCCTGGGCTCTAATAATGGTAAAAAAATATATTGAAAAGGTCATAAACAAGTTTCCTATGCTTTAACTATGAAAACATGCCATTTATAGTAAAGGTATCCTACTTTGCAGAAATTCACGGTCGGGTCTGGAACCAATTAACTGCGATAAACGAGGGACGACTGTATTTATGACTATGTCATAATACAATTAAAATGTACAACATAGACATACCACTGTTAGAAGGACACTATTTTTACATGTTGATGTCTTTATGCTTAACTGACAAGGTTTTTTCATCGAGATTTCGCACTTTGTTCAGCGGCCCTTGAATGCACCATCGTTGTTTGCTAAGACGCAAAAGTTTGTTGGCTATGAAAGCACTAGCTTCAAAAGTCAATCCGCCCTCAAAACTTGCAGCGAGGTGAACACAAGTTCATATATGATCATAAGTCATCAGAATTAAAACAGGTAAGCAGTGTGGATCGTCAATCATTCATACATTTTTTTTTAACTTTAAACGTGTTTAATAAGTGTGTAATGCATATTTAGCGCTTAAACGTGGATTGTGTCGCAAGTGAACAATGGCAAATGAAGACAGAAGACGAGGGTTCTGGACCTGGATCTAATCTATTAATTACCACAGTCACTTTTACTGCAAATGTTGATCAGTTGATCCAAAAACAGGGATCTACTGTATACAACAAAAGTCATGTGAAGTAAGTAGGCCCACAGTTGAAAGACTCCAGCATCACCATACGCTTTGTCACTTGTAACCAAAGTTTGACTTTAGTGTTTTATTTATGTATTTATTTATTTTTTACATATCATTGCAATGTATTTTTACGTGTGTGATTAACAATTAAAAGGAGAGATGTTGTCGCTTATCATTCAAGTTAAGACTAAGTGTTTTAATCTTTTTAAATTTTTAGATTAACTTATTAACTTTCACAATGGAACAGATTATTTCTATTTCCAATGTTTCCAAATGGTTTCGAAAATCGGAGTTTGACAAGCATACAGGAACAGATTCTGTTCAACCTTAGAGGTTCCACTGCATTCCTTTCCAGGTAGCTACACGTATTTGATTTTGTTGATTGCACTCAAATCCAAAATTAAATATTTTGCACCAAGAGCTACAGACCTCACATACCACAGTAAGCAATGAATGGACATAGAGATCGATGCCAACTATAGTTGATTTCTGGGCATGAGTACTGTATGGATTTTTAAAAATGTACTGTATTGGAATAGTGAAGAACCTAGCAGTTCAAATATCTCTATTCTTCAGTTTATTATTGTGGTTGTCATCTATATTAGTGGAAAAACTGCATTGCATAATATTGAGAAGTGTTTCTAACATTTTGCCACACTCGTGTAACTAAATAATATCATCAAAACATTAATAATGTCAAATGAATGCCTCGCTGACAGTGTGTTACTGTCTGGGTAATTGCAGAATATATGATACAGGTTTTGAATCAGCTCTGATTTGCATGTGCAGTCGTACCTTTGTGGGTATGCCAAGCCAGATGATATGATGTGAAACCCTTATAACATAAAGTATGTACTCTTAGAAAATACAGGCGATGGACAAGGCAACAAAAACACCAGGCAATTAATGTACTAATATGCTATAACACAATTCTATGCTACAGGTCTTCACCTCATAAAATTGTTGTGTCGTGTCAGTTTTTCCACATTATATGCGTATTACTGTTATCCTGTCCACCATTAAACTGAGGGTAAGTTGTTCAGTTATAACATTTTAAAAAACGTGAATGAGTTGACCAATTTTAGAATGGAAAAAAATATTTTAAATGGACTAATGATCACCATGGCAACCTGAGAGTACTCATTGCAAACATTACCCGTTGTGCTGAGACCTCTGTTACCTTGGGAACCCCAACAACGCATGGTGTGGCCTGCTGACTTACATCCCCTTAGCAAATGTTTGCGTATGTATGCTTTACCTCTTGGGTCGTTCGTTGAGGCTGGTGCTTCGGGCACGAAATGAACTCTGCTCGTGGCCATCATCAAAAGGCAGCAGGGCATTGGAACGCAAACCCTGAAGAAAAAGAAACAACAACTCAAATCTGGTGCAGTATTATAATACTACATTGAATTCAATTGCCCTTTTCAATCTCAAGTACAGTTATGGTTGAAGCTATGATTGCAAAAGCTATCTTGGCTAAATAGGAGACTGTAACAAGGGAGGGACCTAATAAATATAATAGATACAATTTATAATATTAACTAATGATTATTGATCAATCATAATTTCTAATTGGATTTCCGTGGGCAAGAAATAGTATACATGAGCCTGTTTTTCCACAATTCTTTTCATAATTTAACATTAAGTAATTTTTTTTAAACCAGAAAAAAACATTTTAAGATAAGCCAAGTCATGGTGGGTAAGTCAAGGTAAGCTAAACTAAAGCTAAAACTAAACTACATTTCAATGCAAATCCAAATCCAATACAATAATGCTTTTTGTTGAGAGCACCAAACTAAATCAACATAAGTTCATATACACAAGCTACAACAGTTCAATTCAATTATAATTTTCTGATTAGCTACTTCAGTAATTCTAATTATTTAATCATACGTAATGAAACTGTGTTGCAACTGGCTCAGATTAAAAAAAATATTCAATCAAAAAATATAAGAACACCACCACCATCTAGGATATGTTACAGTAGTAGTTTACAAATTAAACTTCATAAAAATTGGCAAAAATTGTTGTTCAGCCCAACTAAAATTGTTCACTCATAGCTGTGGTATTCACAGAGATTTCCGTAGCGTGTCCACTCACACAAAAGCAGTCTCAGAGAAGTGATCCACAATTTGCAGTCATGTTGTTTCACGATAGCCATCATTGAATGTATAGCCTAACGTGAATAACTAGTGTGTGTGCAGGTGTTACAACGGGCGTGCTTTACATACTCAAAGCAGGAAGAGGAGGGGATATTACTCAGGCAGTAAGCTTAAATGTTCCCTGTAGGCAGTAAGGAGACAACCAAGCCCGCACCTTTGTGATGTACTGAACAAAGTCTTTACGGAAGGGTAATCTGCAGCGAATAAACCACATGGCAATCACATGATGAGCCAAGGATACAATGTACTGATTGTACCTAATGAAAATGGACAAAAAGCAGCATATCAGAGTATGTCTTCACTTTTGAGAATGTGTTTGTATTTGTGTGAGCACTTACTTGGACGGGTTAGTGTATGGTAGCGAGATAGCAAACACGCTAACATACTGCTCAGCAACAAAGTTGGCATAAAGGTGGGGTAGGCGCACCAGAGCTATGGAGCAAAAAAAGGACATCAACAAACATCATTCAATCCTTATCTTGGAACCATTTTCTACCTTGGCTGAAACAATAAAACACTCTTTAAACATTCTTAGCTTGATGATGTATCCTCATTTGAACTTCAGAAGGGTGACTTATGTCTAAATGACCTTGAGCATTTAACCTTGAGACAGAGGTGTTACTGGTACTCACTTGAGAGAAATTCAAGCATTGAAGATGCCATGGCAACAGTTGCAGAGATGTGGGTGAGCTTGACGATGAGAGCAGGAAGCAGCTTGATCATGATGTCAGGCATCTCCACCGTACACATTGTAAGAGCCACCACACACTGCTTGGCACAGCGGTAAATGAGGCCTGTCTCCAGGCACTGGACAAGCTCTCGCTGTGAGAGGAGAAAGGACATAAAATGAAGTCGATAATGCATTTACAGTATATGATACATAACTTTATACATTTGAGAGCCCGTAAATGTATACAGTTGCCAGCATTCACACAATAAAAAAAAAAAAAAAACGGCGAGAGAATTTTATAACACGGTTAGCATTGGGAAAGTTCTTTGTTGTCGATCTCACGGCATTACATTTTTTATTTTTTTAAATCATCCATCCTCACTATGACGTTTGTCACTTGATTGATATACAGAACACCTAGGCTAACATTATTCTGCCATACAAAGACGTACACGCCGACAGTACTGTTGCGGACTATTGTTCTTTGAGTAATAACACTTGATCAAGCCTTTTCTAACAGTCACACTACAAAATAAGCAATAAAAGTATGCATGGTTTATGCTTTTCCAACATTCCACACTATATAATAAATAATAAAAGTATGTACAATTCAATATGACTCAATATCGGTATCATCCAATATTCAGGGCTGCAATATCGGTATCATATCGGAAGTGAAAAGTTGCATCGGGACACCCCTACATAAAACTTAAAAAGTTAAAAACTATTTAACTTTGCACAACTATTAGTAGTCGTATAGCAGTGATGTACAGACAGGGGTGGCAGGGGAGGCAAATCTCAAATACAGTATGAATATTTGTCCACTCATCTGTTATAAATGTATTTTCTGCATGACAGCAATCATTTTTCAACTTGTTCTTATGTAAAAATTGCTTAATTTTCAATCAAAAACATGGCACACTTTGGAGTGGCCTTTTATTGTGGCCAACCTAAGGCACACCTATGCAATAATCATGCTGTCTTATCAGCATCTTGATATGCCACACCTGCGAGGTGGATAGATTATGAATCATGAATGATGAATAATAATGAATGCTTACACAGACTTAGACATGTTTGTTGTGAACAATATCTGAGAGAGATAGGCCTTTTGTGTATCAAGAAGTCTTAGATCTTTGACTTTATCTTCTGAATAATTGGCATTTACATTTTTGTTGAGTGTAGTATTAGTACTAGGCCAATTTACAGGTATTTGTGCAGAAGTCGTGAAAGTCTACAGTGCTCAGCATCCAAAAAAGTACAGTATAGCATAACCTCTGCTTAGTTGTAATGGACTGTTTTTTGTACTTGTCTTGATTGTTCCAGATAGTTGTGGTAGGAGGTGATTGCTGTGAGGACAGGAACCACTGCCAGCTGAACATCAGTTCGTGAAAATCCCTCTGGTGTCTTCTTCAGACGCTCTGAAATCAGTCTGTCCGTCACCTACATGCAAAAGACACAGCACTGAGTTGTGTCACAGAGAAGTCACTGTACCGCATCTGTTTGTGTGACAATGCAGTACCATGAAGCAGAGAGTAGAACAAAGCTGGTCCAAGCTGCAAGGTGAAGTGAGCAGCATGACTTTGTACTGTAGTGTCCATGGTAACTTCTCAAGGATCAGTTTCAGCACCTTCCAATCAGTCTCCTGCACAAATACAGCAATCATATATCAACAAGGACTGATAGGGGGAATTCTTGAGGGACTCATTGTTATTGGTTTGTTTAAAGTTGTTGTACAAGGACAGTATGCATTGATGTAAACATTAGATATTCAATTTTCACATAGCTTGACATATTTATTCCATGCACATTGGTACTGCGCAATGAATGTGTTGTAGGAGCTAAATATAATCATCATGTGTACCATCTTGAGGCACTGCAGAAGAACACTGAAAGCAGGTGAGTAGGGCAAGTAGGCGGAGCGTATCGTTGAGGTGGCAGCTGTTGGAGGGGGAGTTGGGGGAGGGCCACTAGCAGGAGGAGACGTTGAACCTGTTGGCTTTTTCTCGCTGGCTCTTTTTTCTGGGTCCCTGAATTATTGACAGACAATAATGCTAATATAATGGTCACAAATTAGGGATTGATTGTGTGTGTGTGTGTGTGTGTGTGTGTGTAAATGTGCATCACGGACCCTGTGTCACAGTAGCAATACGGGCTGAACCTCATGGCACCATCTTTATTAGGGACACCAACACGATGAAGAGAGTCTGCTCGCATCATCAGAAAGAAGTCAAACACCTAAAGGTGAAAGGTGTGTTGTGTGTTAAAAAGAGAGAGAACTTCTGAGAAATTAATCTTATAAACCAAGTTACTTGTGCACTTACCTGTAGTCTGATACTAGAAGCAACAGCAGAGCAATACTTGTTCTTGTAGTGGAGCTGCAGATGGCTGATAAGCAACTCGTATACACGAGTTGCCTGGGCTGGCAGAGTCACAGGGCTGTAAAGTTTACTCTGGTGAGGAAAGACAATTTTAATGCACTTATCTTCCACAATTTACACCAATTGCTTCTTTGCACAGACTTTATATTATTATGGATTATTATTACAGATTTTAGTACTTATTTTATAAATAGGTGGTTCATATACTGTATATTTGTTTATATCAAATAAACAATACAATTTCACTTTAAACAGGCTCTTTACACAGTCTTCATTCAGTGTTAAATTGTGTGAAGCTACCTGAAGAATCTCAAGTAGTCCCAGTATAGCAGTCCTGACATCCTCCATGGGAGACTCTGCTGTGGGCTCCCTCTCTGAAACCTCCATAGGTCCTGAACACACCAGAGAACGGCTGGCCACCTTCCGTAGGAGGCAGCACAAATATACTAGTTATCGGTCAGAACTCACAAGATATGGGCCATGAGCCAAGCAATGTTGCTTAGTGTGCTCTTACCCGCTCAATAATGTCTAGCAGGCTAGTGAAGTGGTGGGTGTTACAGCCCTCAGCCAGGTCCACCAGCAACTGGGTAGCCTGTTTTCTTACAGCAAGGTCTCGGTCTTCAGCTATCCCACTGAGCTGGGGGATGACTACCATTTCTATCAACTCATCCTGAAAGAAGAAAAAACAATAACGACATTATATCAAAATAAAACATGTTGAGCCAAGATAAGACATACACATACACATACCTCATACAGCTGACGGTTGGTACTCAAAACAAATGAAAGAATGTGAAGCACTTTGATCCTGATCACGCTACGACTCTCATTCCTATAATGGAGATGGTGAACCAGATCCATTATGACAAAGCATACTCACATTGTGCGTGGTGAATGAAGGGCAACTCAAAGAAAATGGGCTCATCCCACCTGAAAAATTTCTCCATGAGGCGGTGAAGGCTCTGAATCCAGCCGTCCTTGGCAGGCTGGATGGACTGAGCCCTATATGAGATGAGTGTCAGCACCGATGCATCCTTTCACACATACAAAGGAGCAGGATGAGTAATATAGAAAAACACTGCTGGCATTAGAATGAGGGAACATGCAACACTAACAGGTCTTTTGTCAGCACACTTCTCCACCAGACTGAAGAACTTCTCTGTGGAACCATGGTAGCCATTCTGCTCATACAGCTCTTCTACTGTTGTCAACAGCTCATAGACTATGGTTTTCAACTCTGCGCTGCCTATTGCCTATGAGGAGAAAATGACAAACAGGGTCAAGTTAAACTGATATTTTGATTTTGGGATGTCTTGGCGTGAGTACGCACCTGGATCTGCTGCAGCAGCCGCTCTATGATGCCCAGCAGGATGTCCCAAGTAACAACCTGAAGCTCCTTGCCATACTTCTTGATCAGTCGGGTGATGGAGAGGACAATTTCATAGGACACCACCTCATTGGCACATGACATGGCCTGAATGGTAGACAGAAAATGGTAACAGTAATCCTAGCTATACTGTATTTGTAGTATGCAGGATTGACCACCGCCACCATTAACACCCACTGCATTATACTGAAATGGTTCTATGTTGCCCTTCTCAGGTAGGAACAAATTATTCCAAACATTCAGTATAAGGTACTGTTCTACACCACTACAAACTACAACCTCAATAATAAACATATTGCTGTCCCATCATTAAGGGAAAGCGCTCACCTATTTAAGTGTACAGTAAAGTAGAGAATTAAGGACAGTGCACTTTATTAGAGTTTGGTATCGTTTACATATTGTCCAATACAAATTGGTACTTTCGAAACGGTGCCGGTGCTTCAATGGTGCCCAAACCGAGACTTAAAAAATTAAAAACTTAAACTAAAAAAACCAATGCATTTTTATTTTTATGGTATTTTGTGACATGCAAATTGAACATAAATGTAATTTACATACTTCAATAATACTAATAATTTCATGGATATGAAATCAAATTCAAAAGGAAATTGTCATAATTATCATAGCAAAAACAGCACCAATGCAGACCACAGGGAATGTGCATACAACTATGCAAGATTTTACAGTACTTTAAGTGCATACAGTACATTCCACACAATTTGAGCAGAAAATTAGCAACTGATACACTATTCTTGCGACCTGCCTGTGTTGTAGTGTTGCTGTTCAGAATTGCGGTGTTCGTAAATGCACCTTGCTCGCTGTGAAGAAGTGTTGTGTTGTGTGTTGTGTGGAAAGCGGCGGCGAAACGTGTGTGACTTTACAGTGTTGGAATTGAGCACTACTGTTGCCGTGTCAAGATTGGCAATAAAGTTTAAAAAGAGCATCACACTTTCTTCTGTCGGGATGTTGCATTACTTACTTGTATTAAGACATTACCTGCACAATATCACCTTCAAACACTTGTTGCAGGTTGACATGAATTTAGAAGCCAAATGAGGCACCGATAGCTACTTAGTTTTTTTGGTGTGGTTACGATACAATACTGAGTTTCGGCATGCATCCCTATAGTTTATTGACGTGTAGAACCAGGAGTAGATGCCGAGATCAGATTGCAATTATGACTAAAGACAAGCAGCTACAGATGCATAAGGTTTACCTTGTAAAAGGATGGCAAAACAAGTGTTGGGGTGTTTTTGAGTGCAGGGAGCCTGTGTGCTCCCCACAGTGCCATTCCAACAAAGAACACAGCTCCTCTCAACAACGGTGCATCTTCCATGTACACCCTGATAGACATAGTAGTAAGTTAGGGGGCACAAACAAATAGAACTAGACAAATCTACAATATATTATTAGTACTAATATACCAATGGGACAGAACAGACCTCTCCTCCATTATGCGGCACATAGTGTAAATAGCACTGTGGCCAAGATGAGTTCCGAGCACTTTCCTCATCAACTGGAGCAGCAGAAGCAGCATTGAAAATGAAAAGCATCAGAGGAGAAACAGATTAGCGGACAGGTTCGGGTATTGAGTTCTTTCAAATTAAGAACCCTCTGTGTACCTTCCAGCAGGATTCACAAAACTCTTTGACATTGACCGTGCGACACAGTGTGATGATGAAGACAGTGAGAGAGTCTGAGGGTAGACAGTTGTAACACACCACCGCATCAAGGACTTGAAGAGCCACCTGGAACATACAAACACATATTGTACACATACACATACATACAAGCGTTGCATTTTGTCAGGTGGTCATTCATGTAGACGTTGGTAGGTCTTAATGAATCATTTATTTCAATGGCTTTATTATTTTACTTATTTTCTCTTTTTATTGTTTAAAATACCATTTTCACACATTTTATATGAACTTGTCGAAAATATCTCTGATGCATAAATATTAAATCAAATACAGTAATCCCTCGTTTATTGCTGTTGGTTGGTTCCAGACCCGACCATCATAGGTGAATTTCTGCAAAGTAGGATTTCTTATAAATCTTTTTTCATAGTTGGAGCTTACAAAACCTGTTTACAGCCTTCTTAATACGTTTTTTTTTAACATTAGAGCTTTCTAGACATGAAGTAACACCCCTATAGTCACCTTTACAGTTAAATTGTCCAATATAGTAGACATAATAACAGAAAATAGGCCGCGAAGACATAAATCAGACTTAATGTGTTCCAGTGGCGCGGACAGAAGGACATGATGTTCAGAGAAGAATTTCCACTGGTGTGGGTTAAAGCCGCAACATAGATTGTGTTATTTTTCGTGCCCTTTTGTGTGACTGCACCTGTTGTGAGATAATTCAAATCTGCAATAAAAGCCTGTTGTTCCACCTATCAAGTCTGGTGCTTGTGTGTCTCACCCAACTTTACAGTAACATTAGTGATCAGTGTAGAATACCACAAATCATCCCAGCATCTTTGAATGTGCCTTCTGAATGCCTTATATTTTCAGAACATTTGTTTAAATATCCATATTTGTTGACTACTAATAGGCCGTATTAAACCACGTAAAGTGAAGCCACAAAATTTGAAGGGCAAAGTGGCGAAGAACAACTGTACTTTCGAATGTATAACATATCAATCAATCAGGATCAGTCTTACTACAAGTACAGAAATCTGACAAGGCTTTCAAAAATGTATTACTGATACAAGAATCTAAATATGCCCTACTAATATTTCCAAAATACAACTTTCAAGTTTCAAATGACTTCATTAAATGTTGAAAATATTTTAGAATAGCATGAATTCTTACGTCCGTGTGTAGTCTAAACAGACCTACACACCTCCAAAGTAACTCACCTCTATATCTGTTGAAGAGGTTGTTCTGTTGCACAAAAGACAGATTTTCCTGCAGAAAGACAAAAATCTAAATGTTAGAAAACGACAGACTCACACAGCTTGGTATCATTCGCTTTGCGACTTACTGGACCATGATGGAAACATTTTGGTCCAAGTAGCAGCTGTTGAATTTCACCAGATTGACTAGAACGTGAAGAAAGTCAGACGTGAGCCCAATGTCCATCCACAACAGGACAAAGCGAGCTGAAGAAGAAGAGAAAAGAGAAGATAAGACAATGTCTACATGGCAGATGCAATGAAAAATTTAACATTGTAGGACCACAAAAAAGAACATCACATTACAACATTACATGTTGACTGAGCTGAAGCATCAGATTCCACCTAAACTTTTTTTCTTTAAAAAGATTCACCTATATCCTCCTCAAGGTATGTGATGTCCTTCCCATTCTCAGTTAAAGCCTTGAAGACTTCCAGTCTATCAGAAAGGTCTTCATTGCAGGGTTGATAGTCTCTGATCACCCTGAAAAAGTACGCTCTCAGGGGCCCGAGTCGCTCACCCTTCCAGAGAAAATTAATACATTTTTAAAACATGTCTAAAATGTTGAATATATCTGTCTATTTTGTATGGCCTTACCTGTCCCTGTATAATGGCCCTAAGCAGCTGCAGTACAGCATGTCTGGCCTCTGGTGGCTGTTCCTGTGATAACATGTCTTCCACAGCTTTCCACACTGCTTCTACTGCATGCTAGGAAACAAACATACAAACATTTGCATACATATGTGTATCAAGCGTCACGCAGATTATGAACACACTCACCTCCTCAAATCTTTTGGTTTTGGCAAGATCACAAACATGATTCATTGTGCGAATACGGTTATTTATGCCACACTCAGGGTGGAGCTCCTGAGAAACAGAGAAGGGCAGAGGGAAGTCATGACACGGCTGAAGGCATGGTGACTTTTGACATACACAGCACATGCTCAGGTGGTTCTACAATCTTACTAATAAACGAAATGCTAAAAGCATACCTTGATGATATCAGCTGTGATGATAAACTCAGATGGCTTGTGGTCACTCTGTTTGCTAGGAGGACGTGGGGGTCCCAGTCCAAAGATCCCCTTCACCTTGTCCTTCAGACTCTCCTTGCTTGGTTGTTTATTCATGGCCTAGCCTTTGGCAGCAGAGTGTATAGGCGAGAATGGAAGGCTGTGAAAAGACAAAGTAAAGACCTGTTAAGCCTTTGGAGTGCAATGACATTGTTATGTTTAGCATCCTCTGTCCTGCACACGTCACATCGGGGTCATTGAATTTTCATCGGAGGACTACTTAAAGTCATTACCACAAACGATCAAACTTATCCTTGAAACAGCATTAATCATTGAAGTCTGACTTGAAAAACAACAGTGTTTCCAATACATTCACTTATTTGTGGCGGCCGACCCCGAACAAATAGATTTGCCACTATCTGTCCGCCTTCGCTCATAAGCACATTGTAATAGGACTGTCTGTGAATGTAGCTTGTCTTTTCAAATTGATACAGTAAATGACATCATAAGTCTGCTTCTTAACACACCTCAAGCACACTTGGTCTGCCAGAGAATAAGATGAGGCGGCATAAAAGCACATACTGTACAGTTTTTCTCAATCAACAGTCAGTGTTTTTGCAAGCCCACCGCCCCCATCTAAAAACAGTCAAGCAGTCTTCCTTGTGACATAAGAAAATACACAAAAACAAGCAACTGAAGAAAGCTTGTATTTCTACACATATCCGTTTTGCTTTTCATGTTTATGCTCAATTTTTGTCTCACACAGCATCCATAAAAATGACATGCACATGCATCATAGCCAATTATGAAAATTATCACTACCCACGCCAGAAATAGATCACAGCCCTGTGGGAAACACTCTACAATGATGAATGCTACAAATTGAGAGAAATGTTCTATACTGATTGTAGTGAGGGTCGCGGGTATGCTGTAGCCTATCCCAGGTGTCTTCGAACGGAAGGAGGATACACTCTGGACAAGTCAGACTATGACCAACTGAAACTACACAAATCACACAAAAATCAAGTAGCAGTGTCGTGTTTGATGGCAAAAGAAAATTGAAACTTTCTGTCATATAAATCGTAACAGAGAGAGGATCAGAACAGGGGGAGCTGACACCAACTTCTCTGCTTACGTTTTACGAACGCATCATATTGCAAGCTAGTCTCTGACCTGAAAACATGTCCATTATGAGGACTAAACATTACAAAAAAGGCTGAAATAGGAGAAATTCATAATGGCGCTGCTGACCCGTTAGCTTTAACACTGCTGCAGGAGGCTAGCATTCTTTGACTGGTCAACACCAGCCCTACTTCACCACCACTTATCTCACCTTGTTAGAGTTGAGTCCTTGTAGGTTTTATTCGGTGGCAACTGTGAGTGCTACCCACGTCTGTGCACTGCCATATGCCTAAATACACGTAGCAGGAGGTTTATTGTGCTGCAAGCACAGACCTCCACTCCCCGACCGGATGACACTCTAACAGTCTGACAGGGCGACTTCCGGCAAAAACATGTTGTCAAGCATACTTATGGGAAATGTAGTTAAACGCAAGCTAAATACGCATTTCAGTTTATTTTTTGCTGACCAAACTACCAACAAAATATATCTATATATAGTTGTGCCTTCAATGTGGTTTATTCTAAGAAATTTATTCATGTAATTATTTATGGAAACCTGGTGTTTCTCATTTTTCCGTCCTCCTCCAAACACGAAAATGATTATGATTCCGCGTGGGCATGCTTTCTGTGATGTGTAATGCAGTGTTGCGTTTCGGGATGACCTCTCCTTATTTCCCACAAAACAGGACAGTTGTCACTCGAAAAGCTAAGCAGACAGACTCATCCACCGCTGCTGTCTCTCTCCTATCCGGACTAAAGAAGCGAAGAAACGTGGATGCTGTTTCCTCTGTGGCTGTGAAAGTAGAAGAGGAGGATTCGACAGTCTCCTTTTCAACATTAGGTATTGTTTTCATAAAAAATACTCACTACGGTACTCTGGTCATTTTTTAAACTAGTACACTTTACACTTACTGATATACGCTATTTTGGTTTCTAGATGGCGAGTGTATCGTGTGTACTGTCCCCATTCTCGCCATAGCTGTCAAAATTTGACACTTTGATAAACATTGTTGCTGTTTTATGTGACATGTTTGGGCTTGGAGGGTTCCCGTTGAAATTAACAGTTGAAAAAAACAGAATTTCCTTTATTTTCCAGGAATTTTCCCTTATTATCAAATGCAAATGTTGACATCTTTTGGTTAGAGTAATCTCCTACATAATTAATCCTAATTATTCAGTATAGCAAAATTGGGCAATTCAACGCTTCCAACTTTGTGAGAAGAACAGCTTGGGAAACTTACAGTATTGGCTCAAACATGATGCAACTTTGGATAAAGAAGTGGGAAAAAAAATGCATGGCATAGTAAAACATGCACAAAGGGTGGTGTATATGTTATTCAAACATAGTGAATCTCGACTATATTACAAATAAGTAAAATACTCATGTATTTGGGCTAAATAATGCATTACATATTGTACATGCATAAATACATCATTGCGATTCCTCGTTCTTGCTGTTCAGATGGAAGCCGGGATCTCTTCCAGCCTGCAACCATTCTGCCAAAACGAGAGGCAGACGATCCGCCATTATCTTCACATGGCCGCAGGCGAAGACAGGTAAAGGTGGAGTATGATGAAGGTGCACCACCAGTGAAGGCCGAACACTGGGAACCTCCTGATTGGAAGAAACAGTTGGGATTCATTCGTGAGATGAGAAGCAGCCACGATGCTCCAGTGGATCACATGGGAGCAGAGAAGTGTTACGACACAGAGGCTCCAGCTAATGTGGGTGTCAAACTATTCTTTATAAAGTTATTTGCGAACATTTTCTGAAAGTGTGTCCACTTTATGTGCTGCAGGTGAGACGTTTCCAGGTGTTGGTGTCGCTGATGCTGTCCAGTCAGACCAAAGATCAGGTGACAGCTGCTGCTATGCAGAGGCTCCGAGCACACGGCTGCACTGTGGAGAAGATTCTATCTACTGACGATAACACACTCGGAAAACTTATCTACCCAGTCGGCTTCTGGAGGGTAACAACTCAAAATACACTTCAAAACTTATTGTAATTTGTTTAGAAATCATATCGGCACCTACTTACACACTTTTGTCGCACCATCTCTTTGTAGAACAAAGTCAAGTTTCTGAAGCTGACAGCAGCCATGCTTGTAAAGGATTTTGGAGGGGACATCCCAGACAGCGTGGAGGGGCTTGTCCGTCTCCCAGGGGTTGGACCCAAGATGGCTCACCTGGCTATGGACATTGCCTGGGACCAGGTGTCTGGTATAGGTAGGAACACCATGTCATAGCATATGCAATCACATATAAAAAGCAACACCCTCAAAAAAAAGACACATACAGATAAAAAACTTGTTAGTCACCAACCACTACATGCCAGAAAAAATACACTGGAACCTTCAAAAGGCAAACAATTTGGAGTTCAACCAAAATTGTCAAGAAATACAGTGGTGTGAAAAAGTGTTTGCCCCTTCCTGATTTCTTCTTTTTTTGCAGGTTTGTCATACTTAAATGTTTCAGATCATCAAACAAAATTAAATATTAGTCAATGACAACACAACTGAACACAATATGCAGTTTTTAAACAAAACTTTTTATTATTAAGGGAGAAAAAAATCCAAACCTACATGGCCCTGTGTGAAGAAGTGATTGGCCCCTAAACCTAATAAGTGGTTGGGCCACCCTTAGCAGCAACAACTGCAATCAAGCGTTTGCCATAACTTGCAATGAGTTTCTTACGGCGCTCTGGAGGAATTTTGACCCACTCATCTTTGCGGAATTGGTGCAATTAAGCCACATTGGAGGGTTTTCCAGCATGAAGCGCCTTTTTAAGGTCATACCACAATCTCAATAGGATTCAGGTAAGGACTTTGTGGATTTGTTTGTGTGTTTTGGATCATTGTCCTGCTGCAGAACCCAAATTCATTTCAGCTTGAGGTCGCAAACAGATGGAAGGTTCACCACCGTTCCATGTTTTCGCCATTTGTGGATAATGGCTCTCACTGTGGTTCGCTGGAGTCCCAAAGCTTTAGAAATGGCTTTATAACCTTTTCCAGACTGATAGATCTCAATTAATCTAAGTTGAGTTATGTTTTAACAGGGTGGGGGACCTTTTTCACACAGGGCCATGTAGGGTTTTTTTTCCCTCCCTTAATAATAAAGACTTTCATTTAAAAACTGCATTTTGTGTTCAGTTGTGTTGTCATTGACTAATATTTAATTTTGTTTGATGATCTGAAACATTTAAGTGTGACAAACATGCAAAAAAATAAGAAATCAAGAAAGGAGCAAACACTTTTTTACACTACTGTATGTGAGTAAATGTTATATTTCTAATAGTTCAGTCATGTTTGTAGCATTCTTAACAGTCTTGTCGTCTCTCAGGTGTGGACACACATGTACATCGGATCTCAAACAGGCTGCGCTGGCTCAGGAAGCCCACCAAGAACCCAGAAGAGACACGCAAGGCCTTAGAAGAGTGGTTACCAAGGTAACAGCAGTGCAAATCTGGTGACCCATAGAATCAGTTCAGTGATGGTCACAGTCATGACCTTAGAATATGTAGATAAATTCATAGGAATCAACTCTTTCTAATCACCTTGTGCTGATGCTTCCAACTGTTGCAGGGATCTGTGGAGTGAGATTAACTGGTTGCTGGTCGGTTTTGGACAGCAGGTTTGCCTTCCAACCAACCCTCTGTGCTCCATGTGTCTGAACCAGCATAGCTGCCCGTCCGCTCATCAAAGCTCTCCTCTAAAGCAGCCGAAAGCTCAATCTCTGCCCTCTCCGGGTCCAGCCTCCTTGCTCAAAGCAAAGAAAGAAACTGTGGTTAAAGATGAAACGATAAGTGGGGAGCCAGATCATGTTAATCCCACCACCCAGAGGAGGGTGCTAAAAAGTAAGATGAAACGTTAACTATGTTTCATCAACAAAGCTCAATTTCTTTACACTAAAATATTTTGCAAATAAACCGGCCATTTCATGTTCATTCATTTTCTATGCCACTTGTCCTCACTGGGGTTGCGGGGGTGTAGTGGAGCCTATCCCAGCTGACTTTGAGCGAGAGGTGGAGTACACCCGCCAATCGCAGGGCACATATAGACAAACGACCATTCACACTCACATTCACACCTATGGACAATTTAGAGTCTCCAGTTAACCTAACATGCATGTTTTTGGAATGTGGGAGGAAGCCGGAGTACCCGGAGAAAACCCACACACGCACGCATGGGGAGAACATGCAAACTCCACACAGAGATGCCAAAACAGAGATACAAACTCAGATCTTCAAATCACCCAAAAAGATGTCTGTTTATAAGCTTATTGTCTTCTTTTTAGTAGTTGGATTTATGTTTTAGGTCATTATCTTGCTGCAGAATGAACCCCTGACCAACTGGGTGCATAGTAGAGGGTACTGCATGGTGCTACACAATTTTGTGGTTAACGGTGTTGTAAAACTTTCAGGAATGCATCTCGTCGTTTGTTTCCTAGCAAGATTACACAAATACCTCTTAATGTTGCTATTTTGGGAAAGCACTGCCTGAATTCATTTGATGCCTACATACAGTACAAGATCAGGAGTTTTTCTAGGTCACACATTAGGATAGCAGGCTGTGAAAGACAAAGAAGCATTTGATAAGCTTTTTATACCTTTTTACAACATTGATATAGCATACATACATAATACAACACTTGTTTTTGGTCCCATGAGCTGAACTCAAAGATCTAAAACTTTTCCTATGTTCACAAACGTCGTATCACTCTCAAATATTGTTCACAAATCTGTCTAAATCTGTATTGGTGAGCATTCATAAATTCTTATTACACATTACACAGATTTGTGGACCATATTTGAGATAAATAATGTAAAATAATAAATTCAAAATAATAATAATTTTGTATACATGGAAAAATGTTTACATCTTTTGAGTTCAGCAAAAATGGGAGCAAAAACAAAAGAGTTGAGTTTTTGTTGATTTAGTAACTTCCATTCAGTCACCTTCTCTACCACTTGTTCAGAGTCACGTCAGCTGTGTGAACCACTACACTACCAGTGGGCCCCAATTCATTAACCTGAATGGGCGAATATTATCCTTAACTGTACGATATTAAACATGTCCCAAATCAGTCGCCTCTGTCTGCCCTCAGATTGACGATGCAGTAGTGTGCCAGGGCAGCTCGGGTGCGCTGCGTCCTTGGGTGTGCATCAACTGAATGTGTTGTTGTTGACACCTCCTCCTCACACAGTAGGAAACACGCCTACATGACAAGGACAATTAAGTGAGGAGCAGCTTTCTAATCTCTGATCTCTTATAATACCCTCCCATAGACGGGGTTTAACCTCTGTTCCTGATTTATGGACTACTTTTTTTACGCATACCTTTGCGCACTCATGCATGCGCACATGGATTTAGTTTACACGGCGGATTAAACGTTCATTAGTTTTAGCCGGCTTTTTATCTAAATTTTGAATGATTGTGGATCACTAATCGTCCCGCATCATGCGTAATGATGATGATCTTTTGGGCACAGGAGCCCTCAGTCGTGTTGGATTAAGAGTCCGTGACCCCCCACTGCTGCAGGACCAAGCACCCGTTTATTCTTCCAAATCACTTGGCCCTGTGTGCTGCTTTTGACTTGCCGGAATGGAGAGCGAGCTGAGACCCAGGGTGTGCTACCTGATCAAAACAGAACGCGGTTATGGATTCCATCTTCACGGTGAGAAGAACAAAGGTGGGCAGTTTATCCGAAGAGTGGAGCCCGGGTCTTCGGCTGACCTGGCCGGGCTGAGACCCGGGGATCGAGTGGTGGAGGTGAACGGGGAGAATGTGGAGAAGGAAAGCCACCATCAGGTGAGTGCCTCGTGCGTGGTAGAGCGACATCACCTCTTAGAAGAGGAAACAATAAATACATACCTGTTGGACAACTTTTTCTTTGCCCCAGGAGGAGGAGGGGGCTACTTAAATGGGTTAATGTGCGCCTTGTGCAAAAGGGATCACGTGTACAGAACAGCAAACTGGAGGAGCCCCATTAATGTGGATGAATGAATGTGGTTCATCTCCAAAGTTTCTTTACTCGTATGTCTGGAATCTTTGTGCAGCTGCAACTGTTCATGTTCATGTCCACACAACTTTCTTTTGTTATAGTTTGGCCCAGGGAGAAGTATTTGGATAATTGCATATGTTTTTCTGATATCATTTTTATTCAACGCCAGTGCATGTGAAATAAAACAAGCCACACGTCATTGAAGTGAGTAGGCTTTCAACTTTTATTTGACAGGGTTAACAAAAACATGGCATTTCATATTTATGAATTACAGACATTTTCAGGGCCCCAAATGTATTTGGAGATTTGTCATAACAGTTATTCTTATATAATACCTTGTTGCAGCCAATGAGTGTGTGAAGCCAGAATTCTTGATGAATTTACATATAGACAAGGTGCAAAGTACTGGTGACATTTGAAAAGTCTGGCGTTCTACAATCACATTTTTAGGCTGCAAAACCAGCATCAACATGTATCAGAATGACAGGTAGGAAGGAAAGGAACAGCCCATGGGCCAAAGCCTACCACATCATATGTCAAGCATGGATGTAGTGTTACGTCATGGACATGTGTTACTGCTAATGCAACAGGTTCACATGTGTTTATTGATGAAATGATTGAGGAAAAGACGTCTTAACCGTCCCGTGTAGGCAGCTTAAGACCCTTTGAAGGCAAATGGCTAAATCAGTGGCCTGATCTCAAGCCAATAGAGGATACTTTTCATTAGGTGAAGAAAAAAGTGAAGGCTGTAAGACCACAAATGCACAAACAAGCAAAAAAAGACCCACACACAAGACTCAAGAGGAAACTCGGAATCTGATGATGTACATGGCATCCAGACTTTTACAACTGCATCAGTTGTAACGGCCCGCAAGACATCCGGTAATGTGTTTAAAACTTCACTTGTTTGGATGGACTTTTTAAAATATCAGAGTGGAAAAAATGTGTATTTTGAAATTATCGTGTCCTTTCGTTTATGCTTGTAATGTCTTCTGTCCGATCTCTGAGGCGATGAATTTGTCCTGACTACTGATTGGATGAGCCAGGAAAACGGAGGGGGAGAAGGCTGCGGATATGTTACTACGGTTGTTATAGCGTTCTATTCGTCATTCTGTCAACGTCCGGGTAAAAGCTACAGTATTTTATATCAACACAAAAACACTACAAACCCGTGAAATGTTTAAATCAGAAAAGTTTGCAGCTGTGGAATGGGCGGATTACGCGCTTCCCATGCGTTGTTGTAGTTACAATGATCATTTTTTAATGTCTTATGTCTCTCTAAGGTGCTATTTTGTACAGACAGTGTGTAATAGTTTTAAAGTGGTGTCTGTTCTGGTCGTGTACAGTTAAATTATTGGTATTTTGAGTCTGAATCTGACACCTTACGTAACAATAGTTGTGCAATTAGTGCTATTACTGTGGCAAAGGCAGTACACTAAGCTGTAGGGATAGTTGAAACTGAAAGTATGAAATTTTTTGTTGTTTGTTGAGGTCCGCGATGTGGCTGGATCCTTGCTATTTTCCAAACAGTCCCGTGGGCCAGATGAAATTGGAAATTGCACTGTGGGACAGTTGTGGCCCGCGGCCTGAGTTTGCCACATACTCTAAGAGTAACACATGTAACACATGCCTGCACTGTGTACAGGTGGTGGAGCGTATCCGAGAGGTACCTCACCGCACCAGACTGCTGGTAGTGGATCGAAATACGGATGACTACCTCCAGAGTTGTGGCCTGTCTTGCACAGAGGATTTAGCCATCGAGATGGGAACCCTCTCACCGCGTCCCTCACCTGGGCCCACACCATCGACCTCCCCTGTGCCCCGAGCACTTTCACCCAAGTCCCCCAAGTCTGACGACATTCTTCCTGCTGCAGAGTCACCCATTCCCGCCATCCTTCAAGGCAAAGTGAAGAGATCCTCGGTGACGTCGAGTACTGTGACAGATACAGAGGTAAGAATCTTCTCTGCGATGTCAGTAGCATTAGAACGCATTCAAAAGTGCATCGTAGTAGCTTTATGGGGAGGATACGCGTATGTTCGCACTAGTGAACGATTGTCTAACACTATTAGCACTTGTGGAGTTTTCTCCCTGTGCTCGCATCAGTGCTCTCCAGGTATTCTCCACTGTTTCCCATATATTAATTTATGTGGCGGTCTGCCACGAATAGATTTGCTGCTACCTGTTCGCCCTCACTCATAAACACATTATAACACCTGTTCTGCAGGAGAATAAGAAGATGAAGCAGGAGGGATCAGTGTTGCCAACTCAGTGACTTTGTCACTATATTTAGCGACTTATCAGACCCTTTTAGATACTCTTTTTCAACAGAGAAACTTACCCACAAATCTAGTGAATGGACTTTTGGAGACAGATAGCACAAATTGCGCTTTTCAACGAGCAACGAGTGCTTCTGTGGGCCCCTCCCTTTTAATGTTTTTTACTCACTTTTTGCAAATGCGTCACGGCCAATTATGCAAATTGAACAATTACATTGTTACGGCAACCCTCCCCCAAAACCAACCACGCCACAAATAGATTGCAGCCCTGTGGGAATCATCGCTCCCCCAGTCCAGTTGGAAGGGAGACATTTAAGAACAGAACAGCAATATTAATTACAGCTTTTTAACACCCTCTGTCCTCAAAAGATCTGACGTCACTGTCACGTGTATGTTTACAAGGCACTGTTCTCCAAGAGGTGTGGTAACTACAGTATAATATTGTATTGTTAAAGACGGCTGTTGCTCTGTGTGTGCTGACTGTTGACACCTTACACACACACACAACTTCTCCTCGACTGACTATTAAACTCACCTCATCCACGTTTCCTTCAAACTGAAACACTAAACTTAAACTATAAAGGGCATTTTGTATATCCATTTCCATTTTGTATGTATTCCTCTATTCCAGCGGTGTCCAAAGTGCAGCCCGGAGTCCATTTGCGGCTCGCGGCTGTGATTTTACTGGCCCACAGCACAGTCTAAAAATGTAATTTAACAAGAAAACTTAAAAACAACAACAACAACAGCAGCAAAATGTGAAAATCTATCAAAAGTCAAAATATTAAGAGAAGAGTTGTAATCGAGCAAGGTAAAAAAGCCATCATTTCACAAGAATAAAGGAATAGTATGAGGAAAAATGTCATTTCAGTAGCATGAAGTTGAAATATTAAAGAAAAAACTTGTATTTCTGTTTTTTAAAGTCTAACTTTTGGAAACTTAGGTTGGGGGAAAATCTATAACATTGGAATAAAGTCAAAATATCAGGAGAAGAGAGTTGAAATATTTGGAAAATTATACAAAAATAATCAACAGCAGAAATTTGGCCAGAGTTATGTCAAAACATGAAGAGAACAATTTTCTAATGAGAAAAAAATTGCAATTTTATGAGAATAAACTTTTAGTAACAATTTTGAAATAAAGAAAAAATACATTATCAGCTAATTATATATTATTAAGTTATAATTATGAGAAGAAAATTTACAATAGGAAAGCTGAGTTGGAAAATAAAAAAACAGCAGAAATGGAAAAAAACAGCTGTAATTTTCAAAATTTTCAAATTTTCAAAAAAGTCAAAATATTAAGAACAAAAGTCATAATCAAATGAACAACAAAAGTCACAATTTTACAAGAATAAACGTGTATTATTATGGAAGAAACGTCATTTTTAGTAGCAGATCACCTGTATTACAAGGGTGAAAGGTAGTTTTTTCTTGAGCTACATACACTGTAGCTTCTTAGCATATCTATATGTGTTGGTTTGCAAAATATGAAAGTGGCCCTTGCATCCTTTCATTTTTCAGTATGTGGCCCTCGCTGGAAAAAGTTTGGACACCCCTGCTCTATGCAGTCCAGTACAGACCAAAGATTAAGTCTGGAGGTCACAGTTTTAAGTTGGCACATGCACTGTAAAGACTGAAGTTTGATGTTGGACCTTAGGGAAGGGGTCTTGGGTCACAATCTCAGTTGCAATTCCTCCCACAAAGGTCGGCTCGAGGTCAAGATTAGCTTTCCAAGTTTATCCACACCAAACTCATCCAAGCATGCCTTAACGGATGTTGCTTTGTGCATTGGAGCACACGAGTTCAGATTGTATCACCTAAGTTGACAGTCTACTAATGTACATCAAGAAAATAGGCCAATAACTCAGCAATGTTTATTATCGTGGTTGTAGTTTGCGGTGTTGCCTAGTTAGAATCCACAGTACAGTTCTTGCATTTGAGCCATTTGATTGAGCAGATCAGGTGTGCCTGATGTTGTGGCTGCTCAGTGCATATATAGTATGTATGTAAAAGACATCCGAATGCATACCCACATCTTGTCTTCTTTTCTCATAGTTACTGATGCAGCAAGGCGTGTAAAGTTTCCACAGGCGGCAAGCACAGATCCTAATGACGTCCCGATGTTGCTGACAGCAGAACATTTTGTCAGAGCCGTGTTTGGCCTCCAAACAAAGTGGCGCTCGATCGTCAAGACCAGCGGCTCAAATCAGCCTGTCATGTGTTTAGCTGAAGGCAGGGTAAATAGTGGTTGCTCCTTGGCTGGCTGGTGCCATTCTATTTCCCATTCTTGAATAAAACGGCTGTGATTTAAAGATAAAATATGCAGTATAATAAGAACAATTCGGCTATTGCACAACCACCCAAATCTCATGCCTCTCCTGGCACATACTGTACACTGTAGCATTACCATATTATGAAAGTACTCTGCACTGTAGTGTATATGTATTATTGTGCACATGCCTACATTATGTTACGTTTTACAGTGCACATTCTTATTTTATTAGGAAGGAATATCTTCAACAGTTCATGCATGTGAATGTGTCTAAAATGTATGTACGTATGTATGAAAGAAACATTACAGCTTTTTCTCGTTACATTATGCTTTTTGCTCTATTTTTTCTATTTTTGCTGGGTTTTTTAAAATTGCATTTCCTTTTTATTTAAGTTTCTTCTACAACGTGCCACACGCCAGTAAAAAGCGAGCCACGGGCCGCAAATGGCATCGGAGGCTGCACTTTGGACACCCTTTGGACGCACTTTTACAGCTCTTCGTCAGGGTTGAGCGTGTGACGTGACGTCGACTCCAGAACGCTCATCAACTGTTTAGCTCGTTAGCTTCCTTTGTGGTGAGCAAATGATGGCGTGTGCCTGTGAATAGTCTCATTCGGGCAGAGGATATATACTTTGGATCTTGCACCAAATTGTCAGACTAGATCCTATCTAGTGAGACTAGTGTTTGTTCCACCTCGTCATTGAGCATGAACTGATGAAGCCTGTTTGGATGAGAGACGCAACATCTTCTAAGGCAACCTGGACAGTCCAGTTGCAATCGATTCAATGCCCTGAGAGAGAATGATGGTAATTAAAGAGACAAAAGGAGTGTTATTGCAGCTGGAACTAATCGATGCGTACAACAGTCTTTTTATTGCAAATGTTGATCCGAATTCAGGAGGAGACGTTCGTGGAGGTGGGCAGTACGCCCTCTGAATGAGTCGTATACACAATAACACATTTCTATGAGATAGAAAGAATTTTCTACAAGCCGACCAATCACAGCCTTTACTGTCCGCGAAGTTAGATTTTTTTTAGGTGCACGTAAGGTGGTTTACTGGGGTAGTGGTGTTGCGTACACTTGCGCCTCGACACAGGAGCATAAACGACGTTTCAAAGCGGGAACTCAAAATTGAAACCAGGGAATGTAACAAAATGCATACCAGCAGCAGAGCAGCGAACAAACGTATTCAAGGGTCAAGAGAAATGGTTGACATTTATGAAAAGTGTAAACACAGACAAGATTTCATTGTTGCGTGAGAGCAGCAGACACCCAGATAAAGCCTGCTTAGAGAGGTCAAGCACAGACATAAACATGAAATGCAGCACACTATGTACCGCAACTTTTGGTGTATAAGACACACCAGTGTAAATTTAGAGAGAAAAACAGATTTGTAGATTTATTTGACAGGAGCCAATCATGAGCTCTGAGAAAACTCACGAGCTTGTCAACCCATCGAAAATCGCAGGATGTCATTACTCAATATAACAGCCTGACTCACGGTGTCATTTTAGTTAGAAGGCTAAAATCATCACAATGCAGGTTAACACTCAAAAGGTATCTAAGAAATATACAAGACAAGGAGGTTGCAAAAGTTTGCAACCCAACCCCTGACCAGCGACAGTCCCAAGAAGGCAGAGTTTTGGAGACAATACTCCCTCGCCTGGCAACCACCTCGCCCTCCTGGCGAAACAAACCAAGGGTGTCCAACGTGTGGCACAGAGGCCGTCTGTGCACCGTTGCTCAGCTGCCATATGGCTGTGGCACATTGCAGAAATATGAAAATGTTGATCTTACAAAAGCAAATGTAGTAACCTAGTTTAACGTATAATATAAAAGTTTGTCTTTTCTAAGTGGATGATTGGCGCAGTGAGGAACGACATCAGCACTTGGCACACGGGACTGTGGTTTGAAGTCCTTGTGTGTCTCATCAAACATTAGAGTGACATTAATGATGACACCTAGTGACCAGTGTAGAATACTGCATTTCATCAACGTCTGAGTGCGTCTTTATATGCCTTATATTTGTATCGTAATTCATTTAGTAATTTTTATGCTCAAAAATGCTTAATTTAGGCAAAAAATATGTAATATTTACTTAAATCTGCATATATTTTGACTAATAATGGTACATATTCAACCACAAAACAGTATGGTGTATTAATCAATATATTTTAGAAAACACGCAAAATTAAAAATGGCATTTTATCTGTCAAACACTGGTGTGGTGGTGTGTAGTGACCTAAAGACGGCTTTCAGTTTTGGCCCCCTGAGTTTGACACTTGTTAAAAACCTAA
Organism: Dunckerocampus dactyliophorus; assembly: GCF_027744805.1. NCBI lineage: Eukaryota > Metazoa > Chordata > Actinopteri > Syngnathiformes > Syngnathidae > Dunckerocampus > Dunckerocampus dactyliophorus. Next base: position 24,422,006 of record NC_072824.1, on the reverse strand, counting down.
TAATGTCACAAATAAGAATCCAATTGGGAACGATACAATTTGGATGCATTTCTATGGCTATGTTCACACTGCAGGTCAATTCGGATTTTTTTTTTTTTTTTTTTGCTCATATGTGGTGTGTCTGACTTTTTTTCATGTCAGTGTGAACACTACAATTCAGATTTTTTTCAAATGCATACATTTATATCTACATACGTTCGTAGGTAGATATAAATCCAATATGCATCCGATCTGCTACAGTCTGAAAGGTCAGGTTGCATATATCTGATCTATACGTCATTGAAAGGTGTGCTTTACCGTGCAAGACTTGGATAAAGGTGCTGTAGACAAAAGTTCTTTTTGTTGTTTGAAAATTATTTTTAAAAAGTGTCAGTGAAGCGGCTCACGTCAATGTCCCACCACTCCTGCCACCCACACGCGCCTTGTCGTACTCCACGAACTGCCATCGCCAAAATTCTTGCCCTCTTTCTTCCTAATCTCCTATGCGGAATCATTTGGTTAAGAAATATTGACTCCCGTTGCACAAAATCCTTGAAATTCCCACAAATGCATTAAGGAGCACACACACTGCAGCAATTTTTACTTCTGTAAACACACGGAAATATGTGTGACATTGTGTTTTTGGCGCGTGCGCATGTGTTCTGGAGCTAATACGATCAGTGAAATCATAAACAGGCCTCATTCAGCTCATCTGTCGTTGCTTATTATTTTGCTGCAAGCACGCTAGCTGCGTGTGACTCAAAGTGATTCTTCCTTTCGTATGATGTTAGATTAGTAGAAATTCTGGTGGAATAGATTCCAGAATTTCTGTTATATTATTGATATAAGTATTTATATAAATGTCCTTTATTTTCACATGTATGACTGGTGTGGTTTCAGCTTCTGTGTGTCCCCGAAACAGTGGTATAGAGTGACAGAAAATGGATGGATCATTTATTAAAATGTGTCCATTTCTTTGAAAACTTTGGTAGCTTTTACTATTTGAAATGTTCCCTTGCTACAGACGGAGGCCTCACCAGAGCCATCAACCGAGCTCCTTCCCCGCCTGTGTCATCTGGTGAAAGGGGAACAAGGCTATGGGTTCAACCTGCACAACAATAAGGCAAAGTGTGGACAATTTGTGCGCTCGGTGGACCCCCACTCACCTGCTGAGAGTGCTGACATGCGGCCAGGAGACCGACTGGTGGAGGTACACACATTAGGGCAGGGGTGTAGCCATCAAATTAGTCACGTTTTTTTCTACTTAACTAGCCGCTACAAGTGAACGGATAACATTTGTTATAGACACAGGCATTTTACCACTGAGTTAGTTCATCCGTAATCAGAATAATAAAGATGAAAGTTGCATGTCCGTGTTGCTGGAGACATCTGTTCACCATGTACATTGGTGCAGAGGCGCAAGAGCGAATCAGGAGGGGTGGTGTTGAAGGTGAAATTCTCCACAAACTACTGAAGGTCAAAGGACCACTTTAGAAAATTAATTAAGCCAATTTTTTGTTTGTTAATCTCCAGTTATGACAAGGAAAGAAGACTCACACACCAGATTAAGTTTAAGAATTGTATTGAGAATAAATCAGACAGAATAGGTTGACAGTTTCCAGAGCCCTGTCTCATTCACCGGTCCCCTCGTCCTCCACGCCAGCTGAATGAGAGAGGGTCCCGAACTCTGCCCTCTTCTGCCTTTTTATAATTGTTTCCTCAGACCACTGCCGCCAGTTTGCCCAAAGACAACTTTCTGTGCGACGCCAGAAGGTGATAGTCGCTGAGTTGTTGACACTTACGTAGCATAAACTTCACAAACTTCCCAGTCTATCTCAAGGCTTACTGACTTGTTTGTGCCCTTATCTGGCTGCTGGTACTGATTGGCCTTTACTATGTGTGAGCACCTCACTATTCCTGTTTAACCTTTGACACACTTAAACCATTATCCATCTACTCAGCTAATTGTTTAATAAAGCATTATTTCTATACACTACTTGTAATTATTCACTAAGTCATTAGATTAATTGACTAAACAGTTATATCTATACTGTACTTATTTTAAGGCACTCAATTAATATCAATCAATAAACATCAATGCAAACAGTTATTCTAAAATCTACTTGTATACGTTAATAAAATCACTCAGTAAGTCACTTTTTAGCCTACAGTGGTTAATGTCAGCTGACTGGTTTCATGTGACATCTACAAAGTGAGGTTTGTGATGGGGGACACACGCGATGAACCCACACCACCTCGCACTAGGGGCATCCCAGCTCTGTATTTCCATTCCAAAATGATACATGAATAGGTCACGTTATGTCACGCTACGTGTACAATTGAAGGTAACTGAGTGTGAAAGGACTGCCACCACCCCCCTTATCAATCAGGTCCGTGCGCTGATTTGCCGTGTGATAGGATTAAAGCAGATGAGCTGGTATTAGAATTAGAGTGTCTTAGACTGGAAGTGAGAGAGATGGTGTTTACAAGGTGAAAGGCTGGAAATGTGAGGTTTATATAATCTTAAAAGGAGTACAGGAAAGGTTGGTCGCAAACTGACAGATGTTACTTGCCTCTGTGAGGAACGTTTTAGTGTTGTGTAGAGGAAATTGTGTCATGCAAATCAACCTGCTTCCACTCAAATTACAGGCTCTCTCCCCCCCCCCCGTGAGGCGAGACAGGCCCCCTGCCTGTGACGTTGCATAACGGCTACTTCTTAGTCTCTGCTTGTCCTGACAGTTTCCTTTTCCATGTCTCCTGTTTCCCAGGTAAACGGGGTGAACATTGAAGGTCTGAAGCACTCTGAGGTTGTGGCACTCATTAGAGCAGGCGAGCAACAAGTGCGCCTCCTGGTGGTCGACCAGGAGACAGACGAGCTCTTCCATAGACTGGGGATCACGCCCACTGCACGACATGTATATCTTCATTTTTTTCCCCTTTGCCTTTCGTTTACGCACACACTGTGTTTTAGGGGGAAATCAGTGGTTTCTTCATCAAATTCAATAATATCCACTTTACTATCACATAGGAATGGACGTAATAATATAATAATTGATCATTAACAATGATGTCATTTGTATCAAAATTGACTATTTTATTTATTTATCTTATGTTTATAATTAACTGTACTAGTCTGGAAAGAGTTGAAGCAAAGTGAAGTACAGTAATCCCTCGTTTATCGCGGTTAATTGGTTCCAGACCCGACCGTGATGAGTTCATTTCCGCCAAGTAGGAGTCCTTCTTTAGAAATTGAATATTTTCATAGTAATGGTGTAGACAACCTGTTTACAATCTTCTAAATACGGTTTTAAACATTATTACAGCCCCCCCGGACATGATAAAACACCCAAATAATCACCTTTACATTCATATTACCCAATATCGTAGCTCTAATGAGAGAAAATAAACCATTTAAGACATTAATAAAACTTGTGCTCGTTTGTGTTGCAGTAAATGTGTTCTGGATGTGTGGAGGACAGGAAGTGACGTCAAGGGTTCAGAGTTGAGATTTAACTTGTCATCGATTATGCCGGCAACAGTAGTCCATGTCATTATAATGATTGATATTATTATGTCTATTGTGTTATTGTTATTATTGTGCCTGTTGTGAGATCATTTAAACCTGCAATAAATGCCTGTTGTTCCGGCAATCAAGTCTGGTGCTCGTCTCACCGAACAATTACTGACGCCTAGTGACCAATGTAGAATACTACATTCACAATTTGAATGCGTCTTTTGAATGCATTTTCAAGCTTGAAAATGCTTCACAATGCGTCGTTGTGAATAGGCTGTATTCAACCACAAAACAGCATGATTTAATATGTGTTTAATAAAAACCCATGATAGAGTGAAACCGCGAAATTCGAACCGCGATGTGGCGAGGGATGACTGTACTACTTGACAGCAACTAGCAGAGCCGCTGTTGTCTCAAAACAGAACAATATGCTAGTATTTATGGGAAGGTGGCAGCTCTAGCAAATTACTTTTTAAAACCTAATTAGTTATAGTTACTTTCCCAAAAAGTAATTGACTCCTTCATTCATTTAATTGTATAATTTAGCTTTCCATTTAGCTTTATCTCCCCAGCGTCTAACTCTTCCTCTGTTGGTCCCATTAGCAGTGTCACAGTGCCCTCTACTGGTCAAGCATGTACAGTAGCAGTATAAATACTGATTGAGTGACTACAAGGCAAAATAAAATAAAATATAGACCAGTTGGCTTGTGTTCATATCCGCGAATGTTCGCTAGTCGGGTGTTCGTAAGTGGGGGGCCTAGTGTACTGTTGCATCCTGACAGAGTCACACTGAGCCTGACGCTCTATTTGAGTTTTATCGCGAACCTTAACGGAAACAGTAGTGCAGTTCCAACACAGTCATCCCGCATATACACGTCTCTTCCTCTTCATATTGTCAGCGACATAATAACATAATAACACAGCGAGATGCATTCACAAACGCCAGAATTTGCAACATCAATGTTCCAATACCATACCGTTGTTTACTACCGGAAGCTAGCTTGTCAAAGAGAAAAGAGAGTTGTGGTTGCACACGCTCAGGAAAAGCGTTTTAGTGAAGAATTGCTCGTTAAGCGCTCGCCCGGTGGGCCAGAGAGCTATAAATGAGTCAAGACGCCGTCAGAAGGGCCACGTAGTGACTTGGCTGTAGCATAATTCAGCCTTAACAGCTCCATGTGAAGAATTCGCCCATTCCACAATTTACTTATTGTTGTTTTACTGTGCCTTTTCGGGTAATTACTTTCTTCACGCTTGTGATTGGCTGTTATTGACTTATGGTCAGAGATTACAGCATGAAATATTTTATTTTTTAATTCAGAATGAGCAAAAAATATATATTCGTTTAAATTCCTCTCCTGCTTCTCACAGGTCTACATGGATGAAACAGCTGCAGAAGCTGCCTCATCCTCACCATCGCCGACCAGTGACCACCTTTCCACCACAGAAGCACCAATCATACATGTCACACTGACAGACACCGCCATCACAAACATGTCCCCTAAACCACGAGCCAATGGGAGCTCTGCATCCCAGTCCTCAACCAGCTCCACTACCCGATCAGAGATCAGTAGCTCTGACATGAGCTTCCAGGTGTGTGTGTCTGTGAAGTTAATCCAAATGAGCGGCATATTTGATCTAACTTACGTTGAACGTCTGTGTTGGAGGTCCCCGATGAGGATGACAGGCGAATTTCGGACCCTTTCTTGGAAAGTGGTCTCCGCTTGAGCCCTACTGCGGCCGAGGCGAAACAAAAGGCTCTAGCTGGGCGCAACAAAAAGAAGGCGCCCCCTATGGACTGGAGCAAGAAACAGGAGATCTTCAGCAACTTCTGAGTGCACAGAGCAGGAAGAATGTATGTTCATGTATGTCAGTACCATGAACTTGCTCTTAACTGAAAGGCAAAGCCATGAGCAAGTAAATACCAAACACCAACAACCATAGTGATAGTGATCATTTAACTTGGTGTATGTAATAGACTGTAAGTCGTGTATATGGGCCATTCCCCTGATTTGGTGCAATTTGCTTGTTGTAATGTCTTTTTTCAAGCCAAAATCTGATAACACATGTATCGAACTACTCAAAATGTATGTTGGCCCGTCTCAGGGAACTTTATTTTTTTTGTATAAGTTTCCTAAATCAAGATAACTCATTTAAGTAGGACTGAAAGCCACAGGAATTACTTGTTAGCCGAGAATTAGCCTTCCAATGGACTACAGGGGATCTGAAACTTTGTTTATGGGTACCAGGACTGAGTGAAAAACCCAGGGACACGACTAAAGTGTAAATTAAAAAAGAAAAAGAAAAAAAGAAAATATAACATCCCTGAAGAATTTATTACATTTATTTATATTCCACGGTAAAGTCTAACTTGGGGGATCGAGGACAGGCAACAATGCAATTTTTCCAGTGGTCAAGGTAGTTTAAATTATTCTGTTAAACTGTGTTATTTTGAAATTCTGCTTCATAAAGAAATATATATGTTACAGTTAATTTTATTTGTGCATTGACACATTTCATTTCCCCGGGGGGGCCACAAATTGCACTGATTCGGTGGAATGGCACATATGCATACATTATCTGCTCTGTGGAATTTTCACACCCCACGCTGTAAAATGAGGACAGACACACACATCACTACAAATGGTTCCCTGTGTGGGCCAAGAGGACTTATACACATTAACTGTAAAGCAGTCTTTAAGATGTGCTCGTGTCTGTGTACTTGTGATTTTATCTGCATGTCTGGTTCAGATGTAGATTTGTGTTGTTGTTGAAGCTTTAGAAGCTGTGCATTTAATGTAAGTGTTGAAAACAAAAACAAAACATCAACATAAAACAAAATATCAACATAACATCCGTGCTTCTCTTCAGTGTAAGACGTTTTTGTGGAAAGGGAAGAATCTTCTGTAAAAGCTCGACGTTCGCTCAATTGGGGGAAAAAAAAAGACAAGGTAGACCATGTGATCACTTTTCGAGAAACGTTCTCTGTAGCGTGCTTGTGTGTGTAAAATGCTTGAATTAAATCATCAATATTTTTTCAAGGCTTGACATTTTTGTTTGCCTCAGACGCATTTTGACCGACAGGTTTGCACCATTCAGAAAATAAACTCTGATGAAACTAAAAAGCAAGAGCGAGGACAGTAAAAGCCTACTAAATAAACGGAAAAAACATTCAATAAAGGTTATAAATTCATTTGTATCTGATTGAAGTGAACTCAGTACACTAGGTCCCCAACTTACGAACATCCGACTTGCGAGCATTCGGAGATACGAACACAATCTGACTGGTCTTTATTTTCATGTATTTTGCCTTTTGGAAGTCCATATTTATACTGCTACATGCTTGACCAGTAGAGGGCACTGTGACACTGCTAATGGGACCAACAGGTAGAGGAAGACGCTGGGGAGAGCGTAAAGGAGAAATGGAAAGCTAAATTGTAGCTGTACGATGCAACCCTGACAGAGTGTGTGATTAAAGTTTATGAAGAGTTAATAGGCCTGCTTAATTCTACACCACCCACAGAACACTACCTCTTTTAGAAGAGTCTAACGACCACGACAATTTGTCCTTTTTTCAATAACTCCACTACCACCAACGACATATGCTCGCCCACTCCTCTTCAAAGGTAAATAACATTTATCATTACGTATTATTATATCACTTTTATTATTATTGTTTTTTCTCGTTTAATATTAATTACTACTGCATCCAAACTCATATTTACATACATACGCATATATGTATATATGTATACACGTACATGTAGTACCTATATAATTGGTAAATTACTTTTTGTTCGACTTACGAACAAATCGACTTGCGAACGGTCGTCTGGAACCAATTGTGTTTGTAAGTTGGGGACCTAGTGTATTAGATCCCGGAGCAAAACATGGCTTTGTACAGGGTTATTCAAAAAGAATGAAGCGATTTCATGACGCATTGCTTCAGTTCTCAAGTATCACCATGTTTTCTAAGTTTTGAATGGCCGCCACAGGGCCGCTGTAGTAGCGATGCCAAACTTGATTCTTTTTACTGACTCGAGTTTTTATGAGTGAATGGAGCACTTAACTCGAGTCGGGTGTCACAGCGTGTATACGCAAAAAAACAAAAAACCTCACATGGAGACTGCCGTAGATACAGTGGTGTGAAAAAGTGTTTGCCTCCTTTCTGATTTTTTTTTTTTTTGTATGTTTGTCGCACTTAAATGTTTCACATCATCAAACAAATGTAAATATTAGTCAATGACAACACAACTGAACACAAAATGCAGTTTTTGCAGTTGAAACTTTCTATTATTAATGGAGAAAAAAAATCCAAACCTACATGGCCCTGTGTGAAAAAGTGATTGCCCCCTAAACCTAATAACTGGTTGGGACACCCTTAGCAGCAACAACTGCAATCAAGCGTTTGTGATAACTTGCAATGAGTCTCTTACAGCGCTGTGGAGGAATTTTGTCCCACTCATCTTTGCAGAATTGTAATAATTCAGCCACATTGGAGTGTTTTTTTTTTTTTTTTTTAGCATAAACTGCCTTTTCAATAGGATTCAGGTCAGGACTACTTTGACGAGGCCACTCTAAAGTCTTCATTTTGTTTTCTTCAGCCATTCAGAGGTCACAAACAAATTCTGGTTGGACATTCTCCTTCAGGATTTTTTGGTAGACAGCAGAATTCATGGTTCCATTTATTACAGCAAGACCTCCAGGTTCTGGAGCAGCAAAACGGCCCCAGACCATCACACTACCACCACCATATTTTACTGTTGGTATGTTATTTTTCTGAAATGCGGCATTGCTTTTACACCAGATGCAATGGGACACACACCTTCCAAAAAGTTAAACTTTTGTCTCGTCAGGCCACAGAGTATTTTCCCAAAGGTCTTGGGGATCATCAAGATGTTTTCTGGCAAGATTGAGATGAGCATTAATGTTCTTTTTGCTCAGCAGTGGTTTTCACCTTGGAACTCTGCCACATTATGTTTAACTACCATATAAACTCTGGTTTGTTTGCTATCTTTTAATGGGGTGAACTTAGAAAATCAACAAGAGCTTAAATATTTTCCCCACTGTATACTGCAGCGTTATTTGGATTTCCCTTTGAGGGATTTGAATAAGTAGAATGAATTACAACTCAATTAAAAATACACCCATTTACTTTCAAACTGAGTAGGATCTTATATTTATAGAATTATAGAATTAAGCATGAAAAATTTGAACTCCAAAGCATTTTATTTCCATTCCCTGTCTGAAGGCATTCACACAACAAAAAATGTACCAGTCTGTCAATCTGTAAGATCATGCTCTTTATTACAGACAGCATTGTTTATTTAAAAAAAAAAAAAATCTCTGTTTCACTTTATTACTCATTTGTTCCCATCTTTTTGGCACCAGATTGGAAAAGTTTTAGAACTCCTGGTTCATCTGAAGAAAAAACTGATTCTTACGCAATAAACGACCAAAATAACAATACATCATGTAAAAGATCTGAATCAATGTGTGACTTTTAGTCACAGCAGACTGGGGTTTGGATTGTCTAATATTTGAATATAAACTTGGGTGGTAATCTCAATCATCACAGTTTAGGTCAAAGAGTGCCTGTGCCACTGTATTAGATGATGGCAAACTACATAACAAGAAAAATCATTTTATTTAACTTTGCTGGCAAAAACCGCACCTGTCATATTGCCATAATAAATGTTAAAAACAGCCACTTTTCTATTTAGTTTCTTGGCAGTGCCGTGGCTCCCTTATTTGTAATAAACTGCTCTCTGTGGTGTGAAGGGCCTTCAAATCACTTTAAATTACATGTCAACCTTCCACTAATGCAGACAGTGAAAAAAAAACAAACACACACACACACAGACACACACACAAACAGAAGGCATGCTTAAAAAATTGGGCCAGGGCAAGCCAGTCACCCCTGGAAAATGAAAGTTAATTTGCACCTATCATATGAACGCTGTCGAACTATCCAAAACATGCTTGAAGGCAAACAACTTCTCATGCAGGATCTCTCCAATAGCCGCACGCAGACTCAGACAAGCAATATGGCAAGGTTAGTCATTGTAAAAGTGCGGATTAGTCGCAGTTTCACAAAGTTGGTTTTATTTGCCATTTAGTATTGGGATATTTTCTTTTTTTGCAATGCAAAGACACTAAGTTCACAGTGTAGGATGACAACACTGACATTAGGATAAACATGTATCATAAGGGCACAGTTACAAAATAAGTCTGTACAAAAAAAACTAACTAAAAGTGCAAAAACAATATTAACTGTAAGTAGCCTTTGTGCTAATTATGACGATTGTGTAATTTCATATTAACAAAAGACATGGGTAGCAGCAAAAAGAAAAAAAGAATGTGGACCAGTTGTGAAACATCATAAAGATCATTGCTTAAAGTATTATGGCAGCAAATGGACATCAATACAAATGTAGAACTTAACACACACCGTCACATGCACACACAAACACAGTCACAGTTAACAGGTGCCAAGGACATTGTGGTGGGAGTCAAGTTTAAGCTCAGTACCATGTCAAAAACAATACAAAATTCACAGAGTGGACAAAGAACAAAGTAAGGGTTTACAAACTGCACATGCCATCACGCGCGCGCGCACACACACACGCACACATATTTATATACACACAAATAACCCTCGGAGACAACCAAGGGTGTAATTCTCTCTACAATTTCCTCCCCTTTGGTGAGAAAATAATATGTTAGCCCTAATCCTCCCTTCATGGAGGAGTGGTGTCTGTGAAGCCACAAAGAGACACAATAGAGCCTATTCTCTCTCGTCAGATCAGGTAAAAAACATGACAACATTATACAGACAATGGATATTTGTGTGAAGCAGCACTGAGAATGAGGGTACAAACATTGATGGCAGCTCACGAGGTTATAGTACAGCTAAGCGGAATTCGGTGGCAACAGCTGAAGTAATTCCTTTTGAATGCTATTCCCCTGGAAAAGTCTGATATCACAGAGACAGTGAAGATAGTTAAACACCTGTCTGTCTCTAACTGCATGCAATAGGTTGTAAAAAGTCATATAGTGCCACCCACAGTCAATTTGCAAGTACTGCATGCGCAGCAAATGTGCAAGAAGTGTTTGAGAGTCTGTAAATGTCTGGTCTGTCTGATGGTCTAGCTACTCTTACGATTAAGAATCCTGATAAAATCTCCTCCCAGCCAAGTAACAGCCATGTCTGTGGCTCTTAGTCCCTGCCTTGTTAATAAAGTCTCTCCCTCTCATTCCCTGAACTTTCTCGATGCCGGTCTCTGTCCCTGGCTCCCTCGTACTTCATGTTTCTATCCCTCCAGCTCGTCTCTAGGTCCCTCTCGCTGTCCCTACCGGTTAGTTTTTCTGTGTCAGGTCCCTGCCTAGTTAATCTAGAGGTGTCCCCCTGTCCCTCCCATTCCCTCCCGCCCACCCTCCCTCTATGGACAAACACATAAGGGCGTGGGGGCCGTCCATCAGGGGGAGCGGCCAATAGCGTCCCTCTCCCTCCCCCCAGATCAGGGCAGTGCAATACACAGATGGATGAGTTTCCCAATCACCCTCCTCCTGCTGGCTCACCTGCACAGATAGAAAGAACACACGGAAAGATGCGTTACTTCAACAAAAGATAAAGGTGATATTATTTCCCATAGCTTAGTTGTATCTCATACCATGAAATAAGTGCATTATCAATTGCTTAGCTTTAGCCTCAGCCTGTGATAATGTATCATTGATATTATAAGGTCTTTAGGTATTTTTCCAAGGATGCTTCCATTACATTTACTTAGGGATGCGCCGATCAATCAGCCACCGAACAGTATGAGCCGATTTCCATGGAGAAGTACGTGACTGGCATATGCCAATTAAAAAAATATTTAAAAAAAAATACAATCTGTGGCTCGTACTACTGCAGCCTGTAGAGACCCCTGTGTGCAGTGTATTGTCCTGCTCTAATGTCTTGGGTAGTGTCCCCCCGCCCCCTTTCCTTCACATTGCACAGGTGTGCAGCGTCAAACCAAACATATCTGCCGTGTGTAGGACTGTCACAATAATCAATTCACTCAAGATAAATAAAAATGGAAGTCAATTTTTGCGTGTGCATGCGTGTTTGTTTTCCTCCTCCCTCTTCCAAACAGGCTGGATGACAAAAAGTTCACTTTGACTAGGCCACTCCAAAGTCTTCATTCTGTTTTTCCTTCAGCCGTTCTGAGGTGGACTTGCTGGTGGGTTTTGGATCATTGTCCTGCTGCAGAACCCAGGCTCGTTCTAGCTTGAGGTCACAAACAGATGGCCGGACATTCTCCTTCAGGATTTTTTGGTAGACAGCAGAATTCATGGTTCCATTTATCACAGCAAGTCTTCCAGGTCCTGAAGCAGTAAAACTGCCCTGGACCATTACACAACCACCAACATATTTTACTATTGATGGTCTTTTTCTGAAATGCGGCATTACTTTTATGCCAGATGTAATGGATGTCCAAAAACCCTCCAATGTGGCTGAATTACAACAATTCTGCAAAGATGAGTGGGTCTGTGTCATGTTATTAGATAAAGTTATTGATTATGAACTGCTCCAGATCACGTTGTAGTGTAGAGGTTTAGGTTTGAAGTTGTTTAAAGGCGATGTATTCAAAGAGTAAGGGTTAACTAGGTTTCTTGCTTTCATAATAATAGTAATCATCCCCAATTCTGTAATGCAACGCTTTGTTATATTGCTGTTTTGTTAATATTGGTGGTTTGTATAATTGCGATGTGATGTGACGTGATTGTGGTGGGTTTATGAGATGGACTGGGGCCTAAGTCCCCAATGACAGCCTGGGGTACCAAGCGGCCACTGCTGTCATACAGACAGCAGCACAAAAAAATAAATAAATAAATAACTACTACCGTGTTTAATTTCTAAATGAGAACATTTTTTAAAAATTTACGTAACAAGCTGCATCATAAACAACTGCTGCCATTTTAATTTTAGGACTCACACTGAACTGACTTATGTGCATGAATGTACTGTTGAGTGAGCAAACGTGAGGGGCACCCCTCTAATATAATGGCAGGCGAAACACAATAATGTTATGTGTTGCTTAAGTAGGCTCTTACTACCTTAGGCTGTAAGACTATGATCTTACCTCTGATCCAGAAGTCACTGTACCTCCTTTTCGGTATTAAAATCATAAGTTGTATCTGTAACTCAGTGTCACAGCTAAGAAACATTTGTAAATAGTTTGTTTTAGGACTCTAGTTTTGACATTAAATAATGTCATGAGTCGAGTTACCTCTTGGATGGGTGTGGAGGCTCTAAACACCGTAACAGGCTGCCAGTCGCTCTTTCAGCAGAGGGGGGAACTGTTCTGAGAACTGCTGCCAGTTCTCCTCTCCAACCTGCTCCTTGAAACCATGAAGGATCTATTGAGAGGCGAGGACAGATAGGAAAATTGATTGTGTATTTTTTTTTTTTAATCCAGATAGGGTTGGGTAGTCTTCTCTAAGAAGCCAGTTTGGAGGTTCTCTGTTGGCATCAGCGTAATCCATTTTCAATACAATTTCCTAATATATACTGTATGTATTACAGTTTTTGTCAGTTGTGTACACACAAATATTGGTACTTCAGACAATGACCACATCATGTAACTTATGCACCAACTTCCTGAACCAATTCTGCTAAACTGCAAGCACAATTCCTGCTTTACACAAATTTTCAAACCACTCCACACAATTCTCTGCATTTGGCACAATTTTCATGAAGAAAACCTTGTTTACACAAGGAACACACTGGCATTCACAATTCTAAAGTGAATTGCCCTACTTTTCACACTGACTCGTCACATGGGCAAACAGCTATCACACAGAGTTCTACAATTAGCAATCACAGCTTTAGCTTTCTGCCTGGAGATCGGAAGTGTATGACTGAAATCCACAAAATGCATGTAACCCTTCTCTTTGTATGTGCAAATTTGTGTTGTTTGGGATGTACACTGTGTACTTTGTTGTGGGAAAAACCAAGCCATTGCAATTATGGTTAGAATGTTACAATAATGGTCACTTACCTTATAGAACATATCTCTCAGATCATCTTTGGGATTCACCCAAGAAGCAACTGCATCGCAGAAGAAGATAAAGTCCTGAAAATAAATACAAATTTAAAACAAGAATAAGGATATTCTGAAAGGGGTTTAAGGGAACACATAATAGACCTTTTGTACAAACTGTGAAAAAAGTCTCACCTGCACAACACCTCCAGGGTTTACACCAATCATCATGCAAATCCCGCGAAAAGCAGAGTCTTTCTCCTCATTGTCCCGAATGTTGCGCAGTGATGTACACCTGCCGTACAAAATTATTTATCAGTCTGTGAAGTCAATTGTATAGTGATCTCAACGTGAGGCGAAGTCAAAATGAAGACACACAAATCTCACACTACTTTCATGAATATCTATTTCAAGACTGTGT